>NC_081413.1:65611325-65938519 GCF_030272615.1 Cryptomeria japonica | reverse complement strand
AATCAGGGATGCTAAGAATGTCAACAAAACCTAGGGTGTCTACTACCTTGTGTTCCGGTTTAATATTACCATTTACATCACAAATTACAGTCCTATACATGTTCTTGATTTCATCATCTTCTAGCTCCTCACTATGACAATGCATATATATTCAAGGATCTTCTACAAAAACTACTCCCTTAGGTATTTTAAAAAATGCTCCTAGGGTATCATCTTTCTTCACAATTTCGGCAATAAGTTTGTACACGGGTCTAGGGCACTTGATAACTTCAAGCATAGTAGGTTTTGCAATAAATTTAGGTACAGAGGAGGAAGCCATTGTTATAAATACCTTAAACTGCCTTTAGGATGATTCACTTGGATAATTTGCTTCACTTTATGCTATGGATGCCTTCGCTCAGAATTTTTGCACTCTCTGAAGATTTTAATGTTCGATGAATAAAAAAAGAACCAAAACACTTGTTTTATAGTGTTATAACCTTCAACTACCATATTTAATGCCTTCTAGTTAAGTCAAACTAAACTCATCTTCTGGTAAAGAAGTAATTCAACTTCTCACCATCAATCGAGGGTAAACTACCATATTTTTTATTTTGTTGCCATACCCTCAAGGGATATTTCTTCAGTTAGATGAAGAATCTCCTACCGGTGGAGTGATACTCTGTTATGCCGGTAGAGGATTCCTATCAACATTCTGATTTGGCTTTCTAATCCATTGTTTTGAAAATTCTTTCTTTACCTCTTCAATCTTTTCTTTTCCTTTCAAGCTAGGTCCTTTGTTGTTGCCGGTGATGCCTTACTTATACAAAAAATTTCAATGCGTTCAATCTTATTACAAGCATAATAAGTCACATTATTTTTCTGAATAGATTTCCCATATCCTATGCCAATATGTGTTCTGTATTGGTTAGATAGATGTCTAAATCTTCTAAAAACATAAAGCCTTACATTCATTCTGCAATTTTTTGAATTATGACCAACTTTGTTGCATTTAGAAGATTGACTAGTGGGTATATTAGTGTTCTCATAGTTTTTAGATCTACACTGATTTTCTCTATGACCATACTTATTACAGTTAAAGCATTTCCCATTAAATTTGTAAGCATTAGGTTGTCTTACCATTCTGTTGTGATCATGGTTGTTTGCAGTACCTGAGCTTTCGCCAACTTCAAAGCCAAGGCCATTTGTATCACCATTAGGTTTCTGATTCTTTAGCATGTCATCAAGTTCCTCTGAACTTTTCTTGAATTTCTCCTTGTGTTGATTTGCAATAGCCAACTCATTTTCCAAGAAATCTTTCTGTCTAATGAGTTTAGTTTTGTCATGTTCTAAGTGAATTAGATCTGTTTTTAGCATATCATTCTCATGACTGAGTCTTAGATTTTCATTTGCAGCATCATTGATTCTTCTAATCAAGTCATCTTCATTCTTCTTCTGATTTTCAATCTCTTTACAAAATCTCATAGTCATATCCTACATCTCATTCTTCATTGTACTATTTTCTTGTCTTAGTTTGTTCACCAGATCATTAAGAGTTTCTTTTTCATTATCATCATTCTGCATCTTTTCAAAAAGTTCTCTTCTTTTGTTCCTTGCAATAGTGAGATTCTCTTGAAGTCCTTGAATGATATCTTGTGCAGCCTTCAAATCATCTTCAAGTTTGATATTCTTCACTTTTTCTATATCATAGTCTAAAAGAGTTGTTTCCAATTGCTTTCTCAAGTTTTCCATCTCTACCGATGTTAGGATCTTCCTCAAGTTGTTAGGCTTTTGAAAATAGAGGACCAAGCTCTGATACGAATTGTTAGGATTCCCAAAGATACTGAGAGGGGGGGGTGAATCAGTATCTGACCGGTTAGTAAATTTTCTGATCTTATTATATGAAAAGCATTCCAAAGCAGTGTACTGGTTAACCAAAATTAATGCAGTAAATAATAACAATAAGCACAACATGAAAGACACACCATAGCACAATATTTTTAATGAGGAAACCCGGTGCGGTAAAAACCTTAGTGCGATTTGTAACCCACAATATTCATTTACTAGACAATAAGAGAATATTACTATTTACAATAGGGGCTTGCACATGCAGGAAGGCCAAGTGCCTAGAGCTCACTGCTCAGTTACAAAAGAAGTCTCATTGACTTACAAAATTGGATTATACAAATCCAATGTCATGTACTGCTTCAGATCAGCATCTGCTGTGCCAGGTTCAGTACCAGTTTAAGCTCTGTAATAATCATAAACCCTTATCCAAAATATGCCTTACAATTCACACATTAGATCTACAATAATCTAATACATACATTTTAAATGATCTACATGATCTCATACTTATATGAGTCATATTACAATCCGCAATGTCGGCTTACAAAGAGATTTTACAATTAAATACAAAATATAAGTAAACAAAAATCCTATCAGTGAGGGTGTTGGTGAACTGTATGTTGGTGTAGAGTCTATTGGTGCTAGTGCCTACTAGTATCATATGATTGTAAGGTTTCCATCAATGACAGTACCTTAAATCACCTACAATTTCTCATTGGAGTGTGTATTTTGCAACATGCTAAAGGGGGAGATTGTTGGACATTACTATTACTATGATATGTTGTTGTCATTGATGTTAACATATTCCTACTTTAGTGCTTGCAGTTTGGTTTATTGAGATTTTGGTTTGGTGCATGGAGTATCTATAGTATCATTATATTCTTGTGTATTGGTTTTGGTGATCCAAGAAGCTTAATTGATCATATCATATGAGCCGGTTTTGTAGTTTGTTTTTCTAATCATTGCTTTGCAGAGTTTAGTATTTCCTCTAGTATATTCCAGTGTGGTTGGATCTTGAGTTAAGTCTTTGGGAAATTTTTTGGAATGGTCTTATGTATCTTCATTTCAGATGGTTCATGATTTGGTGCTCAGCAAGTTATCTTTCTTTGTGATAGTTGCTACTGTTTGAGTATTCTTGAGTTTTGAAATGTTGATAGATGAAGATTTCATAAGTGGTGTTGGCACAACTATTACTAATGATTCTAACATGCTTGTTTTTGTTTCCTAATTGTTTCCTATTTATTTTGACGATTTGCATTGATCCTCATATGAGTTTTTCTTGATTTTGCTGAACCAGTGATGTTCTTCGTGTTATGCCATTTTTCTCGTGTTGTAGCGTGTTGCGGTTAATCTTGGCATGATTACCGGTGGTGATGAGCATTTAGAAATTTGATTTAGGTCCATGTTTTGTCATTTATATCATTATATTGGTCTGGTGGTTGATCTTTGTATCGTATGATGTAATTTTGTAATTGTGACTTGAGGGTGTAGTCGACCTTGTTGTCAAGGTTGATGAATTGTATGTGATATTGTCATGTAATTTAGGTCTTGAGGTTGTGTCTGCATTATCAGAGTTTGGTGTATGTGCAAACAAGTGACTCATCCTTCAGTGTGGTGTATTGAGTAGATATTTGTGTTATAAAGAAGACAATTATGCTTAACTGGAAATGTCATCAGGCATTCAGAGATTCTATTCTTTCATTTCATTTCTTCCGGATTGTATCTTGAATCTTTTTGTAAGTGAGTGAGATTTCCCTAAGGGTTGTAGCCTTCTAGGTCATTATCTTTTGAGTAGTGAACTCTAAGCAGTGTGCCTGAATGCATACACATTCGGCATTGTAATATTTTCTCATACTGCTGCAGAGTTTCATCTTACTATGGGTAGTTTCCCATTGTGGTTTTTCCCTTCTCTAGGTTTTCCACATCAAAATATTGGTTTTGTGCATTGTGCTATCTATTTTCATATCTTTGTTATTACTGTAGTTTATCAGATCTGTATTTGTGGTTAAGTTTGTTGATCTGGTGAAACTAATTTACCCCCCTCAGTTTTTCTATATTGTTGTTGCCAACAACAACTGCCTACACATGACCTGCATTTTATAGAATGATAATTATAACCAAAAACAACATATATATGTAACAAATAGAGCCAAAAGTTCCTGCAAAAAAATAAACCAAAAAAATCACTTGGTTCCACTAGGTCTGATACATGGTCGAAATCCCATTTGGTTCAATTGTAGTTCTTTGGGAATAAATGAGAACCAGTGGTATAGAAGACCATTTGTCACACCACTCTTGTGATTCACATTCTTCCCACCAAAAAATTATACATGAAGAGAAAAAACATGTAGTCTATCTAGTATAAATTACTAGTGAACTTGCATTTGAACTTCTAAATGAGGGCATGTCACTTGATCCTACAATTGTACAACAATATTTATAGTTTTCAATGTTAGATTCATTGATGAACAAAAAATATCTATCAACAATAGACATACCTGCATTACCTCGTCGCATTGTACAGTTACACCATCACACAATTGTTGCTGTATCTATCAACTCGACTCCACCTTTGTACTTCAATTCATCTCTAGAAAGGGCTCTTTTTGCACATGCTCCTATGTCAACATGCTTTCTCTTTCCATGTCCAGCCTTAGTGAAATTCCAAAAATGTTGTGCGTCGCTTGTCATATGCATCCTAGTCAACCAATAAAACATCCTTGCATTCTTGAATTGTGAGGTGCAATTATCCAACCATATTATGTTTTGGTTATATCTTATGTTTCTTTCCCTTAAATTATAATAGAAAACTTTAAAGCATCCTTGCACAAAATATGATGGATGAGTATGATCATTACTTATGTAGAAGTGATACTCTCTTAAAACCTTTCTATCCTCCTTTGTACTATCATTTTCATGCATGAATGCTATATATATTAAAAAAAATAACTTGTATATAATGGTGATACATAGATTGCACTTCATTATGAGGTTGTAGTGTATAATTCTCAACAAAAGCAATGATAGAGACAATGGTACAAAGAGGAAATGTGTCACTACATAACTTGAATTTCTCATTTAACCACCAAGCTCTATATGTATGCATTATGTACTCATATACTATCTTCTCTTGAAACATTTTCATATATTCAACTACAAATATATCATTTTTCAGTAATTCACATCTATTCAATTCTTTTCCATCTTTAACCCCATATATGATTGTCTTGTATTTTCCAAAATAAACTAGTTTCTTACCAATTTCATGTGTGCTCTCTAAATGTAGACGTCTAGGTAAATGTTGTAAACCACCACATGTAGCACAAAAACCTTAAAATCACATCATCTTATAATAAATGGAACCATCATCTCTTTTATATAGTACACTTCAAATATATTCTCTTGGTAACTTAGGAGGTGCTTGTATACTACATTCTTGTAAAACATTGTTAGTGTGCAAAGTACCACATATATGATGATGAATAGTGCATGGAAAATTTAATATGCATCCTACAACAACACATGGTGCATACATGATTAATATTAACATAAAAAGATTTTTCCATTCAAAAAATCTTGACTAATTTTTATTTGAGGAAACTTTTGAAGGAATATTTCATATAATTTTGTTTGAGTCATATCCAAATAGTGTTTTTCATATGGATCATGATTTCTAGATCCAATTCTCCTTCTAACAACATCTCTTTGGTTGGGTGAAACCCTTGTGTTGTCATGCCAGAAACTTACAATTAATATTTTTAGTGCATCAACAATAGCCTTGTCTTTGCATGGTAGTCTACCTGAGAATGCCCAAAGAGAATTATTGTTAGTGTTGGATATCGCTGCTGCTAGGTGTTGTCATTAACGTCAACATATTCCTATGTTTTGGAATTGTAGAGAAATATGATTGTTGTAAGTTGATCTAGTTGGTTTATCTATTTGATATGATGAATCAACTAGAGATATTTCATTATTTATTGATTCCATGATTCTAGGTGATTATTTGATCAAGTTGTGGATTCCTATATGGAGATTGGTTTCCAATGTTTAGTGTTGCAGTGTTCTGGTGTTTGATCCATTGTGCTCTGGTATGATCATATCTTGTGTTGCGGATTTGGGAGAGTGTTTGAGATGTTCGTGTGTATCTTCATTTCAAATGGTTTGTGATTTGATGCTCTGCAAGCTATCTTTCTTGATCTGAGTTGCGGTTGTTAAGTGTTCTTGAGTAGATTTGAATAAGTGGTGCTGGTGTAGCTATTGCATATGGTTTTAATGTGCTTGTTGGTGTTTCCTAATCATGTCCTATTTTTTCTAATGGTATGTGATATTCTTCATGTTATGCAGGATTTTTGGTGGTGTAACATGTTGCGATTGATCTTGGCAATATTTACATTGTTGGTGCATATTTGAGGAGTTGATTTAGGTCCATGCTATGTTTTCTATGACATTGTATTAGTATAGTGGTTGATTTATGTATTGTGTGATGTAATGTTTTAATTAGGTGTTAAGGGTTTGGACAACCTTGTAGTCAAGGTTGATGATTTATATAAATGGGTGTAATATTCATGTAATTTGGTGGTTGTTTTTGAGTTTTCATTACCAGAGTATTGTATGTGTGATCAAGTGAATTCATCTTTCAGTGTGGTGTATTGAGGAGAGATTGGTGAAGGGCAAACATATCAGCTTAACTAGAACTATCATTAGGCATTAGCAGATGCTATTTTTGTAGTTCATCCTCGCTGAATTGTAGTCTGAATATCTTTGTAAGGTAGTGAACCTTCTATTAGACAACTCAAATAACCAGAGGACAACTGAGAGGGGGGGATGAATCAGCTGTCACCAAATTACAAAACTTTAAGCATTCAAAACCTTATTATCAGAATACATAAACTTAATACCGTAATGCATAAAATTAATACCAGAATGCATAAACCAAATACCGAAATAACATATATAACAATTAAACATAAGAATAAATCACAAAATAGTTACCATCCATCCATAACACATGACACCAATATTTGTACGTGGAAAACTCAGTAAAGGGAAAAAACATGGTGGGAAGCCTACCCACATTCAAATAATACTTCTGCAGTAAGTATGTGATTACAATATAAGGGGTTTGCACATGTAGGAAGGCCAATAGCCTAGAGTGTACTTCTCATCACAAAAAGGAGCCTCACTAACTACATAAACATCAGACTACAATCCAAAAAGAAGAGTGAATTGCAAGTATAACATCTCCTATGTCTGAGTACAATTCTAGTTAAGCTCAATATAGGAGGCCTTAAACCTCTCTTACAAACCCAATTCAATCAGATATGATCAACCAAACCTTTTGAATATGATTACAATATTATTTGCACACATATCATCCCATAACCTTGACCTAGATTCTACAAAGAGATCTTAAATCATATTTATACCAACCTGGGACCTAGACAATTAGGTCGGCCACCAAAAAGATAATACAATAAATTCATAATATAAAATTGCAATCCAATGATCAACAAAGTCGTCTTAGCCTAAAAGCAATGTAAACCAAACCTTAAATCTTGTCGGTAACGCATCAAGAACATCCTCCAACTAGTTACAGAAACTAGTCCATAACCTAGATAACACCAGACCCAAAATAGGCCGCCATAAACCAAATCCAACACCACCGATGAATTGGAACATGAAGAAGATAACCAACATATTGAAACCCATCTAGAAGTTTCACCAAGACCACTTATCATGTGCATCAAAATATCTTCAACAAATATCTATCAGTAAAATCCTTACCAGTGACCAAAAGGATTAGTAGAACAAATGATAGCTCCCGAGTCATCAAATCTTGAACCAACTGATCATGATATGCATCTGAATATCATGAATGATAGATACAAACCAATTCCACAAACTGAATCATACCGGATCATACCATATCAATATCATAAACCAACCACTCTACCAGAACCAACCGATGTTGTCATCAATGATAAAACATCAATACAATACATAATCAATTCCTCCAAATTGCCAACAATGTCCCCCTTTGGAATTGATGGCAACACTAGATGTGAAAAACATCCAAGTGCCAATAAATGCCAAACAAGTCTCCCCCAATGGAAGACAACCACCAATCTCCCACAAAATGATAAAGTAATGAAGTTCTAAACCAAACTCTTTGTTTGACTGAAATTATGTTAAGATCTGTTTTTCACATATATCTCTCCCCCTTTGACATCAATGCCAAAAATCTAACATAAACATCAAAGAAAGGTCATAAATCCTCTAATTCTTACAGCTGACTACTCCCCCAGAGTAGTAGTCATGTAGGGGAAAAAGTGAGACTAAGTGCATAAACCCTAATCCCTCTCTCATACACACTCATAGAATATGAAAGAGCCTAGGGAGGTTACACACATCAGATACTTCTTATGAGAAAGAGAGAGTCATGGATTACCTCTTAGTTTTTCTATTCCTTTGTTGTAAATTGGAGAGAGGAATGATGCGAAATACAATCTAATCTAGAAAGAAAGTAAGCAAACAAATCCTAATTAGAGAATGTAGATCAAAGAACAACTGATACAGTACTAAAAATTACATATCAGAAGGAAAAATTAGAGGTGCACCTATGTCTGAAATATGAGCAGAAATGTCTGGGACCAAGGTGCCATGCCACTGTCTTGATTCTGCAATTTTGGAGCTGCAATTGACAAGAGGGATTATGAGATTTGCAAAGTACTATTCTATCAAGTCCTTCTAATAGAGGGCAGGGCCATGGTGCCACACCACTATCCTAGGAAAGACCAGGGCACCATGCCTCTGTCCTTGACAAATTTTTGTACTTCTGAGACTTTTGGGTGGTGTTGATGTCTTTTCTAGATCTGAAACTGCCTTCGGATGCCTCTTTCTGCACTTGCAACTAAAAAGGGAAGGTTTTGGGTGGCTATATAGGGTTTTTCCTTAGTCAAATCCCCATGTTGGTGATTTCGACCTCCACGAATAGTCAATAATGTACTGAAAATATGTGTACAAGAACCTTGTGTATATGCAAGATCTTGAGAATGAAATTAAACAACTGAGAGCTACCCTAAAGAGTAAACCCTAATTTCTTATAATTGAAAAAGTAAATGCTCTAAATCCACACTGAAAAGTGATCTAAAGAATGTATGAATCAAAATGAAGCTTATGCAAAGACATGAAAACAAGATGAAACCATACCCAACCCCAAGGGAGAGGTACAAATCCCCCAATTGATAGAATGTTGCTTGATGAATATTTGATGGATGAATGTTGAATTTTGTTGAAGACTTCAAATATCTACTCTCTTGCTACAAAGAAGGCTCTTTATGCTCCAAAAACCTTCTCTTAGATTCTTAGAAGAAGACCCTTCAAATGAAGAAAGAGAGCTCTTAAGTATGGAACCCTAGATCTTAATTTCATGTTTAGGCCAACCTAGGATTTGAATTTCCCATTGATATTTTGGGGTTAAGCATTATCATATCATAGTATTGTGCTCCCAAAATTTTAGGAAAAAAAACTGTGGACCATGTGCATTCCCACCACGGTCTGACCAACTTCTTACCAAATTTTTGGGGCCATTGTCTATGATGATATTAGAGTGCATCCCAAAGTTACAACTGATTTTGAGATGTTTTAATATACAAACTTAGGCCTAAATGGTCGAAATAAGACATAATTAAGGTTTATGATAAAATGATTCATTGGAGGAATAAAATGAAAAGGAGCACACTTAGGGTAAAGGTCCCAACTTTGTAATGTGTAAAGTGATGAGACATGACCTTAGATTTAATTAAATTAATTAATTAATTAAATTCTTAAAGGGGAATTAGAAAAGCAAGATGCAAGACACACTAAGGCGGGTGCTAACCTAAGTGTGAAATTGTACCACCCTAGCAAGAGTGTACAATCTATGGCACTATAGTAGCACCACCACATCAATCTAGAATGAGTAATAGCTCTGATAATGCATAACAGAGTGATGCCAATTAGTATCACTTAGGTCTCTACTAGAGGGGCAGCAACCCCCAATCTATCTCTGAAGCACTCAAATGATTTTTTAAGCAAAGGTTTAGTGAAAATGTCTGCAATTTTCTCTTTAGTGTTCACATAAACTAGTTTGACCTCATTTGCTTCCACCTTCTCCTTCAAAAAGTTATTCTTGATAGATATGTGATTTGTATTAGAATGAAATACTGGATTCTTTAATATATCAATAGTAGTAGAGTTATCACAGTGAATAACTACCGATTCATTACAATCCACCCTTATATCCTTCAATATTTGCTTCATCCATAGAACTTGTGTACAGTTAGTAGAAGCAACATCATACTAAGCTTTAGCAGTTAATAAAGAAGTGCATGACTACTTCTTACTGATCCATGAAACACGTTTCTTTCCAAGAAAAAAAGCTTCACCAAATGTGTTCTTTCAGTCATCAACATCTCTATCCCAATCCGCATCTGTATATGCACATAATGTAAAGTCATCATTTTTACGATACCATAAAGAATACTCAGTTGTTCACTATAAATACATGAAAATACTTTTCACTGCACTCATTATTTTCTCTAGGATCACTCTGATATCTTGATACAATACAAACTGCATTCATTATATCTGATCTAGTCTGAGTTAGATATAACAAACCACCAATCATAGACTTGTACCTAGTAGGATTTACCCATGTAGATGCATCTATCTTTTTTAATTTCTCATTTGTAATCTTCGGAGTACTAACCGGTTTATAATTTTCCATACCAAATTTCTTTGACAACTCTCTAGCATACTTAGTTTGACAGATGAAAATACCTTTATCAGTTTGAGTAATTTACAAACCTAATAAAAATCTCATCTCCCCAATCATAGACATCTCAAATTCATTCTTCATATTGTTAGAGAATTCCATACACAACTTATCTTTACCTCCAAAAATGATATCATCAAAAAAGACCTCAATAATCAACATGTCATCATCACTGATCTTATAATATAAATTACTGTCAACATTACCTTTAGTAAAATCAAGCTTCAAAAGATATTTATCCAGTCTTGCATACCAAGCTCTAGGGGCTTGTTTAAATCCATATAAATCTTTCTTTAACCTGCAAACCATATTTTTGTCATTTGAAATTGAAAATCCATCAAGTTTCTCAATATAAACTTCCTCTTCAAGATCTCCATTCAACAATGCACACTTAACATCCATTTAATAAACCTTGTAATTCTTATGAGCAGCATAAGAAAGAAATAATCTCACAGCTTCAATCCTAGCTACTGATACAAAGGTTTCACCCTAACCAATTCCTTCCTTCTGAGAATATCCTTTACAAGCCAATCTAGCTTTATTCCTCACAACTTGTCCATCCTCATTCAATTTATTCCTAAAAAACCCATTTAGTCCCAATAACTATTTTTTTTTAGGCCGGGGAACTAAAGTCCATGTGTTATTCTTTTTTATCTGATCTAATTCTTCTTCCATAGCTCTCATCCAATATTCATCTTTCCAAGCTTCAATTACTAATGCCAGTTCAACTTGAGAAAGAAAAAATACCTCATCAAATGCCAACCTTCTTCTTGTCATCACCCCTTTTCTTTTGTCTCCAATGATATGATCTTCAGAATGATTCAACCTTACATACCTAGGAGTCTTCTGATTTTTTGTTCCTCTATCATGATCTTCAGTCACTATTAAATTTTCTGATACTGTTGGAATAACCAGTTCAATATTTTATTCCAGTGTAGGTGCTACCAGTTCAATTATGATCATTTCCATTGTCGGTTCTCTCTCATAGGTTCTTATTTGACTTATGTTCTACTCATCCACTTTGACATTTGTTCTCTCCATAATTCTCGACAATCTTTTGTTATAACATCTATATGCTTTTCTTTCATTAAAATAAATAAGAAATATTCCTTCATCACATCTAGGATCAAAATTTCCAATAGATTCATCTCTTTTGATATATCATTTACTACAAAGAATTTAAAATACTTAACTGTCGGTGTATGACCAAACCATAACTCATAAGGTGGCTTGTCGATATCTCCTTTGATGTGAACTTTTTTGGATGTGTATACTGCCATGCTTATAGCTTCTCTCTAGTAGATATGAGGCAAATTAGCTTTCATCATCATAGTTCTAGCTGCATCCAAGATAGTTCTATTCTTCCTTTCCACAACTCCATTCTGTTGAGGTGTCCAGGGTGCAGACAACTGTCTCCTTATCCCATTCTTCCAACAATAGCTGTTAAATTCACTGGATGTGAATTCTCCACCCTGATCTGACCTTAAACATTTAATCTTCAATCCTGTTCCTATCTCAACTTTAGCTTTAAATATTTTTAAATTTGCAAATGCTTCAGACCTCTCCCTTAGAAAAGTAACCTACAATATTCTAGAATAATCATCAATGATTAGCATGAAATATCTATCACCTTGAAATTTTTTATTCTAGCAGGACCATACAAAAAAATATCAAGAACATCATTAGATTTGTCTTGTATACTCTTAAAATTTGTTTTGACTTGCTTTCCCATTTGACATTCCTTCTGTACCGGATTATAGGGCTTTAAAATATTAGGTATATCTCTAACTGCCTTAGTAGAACTGATCTTCACAATGCAATCAAAATTCACATGACACAACCTCTTATGCCATATCTAACTCTCATCTATTTGTGCAATCAAGCATGTCCTCTCACCGAAGTTCAAATGAAATATATTACCTTTTGTATGTGTACCGGTTGCAATTTCCAATCTAGATCTTTTGATAATCTTGCATTTTCTATCCCTAAACTGTAACTGGAATCCCTTATCCACCAATTGTCCTACACTCAAAAGATTATGCCTTAAACCTTCAACATAGTAAACATTATCAAAGTTATGCTTACCATCCAATGATATTGTTCCTCTTCCCTTGATCATGTTGGTGTTGGAAATAAGCCACACTCGGACCGATGATGGAGTGGTCTAAGAGGGGCTAGTAGCCCAGTGGTAGAGAACTCCAGTAGCATTATGGAAGGTCAAGGTCCTAGGTTTGAGTCCTAGCTGCTCCATGTCTCAACATGGTATTAGAGCCATGTCCAGGCTAGGAGCCCCAAGCACACAAGAGGTGTGGCTTAAGTGGGGGTGTTGCTATTGGAAATAGGCCACACCTGGACTGACGATAGACTGGTCCAAAGGGGACCAATAGCTCAGTGGTAGAGTAATCCAGTAGTGTATGGAAGGTCATAGATTTGAGTCCTAGCTGGTCCATGTCTGAACAGATCATACATGCTTTGTCATCTCCAAATCTAACTAGACCACTGTCAAATTCTTGCATAGATAAGAACTTCATTTTATATCTAGTCATATTATGTGAATATCTACTATCAATTACCCATTTATCCTTATCTTCAATTTTAGTAGCAAGGCCTTTCTCTTTAGGTACCATATCATCTTCCTTGATAACCAAAAATACACATTCCTTTCCATTCTCGGATCCAGTAGCTATATCTTGTGTCGGTTCATCATCAGAATAAGTCACACCTTCCTCATCCACATAGTAGTATGATTTGTCTTTATTTTTCCTATACTTATGCTTGTTCTGATAATCATGGTGTTGTTCACCAAAAGTGATAACCCAAGTATACCTGCAAATCTATCTATGAGATAGCCAATCTCAATCAATGAAACACCTCAGGGCTTGGACAACATGACAAGGATATGAATCCTTCTACTCTTCAGGCTCTGCAAAACCTAGGCGGGTATACCTTTGATGCATTAAATACAACAATCACAAACATAAGACTGCATCAACAATAAGCAGACAAACCATTCCACAAGCTCACCAAATTAGGAACACACTATAGATTGGCTAGATCTGTATAAATCATAAATGAAAACAGAGCTTGGAATGAGAAGAACAGACCCCTAAACATAAAGGGAAATAGATTTGTCTTTTAAAATGTATATCTGAGAAACATCCCCAAACTTGCAAGAGCAGTGCCTTATTTAAGAGCAACAAAGTCACACATCAAACTATAAATGAAACCTTATACTGCAAATCCATCTTCATTATTAAATATTCATGCATTTAATGCCTTGCATAAATGCATTACTCAGCTCACTCATAGAAAATATCAAATCCAGACACTATATTCCATTATTCATGATTTATTACAGAATTTAAATTCTTCCTTGAAGAATCCCTGCAAACAATCACAATTACCTCCTTGAGATAGCAAATCTCATCCTCCTTGAGGATTTGATCTGAATATAATGAAAATACAAATCCAGAGACAACTTCTGTGTGAATTTGTGCATGCCTTACATACACAAGAACCTGCAGCTAAGAACACCTATAGCAAAGAATCAAACTCCATTACTGAAAGGATAACCCTTCTCTGTACAATCTGGAAGAATACTCAGAATTGGAAGCCATGAAAAAATGGAGCCATTCTCCAAATTTCTGGAACCCCTACAACTGAGAAGAATTCGGAATAAAAAGAAGGAGAGAAGAAAATCAAATCTGCAACTGAATTGCCAAGTGTCTCCTCTCTAACCGAATTTTGTTCCCATAGAAACTGCTTCTAAAATATCCCACATTTGTCAAAATTAACCTCATAATCGGATTCCTCACTCCGAGAGCTTTCCGAAAACATATAACACTTTATACTTTGGCAAAAAATTGAGCCCTGGGCGAATTAATCCTCAACATGGACCCATCATTTAAATTTTTCGAATTTCTCTATAGTTTAAACTATATCATTTAATCATTTTAAATTTGATTTTTGCCTCCATTTGTGCTCTGACGCCTTGCCACGTGGCGGGATCTGATTAGTTGATGGGGTTGACCGGATGCCACCTGGGATGACACCTCATCATCGCCACGTCATCTGCTTCATCACTGCCACCTGTGCGCCAACTGTGTGCCACCTCACCGGGACCCGCCTGCTAGACTGCCACCTATCACGACACATGGACGGCTCTCATTCACTTTCTCTATTTCGTGGGGTTTAAATTACGTGCATCTCCCTTCGCGAAATAGCGCGAGCCATTGATCTCTCTCGAACTTGCTCGCTCATTAACCCGGCCTTCGTCTGCAAAATTTCGCCTGTTTGCCTCGGGAAGCATGCCTGTGTGGGGTCCACTTGGTCTTCGTCCAGTCAACTCCTCTGTCGCCTCGAGAAGCATGCTCGCGCATGGGCCCGCCTTGGGCGCCCATAGGCACCTTGTGTCAAAAGCCTTTATGGCTTAGACATTATAGTATAGTGCGTTTTTGTATATAAATACTAAAAGCTCCCAGTGCATAGCCAATGTGGGATAATTATCTTATGCCTGGGACTGCATTTTGAAGGTTTTCTTGGTTTTAAATGGTGGCTGGTGTTTGCATTTGCTTCTAATTCATTTGCTGAAGGATTAAAACGCCTTCTCCACACCATTTCAATGGGTTTGGTGCCTTCTAAAGCATTTGTTGAGGTTTATAATGGCTCCTTTCTATTTTATGTGGCTTCAAACATGCCATGTGAAAGGGGGCTGCCAGACTGTTGTTTGCATTGGCTACTACACTCTTAGACCACATGAGCAATTGCTTCTATTTAACTTGTTCCATGTTTCAATGGCTTTTGCCCATATTCCATTTGCACAAATCTGGAAACTTCAACGCCCAACCAGCACTATGAGGGAGTTTGAATGGCATTGAAATTGCCATTTGCTGAAGCTGTTGTTGCCCCTTCACCATACTACGCAAAGCTTCCAAGTTGCACTTGCTACAAGTTTCATGTGGCCTCCAAACTATCCACGCAGGGAATGATATTGTTGTTTGCATTAACTCTCCAATTGTAAATGCTTTGAAGTTTATATTTGCTGTTGTTTACATGCCACATGAGTTTGGCAGCCCTTTAAAATACCACATGATCTGCCATAGCATCTGTTAAAACGTTTTTAGCATTTCACATGCCATGTGAAGGGGCAAAATGACTTCAAAATGCCACTTGCACTTGGTTAAAGCTGTTGCTGCCCTTTTCCAGCCATCATGTGGGAGGATGATGCAATTTCAAAATAGTTTCAAAAACCTCTGCAACCTCACTACTCACAGACCACGAAAAGGGGAGGGACATGCTAGCAAGGGTGTGGAGTTGCTCTTTATTTCTAATTACATTTGTTTGAAAAACTCTGCAGTTACTTCAACTCACCACATGAGCATTGCTGAAGATGACTTTACAGCTGCTAATTTCATTTTGTTTGAAGATTCTAATCCATTCTTTAATTGGATTTGCTGATTGTTTTCCACTTGAATCTCACCCATTTTGTTGAAGAGGGAGCTGACATATGCCAACTACATTAGTTGAAATTTATTTAATCCCCTTTCAAACACCATGAATAGCAAGGAGGAGATTAGCTTGCTTGCTAAATTTGCCAATGGAATTTGCTGAAAGTTTTACAAAGAGTGCCATTCCATTCATTACATCACAATCCAAATACATTTACATTTTTAAAATCTCTTCTATGTCGCTGAAGGAGAACTTGACATTAAAACCGCCAATCTGAAATCACCTGAAGGACTACAGTCTTCTTGAACTCTATTGACATGTCTCGTGATCACAATCCACATTCATAATATTCTAAAAATCTCTCAGTGAACAAAGTCGCCAATAAAATCAATCCGCGAACATGAGCCAGGTCGGGCCCCAAAGTGGGTTCGACTAAAAAAAATTTCGTTTTCATGCAACTGACCTCTAAAATACCTCAGGAACCTCAAACACACCTCTGGAAATGATCCGCACCATTTTCGAATCATAAAATTGCATTTTACATCCTTCAGGCAATTACGCCACAATTTTTGCATTTAATCGCGAAGATGTAATTTTCAAACCTGTCAAAACACCTTTCTGGAGCTCGCCATCTAACAGGTGTGTACTTTGATATACAAGGATGACATCTACCAAACGGTTTCTCAAGATGAGTCCCGAGTGAAGAGATATTAATTTCTGAAAACGGCCAACTGGCTTCGTCGACACTGCGGACCTGATGAAATCAATGTTCTGGCAACACATGATGCCTTTCTCAAAAATATCAAACGACCTCCCTAGGCTCTCAAATTCGGAACATAGGTACCTTTAAGTACATATTAAATCTTTGAATTCTCAGTTTGATCACTAGACTGACAGGATGCAAACGGCGCGCTCACCAAAACGGCTACATTAATCTAACACTGAAAGTGCGGATGACTGAATTTGATGGCAAAATGAGTCCATTTGAAAACCGATCAAACGGATTGATAGAGCCTTGAAATTTGAAATGTAGCTCACCATTTATACCAACATTAGCCTGGAACAAACATTCTGACATGACATTCACCGAGACATTTTTACACTTGTGCAAACATCACAAACTACAAACGGATTTGGCTATAAAAACGGAGCAAACGGATTCGTCAAGACTTGAAATTTTGCAGGGTAACTCACTTTTATGCATACAATTGAATCCTTTTTGAATTTCTCCACGATGATCAACAGGGCAAAATATATAAACACCCAAAGTAGGCTACTTAATAAAATTTGCACTTGTGCCTAGAATGCACTTTCAGCTCACCCCTCGAAATGGGTACCTAGTAAACTTATCCAAATTGAATTCTGAAAGTTGCACATCACTGAATAGGCCAAATGAAAGGTGTGGGACATGAATCCCGAGCCTTACCCTCTGAAAATCAACTGGCTCCATTTTACCCCCTTGCTAACTAGGCATTCAAACTGACTTATTTAGGTACTTTTCTGACATGCAGAGCAAAATTTTGAAATAGGCCTATAAACTTGACTCAACTTTTAAATACTCCCAACAGTGGCTTTGACCGGGGACGGTTGATTGCAAGATCAACACAAGAATCCAGATATCTTTGGTTAAGCAGACCACCCAAAAATGGATCTTTCTTCTCTCAATTCTTCTCTTCTCAAAATAGGGCTTCCTTATTCTACTCAAATAGCAGGGCACTTTATTGAAAACCACACAACTGAAAGCAAAGCAACTGTACAAAATATAAAACTAACTCACAACTGATCACAACTGCTCCACTTACAAACATTTACCTCTGGCAAAAATCTGATTCTCCTCACCTGACATATTGATCAAAACAAAGGCACCTTCTAGTAACAACTGAGCATGATCATTATAATCAACCTCTTTTGTCTCATTACTGAAATAGCTAGTGTGAATACCTTTGGTCTGATTTTGAACTTTGTGATCACACACTATTTCAACACAAGTAAAATCATGAGACAAATCACCATGGACGCATTCCCACAAGCTGACATACCTTTCACTATCCCACTCAACTCTATCATTTGCAAGGACATCATCATGCTGAACTTGAAAAATAAACCACTCATTTTCAACATTGCAATTCCTATCAGCATTCACCTTGTTATCATTTAAATCAATAGAATGAGGGACACTATTATTTGAATGATGCAAACAAGGAACATGAACATTACCATCTGGATGTGATACTTCACTACGCTGATCACACCTCATACTATCCTTGCTTATCAAACTGAAAACCTTTGCATTCTCAACATCTCCTTCATGGAAAAGAATGCATACCTCTGGCTGAAGCAAATCCTTAGCTAAATCTTTCTCATTTAGGCTTACATCTACCTGAAACACTTCCATTTGTGGTTTTAAATGATCATCACATAATCCATGCCTCTTGTCTTCCTCATGAAGTAAATTCTTACAACCCATGCTACTGCTGCTCGGAACTACATTAGCATTACAAATTTGTTCCGCACAAGGGGAAACTTCCTCATTCTCATCAATGAAATCAACACCATGGATATTTGTATCAAAAGCAAAGAACTTCGAATCCAGTTCAAGCATACTATCAACATTCACATCCTCATCATGGTACTTGAAATTCTGAAAGCATTCAAGTGTGGGTTCATTTAAATCTGAAAATAGAACATTACCAGCACTATCACATACATTCTTATCTTCAAAAACACTTTCATTTTCAGATTCATAACTAAGGTACATAACTTGATCTTCTATTATATCATCTTCACAAAATGAATAATAAGAATTCTCATAACCACTTTCAGCTGCATAACTGGCATTCATTTGCTGATCAAAAGAAAGTGAAACACTTGTGCCAAGATCATTCTCATTCTGAAATTGATCTTTATTGTTCATTTGCATACCTTCAAGGTGCTGGGAATAGAACTCATTGTTCTCATAATCAACAACACCACTCCATTCTGAAACACATTCATCACTGGGTATACTTGCACTAAACACATTATCAACATCATTCACAATTTCATTTTCAGATTTATCAGACTTCACCGAAATCTGATTTTCATCATATTGCACAACTTCACTTACATAATCAACAACATTTGGTGATCCTTCAGTATTTGGTATTTGAACATCAAATACATCAGCAACATTTAAAGATAGATGGTCATCATTACCATAATTTTCATTATTGTTAACCTTAGGAGATGCATGATTAACTTGATAATTTGCAGTCACATAGTCAGCATAACTGGCATACAGATCAAATGGTACATATCCCTTGTATATATCAATCTTCGCATCAACATTATCACAACATTGCACACTAATCATTCCATCATCACTGTGAGAGGAGATCGGCATTAACAGCAGAGGATCTTGACTCTCATTCAAATTTGAAGCACATGCATCAACAAAACCATTCGGAACTGCGAAGCTGGATGCACCTAGACAAGGAATGATTGGTTGAGCTTCACATGGTATTTCACCATTGAAGGCATTTTGATAAGAAACTACAGCAGACATAGATCTCTTGGCTATCCCGAATTTCAAATTATTTTCAATGTCCCTAGCTGTGTTAAAGGCTTCATACAAAGTCTTAGGTTCTTTGTTCCTCAATAGGAAACCCATCTTCTTACCAAAAGCACTCATATAAATATCCAGACATACGATATCATCAAACTTATACTTTCTAGAAATTTTAGTCAATGCTTGTGAAAATCTGATGTTAAATATTGGTACCAATTCATCTTCCCTGATTTGTATATAAGTGAATTCTTTCAACAAGTCGGAATCACTCACCTTCTCATCAAATTGATCCATGAAATCTGAAACCAATCCTTCCCATGAGGTAATAGAACTCACTGGCAAAAAAGAGAACCAATCCCTTGCATCCTCTTTTAATGACTGAACAAACAATTTCATGCATATATCTTCCTGACAAATTTCAAATTCTCCTATCAAATCTGAAACTCTTTTCACATGCTAGCATGCTGATTCTGATTTCTTCCCACTGAATATAGGCAAATACTTTCTGATTTCTGTGGGTATGGGATTTGGGTAACCCAGAATACCTTCAAATTTTAGAGCAGCATAGTGTTTCATACTAAAACTTTTCCTATTACATGGTTGTTCTGGTTTACTAGGCATGGCTCTATGTGGAAATACACAATGCTGAAAAACTTCACTGCTCATTTTTTCCCACTTCCACAAATGATTATACAATCTGGAATAAAAAAATTCAAGCACCTATCCTTAATTAACTCTATTCCTTAACATTGCTTGACATAAAGTTCTTCCACATTTGCATACTACGGAAGATAACATACACTGAATATTTTAGCAGCATAGACATGCAAATCAATTTTGAGATTCTCTCTTTCCCTCTAAACTAGTGTTGTTCACTAAATGGGAAAACTACATTATACATTCAAACTTTCAGAAGAGATGTCTTGCATTTAAATCCTCTGAAAATACCTAGAGATTTGCAGCTGTAAGAGTTGTAGATCTGGAGATTTACTTCACCTTTAGTACGGTCTTTTACATTAGAGTCGCCACCTCTTGCATAGAGGATATTTTGAACAGCAGAATGCCACTCAACACTTATTCAATTCTGTGTTACTCCTTTGATCTCGCTGCAATCAATACTTTTCCAGGCTTCTTAACACTGGTATGAACCACAGAGTCGCCACCCAAAAAGGAATTGGGGAGAAATTTGCATACAGCTGCAAGAACTTCTTACAACTCTCAACAATGCATTCGCTATTACTCCTTCATAAAATATGACATGTACCACATATCACTCTGCAGATCCAGAACAAGGAGCATTTTCTTCACCATGAAACCAATTTACACTCTGTGCATACACAATGGACAGACTGGCTGGATATGAAATTGACAGGACTAAGAACACATTCAACCTCTAACCATATCAATCAAGCATTTATATCCATTTAATCCCCAACAGAGTCGCCATTTTTGTTGTTCGCCAAAAGTGGTAACCCAAGACACCTATAAATCTATCTATGAGGTAGCCAATCTCAATCAATGAAACACTTCAGGGCTGGGACAACATAACATAGGATCCTAATGATCCTCCTGTACTTTAGGTTCGGCTAGACCTAGGGGGGGACACCCTTTTGATGCATTGAATACAACAATCACAAACATAAGACTGCATCAACAATGAGCAGACAAACCATTCCACAAGCTCACCAAATTAGGTAACATGTACAGATGGGCTGGATCTTATACAAATAATAGGTGAAATAGAGCTTTGGAAGGATAGAACATTAACCCCTAAACATAAAGGGAAATAGATTTGTCTTTTAAAATGTTGATCTAAAACCATCCCCAAACTTGCAAGACCAGTGCCTTGTTCATTGGGCAACAGAGTCATAGACAGAACTACAAATATGAATCATAGATGCAAATTTGTTTTCCTTAAACAAGATATTCATGCACCAATACCTGATATTAATGCACTATTTGATTCATTCACAAATTTATCAGATCTGGAAATACATTTCATCATTTATGACTGACTATAGAATTTAAAACCTTCCTTGAAGGATACCTACAAACAGTCACACAATCTCCTTGAGATGACAAATTTCATCCTCCTTGAGGATTGAATTCATAATAATGAAAAAACATATCACAGAGACAATATCATGGGAAATTTACTCATGCCTGACACAAGTAAGACTTGCAACTAGAAAACAATCTGTCATCCTGCAATGTAGCCTCTATACCCTGAATAGATCCATAGAACTTTACAAGTTTGGGTCAAGAATTTTAGAAAATGGAAGCCATGAAAACTGGAGCACTTCCTCCCAAAATTTTGGAACCCTTACAATTGAGAAGAATGAGGAATAAAAAGAGGAGGGAAGAAAAACAAATTCACAACTGAAAATTGCCAAGTGTCTCTCCTCTCTAACTGAATTTTGTTCTCGAGGAAACTGCTTCTAAAATATCTCACACTTGTCCAAATTAACATCATAATCGGATTCCTCGCTCCGAGAGCTTTCCGAAAATATATAACACTTTATATCTTGGCCAAAAATTGAATACTGGGTGAATTAATTCCCCAATGTGCTCAAACATTTAAATTTTTCATTTATTAATATAGTCTAAACTATATAATAAACAATTTTAATTTTAAATTTTTCATCTCCAAATGTGCTCTAACGTCTTGCCACGTGGCGGGGTCTAATTGGTCAATGGGGTTGACCGGATGCCACCTGGGATGACACCTCATCTTCTGCCACTTGGCCGCCACGTCATCGCCACTGGGTGCCACCTCACTGAGACCCGCCTGCTGGACCGCTGACTGTACCGACACGTGGACGGCTCTCGTTCACTTTCGCTATTTCGCTGGTTTAACTCACGTGCATCTTCCTTTCACGAAATAGCGCGAGCCGTTGATCTCTCTCGAACTTCCTCGCTCGTTAACCCGACCTTCGTCTGCAAAATTTCGCCTATTTGCCTCGAGAAGCGTGCCTACGTGGGGTCCACTTTGTCTTGGTCCAGTCAACTCCTCCATCGCCTCGAGAAGCATGCTCATGTCTGGCCCCGCCTTGGGCGCCCATGGGCACCATCTATCAAAAGCCTTTAAAGCTTAGACATTATATTACTATGCGTTTTTGGATATAAATACTAAAAACGTCCCTCTCCCAGTCAATGTGGGATTAACAACATGCCTAGAAACTACACTTTCTGAAGGTCTTTAAGTCTTAATGGCACCAGTGGTGGAGGTTCTCCTATTTCCTTGATGATATGAGCACCTGTGTTGCCATGGTTTATCTCCTCCATTAAGCTATCGAAGCAATTAGAATGGAAAACAAAACAAAGTATGTGTCAAACTT
Organism: Cryptomeria japonica; assembly: GCF_030272615.1. Taxonomy (NCBI): domain Eukaryota; kingdom Viridiplantae; phylum Streptophyta; class Pinopsida; order Cupressales; family Cupressaceae; genus Cryptomeria; species Cryptomeria japonica. The sequence goes on along the minus strand of NC_081413.1, from coordinate 65,915,544 downwards.
TTTGCATCTTACCGTGCGCACCATATCTTAACCCTGCAATCGTCACTGCCTGAGACAAGCATCGTAGGATGGGGAAATTCCATGTTATTCGGCTCTATTGAATGGTCCAGGGAGTCCCAACAAACCCACACCTATCTCCCCATCATATGAAGATCGATGGCACATGGCTCATGATTTATTTTGAAACACTCCACACTCCCCAGCAAAGGCATCGCTTGGGAACCTTCTGCAACCTCATAAAGAATTTGCCCCTTGTGAATTATTTCCAACGCCCTCTCCAGACACCAATCAAATGCTACATGAAGGAGGGAAGACTTGACAAATTATTTGCTTGAAACGTTTTGAATGCCTCCTAAACTCCACGCAACTCACCACTTAACTCCACGTAGGGGAAACACTCAAAGCTCGGCTACACTCCATAGCCACGCTGCAGGGATGCAGTTTGCATTGTCTTCTCCTTCCACGCAAGGGATTCAACATCGAGCACCTTGTTGAGTTTTGAAGACTTCAGTCTTCTACCATGCAACGTGCAGGGAGGACGATGTGGAAGGGAGCTCCAAAATTTGCATACCAATTTCCATTGGAAGCCTTTGCTTTGGATCATGCTTTCAGCGCCTAGCAAACACATCCACCGCCAGGTTCTTGGTTGCTGCTGAGACCACGTGAGGGGGAGGTTTTGTATTTACATGAATCTATTTTGTTTTAACATAGCTCCCAAAAACCACGCAGCTCACCACACCACGTTGCACGCAAGGGGAGAGCTATGAAGTGCGAGGGAGGAGTGTGAGGGAGGGGCCACCGCTGGAGGGAGGTCTTTGGCATCGCCTTCTCCAGCTATCACGTGAGGAAAGAATATGCACCGTGATTTACTTGCTTTGCAAATGTTAGTTGTAATTGCATTAGTTAAACATAAATATTACCCTGCTGGAGCATGAGTTTCATAAGCAAGGTTTTGGGTACTAAATAGCATCAACTATAGATGATGCTCTAATTACATGCCTCACTTTGGCCACTGAACATGCCTTCAATATATTCAAAACTCCCTTCATAGCAGGACTAATCATCACTCTGGGTTTGACATTCTATATGAAGGAACCGGGCATGTTGAAATAAAAAAAAGCAAAAACAAAACTCCAATACACCCATTGATTGTAGTGAAAAGTGAGTCATAGTCCCACAGAACCGCATTCAGAAGTTCAAGCCACTCCTTTGCCCCTTCCAGCCTTTTCAAATGTGCATTCCTTGCATCCCCCATAAATGAAAATATACACCGAGTTTCACGCCTAATGAATGACCATATATCCCCCAAACACTCATTAACTGTCCTTTCTTGACTTTTGACTTGGTGAATTGCATCATTCATGAATATTCTGAAATTCCCCCAGTAACAAAAATCTCTAATAAAATCAATCCGCGGGCATGAGCCAGGTCGGGCCCCAAAGTGGGTCCGACTAAAAAAAATTTCATTTTCACGCAACTGACCTCTAAAATACCTTAGGAACCTCAAACACACCTCTGGAAACGATCGACACCATTTTCGGATCATAAAATTGCATTTTACATCCTTCAGGCAATTACGCCACAATTTTCGCATTTAATCGCGAAGACGTAATTTTCAAACCTGTCAAAACACCTTTCTGGAGCTCGCCATCTGACAGGCGTGTACTTTGATATACAAGGATGACATCTACCAAACGGTTTCTCAAGGTGAGTCCCGAGTGAAGAGATATTAATTTCCGAAAATGGCCAACTGGCTTTGTCGACACTGCGGACCTGATGAAGTCAATGTTCTGGCAACACATGATGCCTTTCTCAAAAATATCAAACGACCTCCCTAGGCTCTCAAATTCGGAACATAGGTACCTTTAAGTACATATTAAATCTTTGAATTCTCAGTTCGATCACCAGACTGACAGGATGCAAACGGCGCGCTCACCAAAACGGCTACATTAACTGATCTAACACTGAAAGTGCGGATGACTGAATTTGATAGCAAAATGAGTCCATTTGAAAACCGATCAAACGGATTGATAGAGCCTTGAAATTTGAAATGTATCTTACCATTTATACCAACATTAACCTGGAACAAACATTCTGACATGACATTCACCGAGACATTTTTACACTTGTGCAAACATCACAAACTACAAACGGATTTGGCTATGAAAATGGAGCAAACGGATTCGTCAAGACTTGAAATTTTGCAGGGTAACTCACTTTTATGCATACAATTGAATCTGTTTTGAATTTCTCCATGATGATCAACAGGGAAAAATATATAAACACCCAAAGTAGGCTACTTAATAAAATTTGCACTTGTGCCTAGAATGCACTTTCAGCTCACCCCTCGAAATGGGTACCTATTAAACTTATCCAAATTGAATTCTGAAAGTTGCACATCACTGAATAGGCCAAATGAAAGGTGTGGGACATGAATCTCGAGTCTTACCCTCTGAAAATCAACTGGCTCCATTTTACCCCCTTGCTAACTAGGCATTCAAACTGACTTATTTAGGTACTTTTCTGACATGCAGAGCAAAATTTTGAAATAGGCCTATAAACTTGACTCAGCTTTTAAATACTCCCAACAGTGGCTCTGACTGGGGATGGTTGATTGGAAGATCAACACAAGAATCCAGATATCTTTGGTTAAGCAGACCACCCAAAAATGGATCTTTCTTCTCTCAATTCTTCTCTTCTCAAAATAGGGCTTCCTTATTCTACTCAAATAGCAGGGCACTTTATTGAAAACCACACAACTGAAAGCAAAGCAACTGTACAAAATATAAAACTAACTCACAACTGATCACAACTGCTCCACTTACAAACATTTACCTCTGTCAAAAATCTGATTCTCATCACCTGACATATTGATCAAAACAAAGGCACCTTCTAGTAACAACTGAGCATGATCATTATAATCAACCTCTTTTGTCTCATTACTGAAATAGCTAGTGTGAATACCTTTGGTCTGATTTTGAACTTTGTGATCACACACTATTTCAACACAATTAAAATCATGAGACAAATCACCATGGAGGCATTCCCACAAGCTGACATACCTTTCACTATCCCACTCAACTCTATCATTTGCAAGGACATCATCATGCTGAACTTGAAAAATAAAACACTCATTTTCAACATTGCAATTCCTATCAGCATTCGCCTTGTTATCATTTAAATCAATAGAATGAGGGACACTACTATTTGAATGATGCAAACAAGGAACATGAACATTACCATCTGGATGTGATACTTCACTACACTGATCACACCTCATACTATCCTTGCTTATCAAACTAAAAACCTTTGCATTCTCAACATCTCCTTCATGGAAAAGAGTGCATACCTCTAGCCGAAGCAAATCCACAGCTAAATCTTTCTCATTTAGGCTTACATCTACCTGAAACACTTCCATTTGTGGTTTTAAATGATCATCACCAAATCCATGCCTCTTGTCTTCCTCATGAAGTAAATTCTTACAACCCATGCTACTGCTGTCCGGAACTACATTAGCATTACAAATTTGTTCCGCACAAGGGGAAACTTCATCATTCTCATCAATGAAATCAACACCATGGATATTTGTATCAAAAGTAAACAACTCCGAATCCAGTTCAAGCATACTATCAACATTCACATCCTCATCATGGTACTTGAAATTCTGAAAGCATTCAAGTGTGGGTTCATTTAAATCTGAAACTAGAACATTACCAGCACTGTCACATACATTCTTATCTTCAAAAACACTTTCATTTTCAGATTCATAACTAAGGTACATAACTTGATCTTCTATTATATCATCTTCACAAAATGAATAATAAGAATTCTCATAACCACTTTCAGCTGCATAACTGGCATTCATTTGCCGAACAAAAGAAAGTGAAACACTTGTGCCAAGATCATTCTCATTTTGAAATTGATCTTTATTGTTCATTTGCATACCTTCAAGGTGCTAGGAATAGAACTCATTGTCCTCATAATCAACAACACCACTCCATTCTGAAACACATTCATCACTGGGTATACTTGCACTGAACACATTATCAACATCATTCACAATTTCATTTTCAGATTTATCAGACTTAACCAAAATCTGATTTTCATCATATTGCACAACTTCACTTACATAATCAACAACATTTGGTGATCCTTCAGTATTTGGTATTTGAACATCAAAAACATCAGCAACATTTAAAGATAGATGGTCATCATTACCATAATTTTCATTATTGTTAACCTTAGGAGATGCATGATTAACTTGATAATTTGCAGTCACATAGTCAGCATAACCGACATACAGATCAAATGGTACATATCCCTTGTATATATCAATCTTCGCATCAGCATTATCACAACATTGCACACTAATCATTCCATCATCACTGTGAGATTAGACCGGCATTAACAGCAGAGGATCTTGACTCTCATTCAAATTTGAAGCACATGCATCAACAAAACCATTCGGAACTGCGGAGCTGGATGCACCTAGACAAGGAATGATTGGTTGAGCTTCACATGGTATTTCACCATTGAAGGCATTTTGATAAGAAACTACAACAGACATAGATCTCTTGGCTATCCCGAATTTCAAATTATTTTCAATGTCCCTAGCTGTGTTAAAGGCTTCATACAAAGTCTTAGGTTCTTTGTTCCTCAATAGGAAACCCATCTTCTTACCAAAAGCACTCATATAAATATCCAGACATACGATATCATCAAACTTATACTTTCTGGAAATTTTAGTCAATGCTTGTGAAAATCTGATGTTAAATGTTGGTACCAATTCATCTTCCCTGATTTGTATATAAGTGAATTCTTTCAACAAGTCAGAATCACTCACCTTCTCATCGAATTGATCCATGAAATCTGAAACCAATCCTTCCCATGAGGTAATAGAACTCACTGGAAAAAAGAGAACCAATCCCTTGCATCCTCTTTTAATGACTGAACAAACAATTTCATGCATATATCTTCCTGACAAATTTCAAATTCTCCTATCAAATCTGAAACTCTTTTCACATGCTGGCATGCTGACTCTGATTTCTTCCCACTGAATATAGGCAAATACTTTCTGATTTCTGTGGGTATGGGATTTGGGTAACCCAGAATACCTTCAAATTTTAGAGCAGCATAGTGTTTCATACTAAAACTTTTCCTATTACATGGTTGTTCTGGTTTACTAGGCATGGCTCTATGTGGAAATACACAATGCTGAAAAACTTCACTGCTCATTTTTTCCCACTTCCACAAATGATTATACAATCTGGAATAAAAAAATTCAAGGAACTATCCTTATTTAACTCTATTCCTTAACATTGCTTGACATAAAGTTCTTCCACATTTGCATACTACGGAAGATAACATACACTGAATATTTTAGCAGCATAGACATGCAAATCAATTTTGAGATTCTCTCTTTCCCTCTAAACTAGTGTTGTTCACTAAATGGGAAAACTACATTATACATTCAAACTTTCAGAAGAGATGTCTTGCATTTAAATCCTCTGAAACTACCTGGAGATTTGTAGCTGTAAGAGTTGTAGATCTGGAGATTTGCTTCACCTTTAGCACGGTCTTTTACATTAGAGTCGCCACCTCTTGCATAGAGGATATTTTGAACAGCAGAATTCCAATCACCACTTATTCAATTCTGTGTTACTCCTTTGATCTCGCTGCAATCAATACTCTTCCAGGCTTCTTAACACTGGTATGAACCACAGAGTCGCCACCCAATAAGGAATTGGGGAGAAATTTGCATACAGCTGCAAGAACTTCTTACAACTCTCAACAATGCATTCGCTATTACTCCTTCATAAAATATGACATGTACCACATATCAGTCTGCAGATCTAGGAGAAGGAGCATTTTCTTCACCATGAAACCAATTTACACTCTGTGCATACACAATGGACAGACTGGCTGGATATGAAATTGACAGGACTAGGAACACATTCAACCTCTAACCATATCAATCAAGCATTTATATCCATTTAATCCCCAGCAGAGTCGCCATTTTTGTTGTTCACCAAAAGTGATAACCCAAGACACCTGTAAATCTATCTATGAGGTAGCCAATCTCAATCAATGAAACACTTCAGGGCTGGGACAACATAACATAGGATCCTAATGATCCTCCTGCACTTCAGGTTCTGCTAGACCTAGGGGGGGACACCCTTTTGATGCAGCTCTCCCCTTGCGTGCAACGTGGTGTGGTGAGCTGCGTGGTTTTTGGGAGCTATGTTAAAACAAAATAGATTCATGTAAATACAAAACCTCCCCCTCACGTGGTCTCAGCAGCAACCAAGAACCTGGTGGTGGATGTGTTTGCTAGGCGCTGAAAGCATGATCCAAAGCAAAGGCTTCCAATGGAAATTGGTATGCAAATTTTGGAGCTCCCTTCCACATCGTCCTCCCTGCATGTTGCATGGTAGAAGACTGAAGTCTTCAAAACTCAACAAGGTGCTCGATGTTGAATCCCTTGCGTGGAAGGAGAAGACAATGCAAACCGCATCCCTACAGCATGGCTATGGAGTGTAGCCGAGCTTTGAGTGTTTCCCCTGCGTGGAGTTAAGTGGTGAGCTGCGTGGAGTTTAGGAGGCATTCAAAACGTTTCAAGCAAATAATTTGTCAAGTCTTCCCTCCTTCATGTAGCATTTTATTGGTGTCTGGAGAGGGCATTGGAAATAATTCACAAGGGGCAAATTCTTTATGAGGTTGCAGAAGGTTCCCAGGTGATGCCTTTGCTGGGGAGTGTGGAGTGTTTCAAAATAAATCATGAGCCATGTGCCATCGATCTTCATATGATGGGGAGATAGGTGTGGGTTTGTTGGGACTCCCTGGACCATTCAATAGAGCCGAATAACATGGAATTTCCCCATCCTATGATGCTTGTCTCAGGCAGTGATGATTGCAGGGTTAAGATATGGTGCGCACGATAAGATGCAAAATGTTTGACACATACTTTGTTTTGTTTTCCATTCTAATTACTTCGATAGCTTAATGGAGGAGATAAACCATGGCAACACGGGTGCTCATATCATCAAGGAAATAGGAGAACCTCCACCACTGGTGCCATTAAGACTTAAAGACCTTCAGAAAGTGTAGTTTCTGGGCATGTTGTTAATCCCACATTGACTGGGAGAGGGATGTTTTTAGTATTTATATCCAAAAACACACAGTAATATAATGTCTAATCTTTAAAGGCTTTTGACAAATGGTGCCCATGGGCGCCCAAGGCGGGGCCACACGTGAGCATGCTTCTCGAGGTGATGGAGGAGTTGACTGGACCAAGACAAAGTGGACCCCACGTAGGCACACTTCTCGAGGCAAATAGGCAAAATTTTGCAGACGAAGGCCGGGTTAACGAGCGAGCAGGTTCGAGAGAGATCAACGGCTCGCGCTATTTCGCGAAAGGAAGATGCACGTGAGTTAAACCAGCGAAATAGCGAAAGTGAACAAGAGCTGTCCATGTGTCGGTACAGTCAGCGGTCCAGCAGGTGGGTCTCAGTGAGGTGGCACCCAGTGGCAATGACGTGGCATACGAGTAAGCAACCCAATGGCGATGACGTGGCATACGAGTAAGCAGCCCAGTGGCGATGACATGGCGGCCAAGTGGCAGAAGATGAGGTGTCATCCCAGGTGGCATCAGATCAACCCCATTGACCAATCAGACCCCGCCACGTGGCAAGACGTCAGAGCACATTTGGAGATGAAAAATTTAAAATTAAAATTGTTTATTATATAGTTTAGACTATATTAATAAATGAAAAATTTAAATGTTTGAGCACATTGGGGAATTAATTCGCCCAGTATTAAATTTTTGGCCAAGATATAAAGTGTTATATATTTTCGGAAAGCTCTCAGAGCGAGGAATCTGATTATGAAGTTAATTTGGACAAATGTGAGATATTTTAGAAGAAGTTTCCACGGGAACAAAATTCAGTTAGAGAGGAGAGACACTTGGCAATTTTCAGTTGTGAATTTGTTTTTCTTCCCTCCTCTTTTTATTCCTCATTCTTCTCAGTTGTAAGGGTTCCAAAATTCTGGGAGGAAGTGCTCCAGTTTTCTTGGCTTCCATTTTCTGAAATTCTTGACCCAAACTTGTAAAGTTCTATGGATCTATTCAGGGTATAGAGGCTACATTGCAGGATGACAGATTGTTTTCTAGTTGCAGGTCTTACTTGTGTCAGGCATGAGTAAATTTCCCATGATATTGTCTCTGTGATATGTTTTTTCATTATTATGAATTCAATCCTCAAGGAGGATGAAATTTGTCATCTCAAGGAGATTGTGTGACTGTTTGTAGGTATCCTTCAAGGAAGGTTTTAAATTCTATAGTCAGTCATAAATGATGAAATGTATTTCCAGATCTGATAAATTTGTGAATGAATCAAATAGTGCATTAATATCAGGTATTGGTGCATGAATATCTTGTTTAAGGAAAACAAATTTGCATCTATGATTCATATTTGTAGTTCTGTCTGTGACTCTATTGCCCAATGAACAAGGCACTGGTCTTGCAAGTTTGGGGATGGTTTCAGATCAACATTTTAAAAGACAAATCTATTTCCCTTTATGTTTAGGGGTTAATGTTCTATCCTTCCAAAGCTCTATTTCACCTATTATTTGTATAAGATCCAACCCATCTGTACATGTTACCTAATTTGGTGAGCTTGTGGAATGGTTTGTCTGCTCATTGTTGATGCAGTCTTATGTTTGTGATTGTTGTATTCAATGCATCAAAAGGGTGTCCCCCCCTAGGTCTAGCAGAACCTGAAGTGCAGGAGGATCATTAGGATCCTATGTTATGTTGTCCCAGCCCTGAAGTGTTTCATTGATTGAGATTGGCTACCTCATAGATAGATTTACAAGTGTCTTGGGTTATCACTTTTGGTGAACAACACATGGTTAGGCCTAAAATATCTTCTAGCTCTTTCTTCAAATCTTGAATTCCTTTCAGGACATCTAGATGCAAAATGACCTATCTTGTTACATGCAAAACATTTAAAATGAGATTTTCCTTCATACTTAGTTCCTGTTTGTCCTTTAGGTACTCTTCTAGCAAATAAGGCATCAAGTTTCTCAAACTCTTCATCTTATTTCTTCATTTATGAATAATGATGAACAATAAATACCCAGCAGATACTAAGAGTGGGGGGGGGGGTGAATCAATATAGACAAAAACTTCTTCAACAACTTATACTACCAAGGCTGCACTAACTGGAAAACAACATCATCAATCTAAATCAAGGCACTACTGGTAAAACACAATATGACTATAAAAGACATAAACCGGTAACATCTGGATCTTCTCAAAACCTAATACCTCATCTAAAATTCACCCATATTCTTAAGCAAGTAATACTTCAGAAATACAATGACCATTGGATTAGCTTGCATTACCACTTAACTGAAAACACTAAAACATCACATGAAAAAGCATCACACATAACACACTGATTTTTCACATGGAAACCCAACTGGGAAAAACCACGGTGGGGATGAATACCCACAAGTTATTCTTGAACTCTTCTGAAGTCTGCTCTGTTAGGAGCCTAGTCTGGTTAAATAGTTTACAACAGGTTCTGCTAGGAACAGATCCCGCTAGGGATCACCTGGTTAAGGGATGGCTAAATACCTGGTTAGAGGTTAAAACCTTGTGAAATGTTACCTTGTAAGAGGATATGAATAACTTAATGATTTTGAGTCACCCTCTTAAAGGATTTACAAAAAGCCTATTAAAGCTACCTGGTAAAGGGATTTTCCAACTACTGAAATGGTTAGAAGTCAATAGGTAATACAATGATCTGATAATAGTGTTAGGATTCCAAAAGATACTGAGAGGGGGGGTGAATATGTATCTAACCGACATTAGAATTTAACTGAATTATAACATGAAAAGCATATCAAAATAGTGTACCGGTAAACAAAAATAATGCAACAAATAAGAATAACAACCACAACATAAGAGAAACAACATAACACATTATTTTTAATGAGGAAACCCAGTGTGGGAAAAAACTCAGTGGGATTTGTGACCCACAATATTCACTTATTGGCCAATAAGAGAATATTACTATTTACAATAGGGGCCTGCACATGCAGGAAGGCCAAGTGCCTAGAGCTCACTGCTCAGTTACAAAAGAAGTCACACTGACTTACAAAAATGGATTATACAAATCCAATGTCTTGTACTACTTTAGATCAGAATCTACTATGCTAGATTCAGTACCAGTTTAAGCTCTGCAATATTCATAAACCCTTATTCAATCTCTACCTTACAATTCGCATATTAGGTCTGCATTAATCCTTCTATCGATATCTCTTTTTTTCTAAATGATCTACAATGATCTCATACTTATATGAGTCATATTACAATCCTCCAAGTCAGCTTGCAAAATTTTTTACAATTAAATACAAAATACAAATATACAAAATTTCTATCGGCCAGGGTGCCGGTAATCTTCCTTTTTGGTGCTGGTGATCTGTATGTCAATGTAGAGTCTTTCGGTGCTAGTGCCTGTCGGTATCACATGATTGTAAGGTTGCCATCAATGAAAATAACTTCAATCACCTATAATTTCTCATTGGAGTGTGCATTTTCCAACAATCTCCCCCTTTGGCATTGATGGCAACACTCATGAGAAAAATCCAAAAATGATTTTGCCAAAATTGTCTTACCAAAATTGTGTTGTCAAAAAAATGTCTACTCCCCCTGAGGTGATGATCTCTTTGTTCTGATCATTTTTCTCATTTACACTACTCCCCCTTTGACATCAATAACAAAGGTTGTCATTCACTATCAGTGGAGTGTGGTTCCTACCTAGATCCTTGTAACCGGTGGGTTAAAATCTGGAAAAGATCTGCCAATACCAAATTTAGACTCTTAGTGAACTTTTCACTATCTTTCAATGCGACCTCTATCCTTTGAATAGTACCAATGAGGTGATGCATTTGTTCCTCTGGTGTCTTTAGTCCTTGAACAAGTGCCTCTGAGATCTCTTTTCTAAAAGAGATGAGGTAGTCCAATTTGGGACTAAGTTTGCATTTAAGGTCTTTTGCCTTCCCTTTTATTTTATCTTTCTCTTTTTCAAATTTCTCAAGTTTTTCTTCAAAACTGTATATCTCCTACTCTGTAACTATTAATGGTTTAGATGAACCAATGAGGTTATAGGCTCTATTGTCAATCTCCTTTTGTACCTTACTGATTTCCTTGTCTATATCTGTTGTTAGAATGTTTGTCTTGCATGTATCTATATAGAGTTCCTTGAACTCCATTATTGTTTTGTTTAGTGCCGATAAAAGGGTACCAATGTGTCCCATGCACTTCTTTATTGTTTCATCAAAGAATTTCTCTTTCTCTTTATTCATTTTCTCCTTAAATGTGTCCTTATTTATCTGATCAACTATCAAAATGTTGTCGATGATGTATTTAGACAATGTGTCTAGTTGACCTAAAGAATCTTTATTATCCATAATGCACTTGGGTGCTATCAATTTAAGAATAGGAATTGTGTCATCAATAGCCTTATAGGTTTGTGCACTACACTCTGTGATTTTCTTTATTGAGTCCAGTAAGACCTCTGTCACATTTGTAGGCCAGAATTCTGCTATTGAAGTACCAAATGTTTGTCCAACTATTTTCACAATTTCCCTATTGTCGGTTGTAGTAATAACCTTGCTTGTTTCGACCTCTGGTAGGTCAGTTTGTATTTGCATTTCTACTAGCAAAGGTTTTGGTTTTTTAGCTATTGTCAGTGGCACTGTTTTAGTTTGAACCTGTACATCAACTTGTTTCTTGGTCAGTGCCTCAGAGGGTTTCTCTATGCTCTCAACTGCCAGTTTTTCTGATGTAATCGTAGTATGCACTGCTGGTTTCTCTGTATTCATCTTTGTACCATTTTCTCTGATTGTTTCTCAGTTTTATCTACCAGTGCTTCTGATGGTTTCCCATTAGTGTCCTCTGTCGGTTTATCTATCTCTGTGCTAACATTAATCTCCACATTTGCAGTCGATGGCTCAGTAGCCACATCTTTCTTCTTATCCTTACTGGTTTCTTTATCTACCACAATATTCACTTCTTGGGTGTCTATATTCATTGTGTATAAAATTTCAGACTTAGAATTTGTATCTTCTTGAGGAGTCTCCATACTCTTTGTAGCCAGTTGATTGTCAATGGTTTCTACCGGTGGAGTATTAGAAAGAGGTGGGGGTAAGTTGTCGGTTATTTTTAGGTTCAAAGGTCCACCTTCCTTACCTTTCCTCTTACCCCTGTATTTTTGATATACCCTAATGTTCTTAGGTCTTTTGATTTCTTCTTGTTTCTCTTTTTCAACAAAGAATATATCCCATAAATCTGCAGTCTCTTCAAAAATTTCATTCATTCTTCCTGCCATAAGTGCTACATGTCGGTGAGCAGTTGAAAATACTGTCTAGTTGGCCTCACTGATTAATTGGTCTATCTGTTCAGGTGAGTTTACTGGATGCACTGCAAGTAATTTTTCAATTTTTATCTTCTTTTCCAACTTAACAATGGCTACCCTTCTAGCTTCTAGTCTTCTATACAAATTAGTGGGTATTTCATCAACAATCTCCATCAAAAATTTCTTGTATATATCCAAGTGTAAAATTACACTATTTTCTATGCTTTCTTTGTCATCAGCAGAAAGTGTGTTATACAGTTTGCTAATGTTTTTCAACTTTCCATCCTCTGTTATTTCACTAACGAGTTTATCCAATGGAGAAATGTCTTGTTTTACCTTTTTCTTCTTTGGAGTCAACTTCTTAACTGGAGGCCTCACTACCTGTTGCCTTTGTCTTGTTCTCCTGGGTGTGGATGAGGGTGCCAGTGAGGGTTTTCTTTTCCTTTCTACCCTTTTGAATATCACTGGTATATCACTCTCAGAGGAAGTTGCAATCGGTGAAAGATGAGCTTCGGATTGAAGTCCTTCCAACTCACTTTCCTTGATACCAGTTTGCTTCAATACATCTTCCTTAATTGCTTTTGCTTGTCTAGTTCCCTTCTTCACTTTTTTTTCAACTTTCTTAACTCTTTTCCTAGACTAAATTCTACTTTCAATTGTTTCTGAATTGCCAAAGACTTTCTCAGAGGGTTCCTTTGGTGCTTCAAGGAGGACTTTTGCATAATTTTCAATGATATTATCATCTGTTTCATACCCCATTTCAGGTACCTAGATAGTTCTAGGGACAACTGCCTCCATCCAGATGTCATCTTTCTTAATTACAAAACATATTTCCTTTTGATATTTGTCTACAATTGCCCAAGATAGTCTAATTATTGTCTTCATTCGAGCCTTCAGTGCTTGAAAATGTTCATTTATATTTTTCTCTTTATTTTCTCTCATGTTGTTTAATGTATCCAATAGTTTCTTTCCTACCGGTATATCAAAGCCAAAATCTCTCCTACCAATACCGGGTACTTGCTTAGTAATGTACAACATTAAACACAACTAAATTTCCAAATCTAAAATTTCCTTTCTTATCTACTTTTAACTTTTTCATATTGTCTATCAATTCATCTTTAAGCCATTCACACACATCTATTCTAGCATTATCATTAACCATGTCATATGCACTTTTAATACATAGGCTAGGTACTGAGTTTAACCTATTTGCATGTGTAGCCTTGTAGCCTAAAATCATACTGACAAATCTGACATTGATGTCCTTCACATCATTTACCCTTAGAGATCTTTTGTCAAATGTTGTTCCGGTTAGGTCGATTATTGTGTCATTAGAGACCTTTTTTAGCTCTATTGGGCCTACTACCGGTGGTAGGTAACCGTGTTACTACCTTAATTAATTCTTTGGTGATCTTATGGATGAAGTCCAACCAAAATAATTCACCATGAACTCTGCTTAGCACAATCCTTATAAAATCCTTGGGAAAATCCGGGACACTAAGGATTTCAGTACAACCTAGGGTTTCCACTATCTTATGTTCCAGTTTGATATTTTAAGATGCATCACAAATCAAAATCCAATACATGTTCTTGATTTCATCATCTCCTAATTCCTCTATATGACAATGTATGTATATCCTAGGATCCTCTGCATAAACTACTCCTTTAGGAATTTGAGAGAAAGCACCTAGGGTATCATCTTTCTTCGCTATTTCAGGAGACGGTTTGAATACAGGTCTAGGATGCTTGATAACTTCAATCTCAGTAGGATTTGCAATAAATTCAGGTGTGGATGAGGAAGCCATAGTTATAAATACCTCAATCTACCTTAAGGATGAGTTCTTGGATGAATTGCTTCACTTTTTCGCTAAGGATGCCTTCGCTCAGGAATTTTTGTGCTCTCGAAGATTTGAATGCTCAATGAATGAAAAAGGAGCCAAAACACTTGCTTTATAATGTTATTTTCTCCAACTACCACATTTAATTCTTGACGGTTAAGTAACAACTTAACTGATCTGCTAGTAAAGAAGTAATTCAACTTCTCACCATGAACTGAGGGAATAATAGCATGTTTTTCAATTTGTTCCTAAACCCCCAAAGGATTTTCCTTTAGTTAGATGAAGAGTCTCTTGCTAGTGGAGTGATACTTTGTTCTACCAGTGGAGGAGTATTCCCATCAATATTCTGATCTGACTTTCTGATCCATTGTTTTGAGAATTCTTTCTTTACCTCTTCAACTTTTTATTTACCTTTTAAGCTGGGTCCTTTGTTGTTTGCTGGTGATATCTTGCTTCTACAAAATTTTGCAATATGTCCAATTTTGTTACAAGCATAAAAAGTCACATTGTTTTTTTGAATAGCTTTCCCATATCCTATATTGGTATGTGTTCTACATTGATTAGATAAGTGTCCAAATCTTCCACAAACATAACATCTTACATTAATTCTGCAATTTTCTGAATTATGACCAACTTTATTGTACTTAGAACATTGACCCCTGGGTATATTAGTGTTCTAATAATTTCTCAATCTACACTGATTTTCTCTATGACCATACTTGTTACAGTTAAAGCATTTCCCATTAAATTTATAAGCATTAGGTTGTCTTACCGGTTTACTATTATCATGATTGTTTGCAGTACCGGAGCTTTCACCAACTTCAAAGCCAAGGTCATTTGTATCACCATTTGGTTTTTGATTCTCCAGTATGTCAACAAGTTCTTTTGAACTTTTCTTGAATTTTTCCTTGTGTTGATTTGCAACAGTCAGTTCACTCTCCAAGATTCCTTTCTGTCTCATGAGTTCGGTTCTGTCATTTTGTGTATGCATCAAATCTACCTTTAACATATCATTTTCATGACCAAGTCTTATGTTTTCATTTCAAGCATCATTTAGTCTTCTGACCAACTCATCTTCATTCTTCTTCCTATCTTCAATTTCTTTACAAAATCTCATAGTCATATCTTGCATCTCATTCTTCATTGTACTGTTTTCTTGTCTTAGCTTGTTTACCAGATCATTAAGAGTTTCCTTTTCATCTTCATCATTCTACATCTTTTCACAAAGTTCTCTTCTTTTGTTCCTTAATATAGTGAAATTTTCTTGAAGTCCTTCAAGAATATCCTGTGTAGCCTTCAGATCATCTTCAAGTTTGATATTCTTCACTTTTGCTGCATCATAGTCTGAAAGAGTTGTTTCCAATTATTTTCTCAAGTTTTCCATCTCTACCGGTGTCAAGATCTTCCTCAAGCTATTAGGATTTTGAAAATAAAGGACCATGCTCTGATACCGATTGTTAGGATTCCCAAGGATACTGAGAGGGGGGTGAATCAGTATCTGACTGGTATAAGAATTTACTTGAATTATAACATGAAAAGCATATCAAAACTATGTACTGGTAAACTAGAAATAATGTAGCAAATAAGAATAACAACCACAACATAAGAGACACACCATAACACAGTATTTTTAATGAGGAAACCCACTATGGAAACCTCGATGGGATTTGTGACCCATTATAGTCGCTTACTAGACAATAAGAGAATATTACTATTTACAATAGGGGCTTGCACATGTAGGAAGGCCAAGTGCCTAAAGCTCATGGCTCAATTACAAAAGAAGTCACACTAACTTACAAAAATGGATTATACAAATCCAATGTCTTGTACTACTTCAGATCAGCATATGCTATGCCAGATTCAGTACCGGTTTAAGCTTTGCAATATTCAAAAACCCTTATTCAATCTCTACCTTACAATTCACATATTAGGTCTGCATTAATCCTTCTATCCATATCTCTTTTTTTTCTAAATGATCTACAATTATCTCATACTTATATTTGTCATATTACAATCCGCCAAGTCAGCTTACAAATTTTTTTACAATTAAATACAAAATACAAATATACAAAATTCCTATCGGCTAGGGTACTGGTAATCTTCCTTTTTGGTGTCGGTGATCTGTATGCCGATGTAGAGTCTTCCAATGCTAGTGCCTATCGGTATCACATGACTGTAAGGTTGCCATAAATGAAAATACCTTCAATCACCTACAATTTCTCATTGGAGTGTGCATTTGCCAACAAACAACACTCAATGCCAAGGCAGATCCACTTCAGTTCCTTTACATCTACAATCACACTCTACAGATCTCTACTCACTTCTTTGGTCTCGAAAGAATCACTTCACATACACTCATTTGCTAACAACTTTAAATGAAAATCATCATCGACCTTATAGACAATAATTAGGTTGGTGGCCAAAACCTAAAACCCTAAGAATCTAGGTTAACAATACAGTAGGTCCAATCCTGACCATTTAAACACATTACATAGAGTAAAACAATCTTGAAAAAATCTCAAGACATTCTCCATCATTTGTTCTTCACCACTTCTAGAAGTTGATAACCCATCACACGCTCTCCATCATTTACTAATATTTTGCACATTCCTGAGGTAGATAGAAGCAATCTTCTTCATGCAAGATCCTCAAGGAAATTCTTCATGTGCACAAGGTTAACGTGGCAATGTGATATAATCTTCATTTCAATACTAACTCATCATAGGATGTCATCGATCGAATCACATAGACTTGGAATGCGTCAACCAGAAACCCTAAAGTTGAGACTACCAACTGCTAGTCATATCAAATGAAACCCCGATACAAACTTTGCATATTCCGGTTTATTTTTTTCATATACCGGTTCACTTTCTAGTTTGCTTACTTTAATATATCAGTTCATACTTCAACATATTGTCATCAATGACAACATACATTATCATCATGTCATCAAACTCTGCACATATGCCAACAATCTCCCCATTTGGTATTGATTACAATACACAAAGATATCTCTACATCTTCTTCCATATTATATGTCTTCAATACTACAAATATCTTCTCTACTTCACATCTTCTCCCCCTTTGATAACAATGCCAAAGTGGAGACACAAACATCCTTGATCTACTATGTTGCTCCCCCTGAGGAGTAGCATCCTTCATCACATCAATCCTGAATAGATTTGACAATGCAATACCAGAATAATGTGGAGCACATACCTTTAGGTCACCTCTTGAAGGGGAAGCACCCCTAATTCACCTCTGAAATAGGTAAATGTAGCCTTCAGTAGAGGCTTGGTGAATATATCTACTAACTTCTCTTTACTAGAAAAATGTTCCAATACAACCTCTTTGTTCTAAACTTTCTCCCTCAAGAAATGATACTTGAGCTCGAAGTGCTTGGTTATAGCACACAATACCAGATTCTTAGAAATATTAATTGCACTTGTGTTATCACAAAATATACTCACCGGTTCAGATACAGGGACTTTGAAACCACTTAATACATGCTTCATCTAAATTGTCTGATTGCAGTTCATAAATGTTGCTACATATTCTGCTTCTGTTGTGGACTGAGAGATACAACTTTGCTTCTTGCTCATCCATGAGATGAGTCTTCCACCGAGAAAGAATGCACCACCAATTGTGCTCTTGTGGTCATCCACATTACCAGTCCAATCAGCATCAGTAAACACTTTGAGATTGAAATCATTATTTTATGGATACCACAATCCATAATCTATAGTTCCCTTCAGATATCTAAGAATCTACTTGACTGATACCAAGTGAGATTCTATTGAACTTTTTTGGAAATTTGTAGCAATGTCTAGTCTGTTGTGTACTACATAGTGCAACTTACCTATCATTGACCAACATTCCTTCTCATTCACCAATAATGAGTCATCTTCTTTTGACAATTTACAACCAGTCATCATTGGTGTACCAACCGGTTTTTTGTCTTCCATGCCAAAGGTCTTCAACACCTCTTTGACATACTTGGACTAAGTGATAAAGATACCATCTTTCATTTGTTGAATTTGTAGTCCAATGAAGAACTTAATCTCTCCGATTAGTGACATTTCGAATTCCTTCTTCATTTCATCTACAAACGCATGACTCATTTTGTCATCAACAAACACAATCATAATCTGATCTCCTTCTATCTTCAGATAGATATTGCTATCTTCACTTGTTCTTTCAAATCCAATCTTCACAAGATGGGAGTGTAAACATTCATACCATGCTCTAGGTGCTTTCCTTAATCCATACAAGGCTTTATGTACCCTACACACCATATCACTATCTTCTGATAGGGAAAAACCATCTGGTTGCTCTATATACACTTCCTCTTCAAGTATTCCATTCAGGAATGCAGATTTTACATCCATCTGATACACTTTCAATCCCTTGAAGGCTACATATGCAAGTAGCATTCGAACTCCTTCCAATCTAGCTATGGGAGAAAAGGTTTCTCCATAGTCTTCTCCTTCTTCTCGAGCATATCCCTTAGATACCAATCTTGCTTTGTTTCTTACCACTAAGCCATCTTCATTTAGCTTGTTTCTAAAAACCCATTTGGTGCCAATAACATTTTTGTGCTCAGGTCTAGGTACCCAAGACAATGTACCATTATTTTCTATCTGGTCAAGTTCCTCTTCCATAGCCTTAATCCAGTCTTCATCTTTGTGTTCCTCTTTAAATGTTTTGGGCTCAAATTCAAAAATCATGTAACAATTCTCTCTGACCTTTCTTGTTGTAAGTATTCTTGCATCCTTATCCCCTTTGATCTGCTTTGGATCATGATGCATCTTTACATACCTAGGAATGATCTTAACTAATTCCTCTTTCTTTTCCTCTTCATCCTCATATTCATCAGCATCTACTAGTGTAGGAGCACTGTTACTTGTACTTGGTTGTTTTGCAACTAGTTTCGAGAAGGTTACATCTGGTTCATCTATTGCTTGCTCATTGTTGGTTTCCTTAGGTTTCTCAGAGGTTTCATCAACTCTAAGATTGATACTTTCAACAACTCTTTGAGTCCTATTGTTAAAACACTTGAGAGCTTTGCTCTTGGTGGAATACCCTAGGAATATTCCCTCATCACATTTTGCATCAAACTTGCTCTGGTATTCACTTCTCTTGATATAACACTTGCTACCAAACACTCTAAAGTAGCTTACTACTAGATTCTTACAAGTCCAATACTCATAAGGAATTTTAACCTTACCTTTCTTGATGAGTACTCTGTTCATAGTGTAGACTCTAGGGCTCACCACTTCTCTCCAAAAAGTGTGAGCAACCTTCCCTTGAATCAGCATCATTCTGGCTACTTCAACTACAGTCTGATTGTTCCTTTCTGCTAGGCCATTCTACTATGGAGTTCAAGGGGTAGACAGTTGCCTCTTGATGCCATTCTCTTCACAATACTTATTAAATTCACCATAAGTGAACTCACCTCCTTGGTCAGTTCTAAGACATTTGATCCTCTTACCACTTTCCTTTTCAACTAGTGCTTTGAAGGCTTTAACCTTCCCAAAAGCTTCAAACTTGTCTTTCAAGAATGTGACCCACATCATTCTTGAGAAATCATCAATAAGAATCATAAAGTACCAATCTCCCTGAACACTCCTAGTTTTCATAGGACCACACAAATCAGTATGCACAAGATCAAGCAAATTATCTACTATGAAATATTTACCTTTGAAGGTTGAGGAAGACATTTTCCCCAGTTGACATTCTCTGCACAAGGTATTCTCTGGTTTGTTCATCACAGGCAATCCTCTAAATGCCTTGATCTTACTATCCTTCACAATATTATCAAAATTTACATGGCAAAGTCTTCTATGCCATATCCAATTGTCATCAAACTTAGCCATTAGACATTGACTGATATTTGTATTTAACTAAAATAAGTTACCTTTGGTTTGCATATCAATGGCCATCAGTTCACCACTCTTTCCTTTTATTTTGTACACTCCATCTTTGAATTCCAGAGTGAGTCCTTTATAATTCAGCTGGGCAACACTCAAAAGGTTATGCTTGAGACCTTCCACCCAATACACATTATCAATACTTCTTTTTCAATTTAGAGAGATGGACCCTTTTCCTTTCACCATACATGGTGTATCATTACCAAATCAGACTACACCTCCATCGAACTCTTCCAGTGATAGAAAATTTTTCCGATCACCAGTCATGTGGTGAGAACATACACTATCAATAATTTACTCATAAGAATTATCAAAGAAGGAGACAAGAGCCTTCTTGTCTGACACATCTTCCTTAATGGCTACAAACACTATGTCTTTGTTTTCTTTATCTTTTGATCCATCATCAGTGATACCTTCGTCGACTGCAATAAGATAGTTTCTTCTATTTCCTCCTTTGAACTTTTTAAACTTTTCCGTTTTATCCTTATTATCACTATTGGGACACTTGACAACAATGTGTCCTATCCTATTGCAAGAAAAACATTTCAAACAGAGCTTACCTCTATATTTTCCAGTTCCCTTAGGAAGTCTCTTGGCAAGAAGAGCTTCAAATTCCATTAGGATCTCCTCATCATCCATATCCCTGCTTTGTCTAGGTTCACAGCTAGTACCGGCTTCTTTTCCCTTTCTAGATATTGCAGCAGATGCTCTAAAGGCTGATTCAGTCTTCTAAACACTGCCATCATAATTGTTTAGCTCATATGTAGTCACCTTAGCAATGATGGAATCTAGGGATACCTTTGTCTTGTCAATAGATCTCAACTCCTGAATAGTGGCAACCCTTATTGCATAGACTAGTAATAAAGATCTCAAAAATTTGCTAACAATGGTGGAATCATCCATTGTACCTTCTGCACTCTTGATGTCTCCAACAACAGTTTTAATTCTTATCCCATATTGTTGAATGGTCTCTCCTTCAACCATCTGCATGTCTTCAAATTTTCCTCTAAGGCTTTCTTTCTTAGCTTTCTTCACATGCTCATCACCACCATAGATAGTCTCCAGAGTATCCCATACATCTTTGGGATTGTCTTTGTCTTGAACATCTATAAACTCAATATCAGATAGACTGCTGATAAGAGCTTCTATGACTTGCCCATTCTCCTGAATTTCTCTTCTTTGATCATCGGTGAGAGTACCAGTAGGGACAACATAAGTATTCTCAACATAGTTCTAGTGTTGAGCACCCATTCTTTTAATGTAGATCTTCATTCTGTCCTTCCATATCTTAAATTTATCTCTATTGAACCTAGGACCTTCCCTCTTCATCATTAGAATAGGATCTTTTCCTCAAGTAGTTAAGCTTATAATGCAGAGGACCTAGAGGATGCTCTGATACCAATTGATGAATAATTATGAATAGTAAATACCCAATAGATACTAAGAGGGGGGGTGAATCAGTATAGACAAAAACTTATTCAACAATTTATACTGCAAAGACTGCACTAATTGGCAAACAACATCATCAATCTAAATCAAGGCACTACTGGTAAAACATAGTATAACTGTAAAAGACATAAACCTGTAACATCTAGATCTTCTCAAAACCTAATACCTCATCTCAACTTCACCCATATGTTTAAGCAAGTAATACATCAAAAATACAATGACCATTGGATCAGCTTGCATTACCACTTAAGAGAAAACACTAAAACATCACATGAAAAAGCATCAAACACAACACACTATTTTTTCACATGGACACCCAACTGGGAAAAGCCATGATGGGGATGAATACCCACAAGTTATTCTTGAACTCTTCTGAAGTCCACTATGTTAGGAGCCTAGTCTGGTTAAAGACTTTACAACAGGTTCTGCTAGGAACCGATCCTGCTAGGGATCACCCAGTTAAGGGATGGCTAAATACCTAGTTAGAGGTTAAAACCTTGTGGAGGTTTACGTTGTAAGAGGATTTGAAGAACTCAATGATTTTGAGGCACCTTGTTAAAGGATTTACAAAAAGCCTATTAAAGCTACCTGGTCAAGGGATTTTCCAACTACTAAAATGGTTAGAAGTCAACAGGTAATACACTGATGTGATAAAAACACTCAATGCCAAGGTAGATCCACTTCATTTCCTTTACATTTGCAATCACATTGTGCAGATTTATAGTCACTTCTCCATTCTGGTAGGAATCACTTCACATACACTCATTTTCCAACAACTTCAAATGAAAATCATCACCGACCTTATAGACAACAATTAGGTCGGTGGCCAAAACCTAAAACCCTAAGCATTTAGGTTAACAATATAGTTGGTCCAATCTTGGTCATTTAAACATGTTACATAGAGTAAAACAATCTTGAACAAATCTCAAGACGTTCTCTATCATTCGTTCTTCATCGCTTCTGGAAGTTGATAACCCATCACATGCTCTCCATTGTTTACTAAGATTTTGCACATTCCCAAGGTAGATATAATCAATCTTCTTCATGCAAGATCATCAAGGATATTCTTCATGCGCACAAGGTTGACGTGGCATCATGATCTAATCTTCATTTCAATGCTAACTCATCATAGGATATCATCGGTCGAATCACACAAACTTGGAATGTATCAACCAGAAACCTTGAAGCTGAGACTACCAACCGGTAGTCATATCAAATGAAACCCCGATACAAACTCTGCATATATCGGTTCACACTCCAAAATACCAGTTCACTTTTTTCATATACTGGTTCATAGCATCATACCGGTTCACTTTTTCGTATACCGGTTCACCTGCTAGTTTGCTTACTTAAATATACCAGTTCATACTTCAGCATATTGACATCAATGACAACATACATTATCATCCTGTCATCAAAATCTGCACATATGCCAACATTCATATCCTCTAGTTCCTTTGCATATAAAGCTTTCCAATCACTCTTGTTGGTAGATGATGCAGATGCATGAAAAGAAGGTTTAGATTTCACAACACTAGAAGGTCCAAATTCTTCAAGCTTAAAGGTAGATAACTTCCCAACCAAGGTATCCCTATTAACAGAGGTGTTTGCCTTAGTTCTCAACTCATTTATTGTAGTAGCCTTCATCTTATAAGTTGGTGGAAAATCTCTTAGTACTTTAGAAACTATTTCATCTTTGCTTAGAGATCCACCACAACATTGAATTCCCAAAACAATCTCATTAACTCTCTCCATAAAAGTAGTAATCCTTTCATCTTCTTCCATCTTTAGGTTTTCATACCTCACCCTGTAACCATAAATTTTATCAATTTTAACAGCAGGGTCACTTTCATTTAGAGTCTCCAATTTGTCCCATATAGCTTTTGCAGTTGATTTGTCAATTAGTCCCATTATTTACTGATCAAAAAGTGCACACAAAAGGGCTTCTCTAGCTCTACAATCATTCTCAAGATCTTTATCCAGACCTATCAAAGGAGGATTTCCAAATGCTGCATTAAATGATGTAACACCATTCTCACTGATATCCCAAATTTACTTTCCAAGACATCCCAGGTGAGTCTCCATCCAAGTCTTCCATACCCTGTAATTTGTTCCATTAAGCCTAGGAATTTCTCTCTAGAAAATAGTTGCAGATGTATTTGATGAACTTGAACTGTTGGATACCATAAGATCTTCCTCAAGCGATTAAGCTTCTGCAAAGAGGACTAGGCTCTGATACCAATTGCCAGACAACTCAAATAACTAGAGGAAAACTAAGAGGGGGGGTGAATAAGTTGTCACTAGATTACAAAACTTTAAGAATTCAATACCTTATTACCGAAATACATAAACTTAATACCAGATGCATAAACCAAATACCAGAATAATAGATACAACAATTAAACATAAGCATAAATCACAAAACAATTACTATCCATCCATAGCACATGACACCAAGAATTTTACATGAAAAACTCAGTAAAGGGAAAAAATACAGTGGGAAGCCTACCCATAGTTAGATAATACTTCTTCAGTAAGTTTGTGATTACAATATGAGGGGCTTGCACATGCAGGAAGGCCAAAAACCTAGAGCGCACTGCTCATCACAAAAAGGAGCCTTACTAGCTACATAAACATCAAACTACAATATAAAAAGAAGAGTGAACTGCAAGTATAGCATCTCCCATACCTGAGTACAGTTCCAGTTAAGCTCAAAGACCTTAAACCTCTTTTACAAACCCAATTCGATCACCTATGATCAACCAAACCTTCAGCATATTATTACAACATTATTCACACAAAGATCATCCCATAACCTTGAACTATATTCTATAAAGAGATCTTACATCATATTTATACCAACCCGGAACCTAGACAATTAGGTCTACCACCAAATAAATAATATAGTGAATTCAAAACATAAACTCACAATACAATGATCAACCTAGTCAACCTAGGCTGAAAACAATGTAAAACAATCCTTAAATCCCACCAGTAACACATCAGGAACATCCTCCAGCACATTATAGAAATCGGTCCATAACCTAGATAACACCAGACCCAAAAAAGGTCGCCATAAACCAAATCCAACACCACCGATGACCTGGAATAGGAACAAGATAACCAACAACATCCTGAAATCCATCTAGAAGCTACACCAACATCACTTATCATGTGCATCAAAAGATCTTCGACAAAGCTCTGTCGGTAAAACCCTTACCGGTGACCAAAAGGTTTACTAGAACAAATGATAGCTCTTGAGTCAACAAATCCCAAACCAATTGATTATGATACACATTTGAAATGCATGAATGACAGATCCAAACCAATTCCACAAACCAAAGCATACCAGATTAATATCATAAACTAACCACTCTACCGGAACCAACTAGAAACCGGTAAACAACCAAAACAACCGGTGTTGCCATCTAAATTCCTTGTACTTTATGGTGAGTATTTGTGTAAGCTCATACTCTCACTAAAGTGAGGTCTAAATGTAGTGTCCTAAAATTTCACCCTTCATAATTTTTTATCAAATTTGGGTCTTCGCCTTAGTGTTTGCACCCCTTGGCCTGATCAGATACCTGATTACGCTCATACATGTCAAAGACAACATCCTATCTCAAAGGTGCACCTTATGCCACCTTGATCCTACAACAAAATAGGGTAGGACCACCATGACCAGGGCATGGCACCATGGTCCTCCCAAAAGGGGACCTAAATTGGATCCCTTGACCCATCTCAAATTTGAGCGGGAAACACCCCTTTTTTGTCTGCTCATGTTGGAAAATTGGTCAATTCATCCTATTCGCAAGTATATAAGAGGATTTTCCCTCACATTTGAACATCTATCACACACACACAAGAGGTCTTCAAGCATTCAAGAGATCGAGCATTCAAGCATTCAAGAGCAATTGAGAATTTTCAATCTTCTTTCAAGCTTTGGAGAAGCAACAGAGTGAAGTTTTAAAGAATTGAATATGAGATCACCATTCCAATTCATGAAATCATAATTCCATGTGGAGGCAAGAAAAACTTCACAAGGAGGTATAAAAATTTCATTTTTAGTCCATTCAACATCCCCTCAAAGAGGAGGATTTCTACTTTCAGTCATTTTAGTTGCACTATTTCAACCACTTGGTTAATTCTAAACCCATGGTTTGACCTAAAGGAAAACCCATATTCCCAACACATTTGCCTTTCCTTCTATGTGCATGAAGCAGGTGCATAGTTGTACCTCTGGAATTAAGATTTATTTGTAGAGATAGAAAATCCCTTTTCAATGCGTAGAAAGTTCCAAGGACCAAGATGGTGGGCTTCCTAATCTATAGACATGATCCCAGTTAATTTTGGTAGATTTCGTAGAGCAGCTCCAAATTGTCTCAAACTTATCAGATCTAGGTGCATGATGAAATCCTGAATCTGTAGGTCACTGTTTTCTTGCATTTTTCTTCATTTCCAGCACTTAGTCTTAATTCAACTAGTCACCTTACAAAAGAGGGTCAAACATAATCCATTTTAATCATTTTGTAGTGTCATAAAATTGCAACCTTATAAATTTGTGACTACATTAGGGTCCTCACGCATGAAAAATCGAATCCTCTTGCCTAATCGGAGATCAGAGAGTGTTCGGCTTATGAAAACTGTGTCTTCCTTGGCCTCTGTATCACTTTGTCCACACTCTGTCCTCGAGACAGGGGTAGGATAAGGGAGTGGTGCCCCTGTCCCCCCTTAGACAGGGGTCTGGTGCCCCTTTCCCTCCTTGGAAAGGGTCATGGTGCCCTTTTCCTCCCAAGACAGGGGTGTGGCACCCCTATTCTTACCCTATTTTGGGCAAGACCTTTCTAGTGCAAGCATTATGGGTTGTGCAGTGAGTGGGAAATCTCCCCGATGTCGGCCTGTGATGAAATTCAAATCCTTCAAACATGTATTTAAGGGGCGTTCATCCTCTCATTTTCATATGTTAGAGAGGTCAAAGTTGGATATGTTCAAGTGATCAATAATTCAAGCATTCAAGAATTCAAGCTTCTTTTCCAGCATTGAGCATTCTCAAGTCTACCTTCAAGGCTAGGTGTTTCATTCAAGTCAAGGATTCAACCATTGAAGAGGAGATTGATTTCAGCATACAATTTCATACAAATATTTCTATCAACATTTCTACTACAACCTCCCTTGAGGTGATTTACAATTCAGTCTTTCATTACTTGGTTAATTCCAAAATTTGGGTTTGACCTAAAGGCAAACCCCCAATCCCAACACATATCCCTCTCTTTTCTGTGTGTAGGTTGTAGGTGCACAACTGTACTTTCAAATTTGGGCTTCATTTGCATAGGTGGAAAAACCCTTTTTGTCTTGCGGATTTTTCGAAGGACCGTGTATATTCCCACCATGGTCCCAACAACTTTTCATCAAATTTGCAGTGTGACTTCATCTTGACATTTTACTGCCAAATAGAGGTGTACAACTTCATCCCATATTTAGATCTCAAGTTATAATCGATTCTTTGTCACTTTTGCACTACATAATTCAATCAATTTCTATTTGAAATCAAACAAAGGGAATAAGGGGATCATCATAAACATCCTTAATTCATCCAGAATTCAATCTATCATCTTTATGTGGATATTAGATCTAGTGAATTACCCCTCATCTCCCTAATGTAATGGTGAAAAGTTCTTCAAGGATAATCAATAGTGAAACTCTCATCTCTCTCTGAGGGAAAGGGTTAGTTTTCCTCTTGATCTAACACTCATCATTTTCCCACCATCACATAATCTACCTAGTATTTAGTCCTAATTTGATTAGTGACCGAATCTAGTGGATTTACCCCCTCTTTTAAATTAAAGGTATCATCTTCCCCAATCAAAAATAGTTGATTTGGTGATTTCTCCTTCATTGTTACAAATTGCCAAGTCACCTAATTTTCCCCTTTACATTGTTCTTGATTTTCAGGATATTAAACTCCCCAATATGAATGCATGTGATATAATATTGCCTAGCCAATGAAGGCCCCATGGGATGTTAAAAAGGGTCATATGGTGTCCTGAGGGGTCATATGGGGTCCTAAGGGGTCCTAAGGGGTCACACATGTGTTAGAACACCATATGACCTCTTAGGTCACCATAAGAGAGAGAAAGAGAGAGTATTAAAAATTACTAAAATGGGACAAAGGGATAGAGGTCCTAAAAGGACTTAAGGAGAGAGAGAGAGAGAGAGAGAGAGAGAGAGAGAGAGAGAGAGAGAGAGAGAGAGAGAGAGAGAGAGAGAGAGAGAAGTAAGGAGAGATATAGAGAGAGGGAGGGAGGGAATACAATATGTGAAGATATTGACAGATGATATATATACATATACATATACACATACACATACACATACACATACACATACACATACACATATATGTATTTATGTATGTATGTATGTATGTATGTATGTATGTATGTATATATATATCCATGTATTTTACATGCATATATGTACCTACATCACACATTATATACATATACATACACAAATTATATACATATACATATTATATGCATAGATATATGTTTCTATATATTGGTATGTTTTTATGTCAGCATAACCCACATGGGTTTTTAAAGATAAAAAGCGCAATTGGGCTTTTATATTAAAAAACTTGATCATTCTTTTATTTTCAAAAACCCAATCGTGTTTAGTCTTGTTAATAGCCTTGGATGACAAGGTTGAGGCTTGGGAGTTTGATTTCCCTCATTTTTTACATGTTTTGTTTGAGCAAATTGGCTTCTCAACTTCCTTGTCATCATGTTTACACCTCATCAACTGGGTATTTATATAATTACCACCATAATTACACGTCTTTTGAGTTTTCTACCAATATAATTTTTTCTATATTTGGACAACATTAACATATTAAAGTTTTTTTTTTTTTACACATGTGTACCATTTTTTTAATAACTTTTAATCTACTTATCCAAATTTTTAAAAAAATTATATATTATTGTAGTGCACTTGATTCTTTACACTTAAAAAAAAAAATTGCATTTTCAATTATTTTGGTGCAAGTTATGATTCGGGCATGAAGAGGTACCTAATTTTTAGGATGTGCCCGTTTCAAAAATCATAAAAAACAATA
The DNA here is from genome assembly GCF_030272615.1 of Cryptomeria japonica. Classification (NCBI taxonomy): domain Eukaryota; kingdom Viridiplantae; phylum Streptophyta; class Pinopsida; order Cupressales; family Cupressaceae; genus Cryptomeria; species Cryptomeria japonica. The sequence continues at coordinate 65,886,785 of NC_081413.1, read as the reverse complement.
CTCAACAGAAAATTACAAAAAATAACACAACCTCTAGTTCTCACTCTTAACTATTTTTCTACCAAAGGATTTGTCAAAATAATAAATATAAGTATGAGTTTTTTTATGTGCACACCAGACACTATGTTATGTTTTTTTCAGAAAAAATCGAGAATTTATTTTCTTGCATAAAGGATTTGACCCCCTTAATATTATCCAATTTTGAAAAAAAATAGTAGTTAAGAAACTAGATTCAAATTACTACAATCTTTGTTCTTTGGATATTTTATATTTTGAGTGGACAAGTATCAAATTGCTCCTCGAAGCTCAGGTTTAGCTGATTTTCGAGAAAAGGTGTGTACTTATACCCCCTTTTTGCACACCATCTTTGTGTACTTATCCCACTTAATGGTTGATTGTTATCCTTTGGACTTGATTGATTGGATAAGATATATGTAAAGACATAGCGCTAATGATGTCAATTCAAGAGTAATCAATATTAATGGTAAGATATAGAACATATATGGATAATTCGAGTACATATCCAGAAATGAGAATTTGAGAGGAACTTGTCTCTACAATATTGCTTCCCTCTAGGTGTTTGATGTGGATATAAAGAATAGATTCAAGATCAAGATGTCCTTAGAATATTTCTATGAAATTTAGTCAAAAAAGTGTGAGATATTGTACCTTACTACAATGTCTAGGGTTTTTAACTTCTCCAAAGTCTAAATCTCTTTGTCTCAATCTACACTTTATTAATCTATATCCGTTATTTGCTAAACCTAAAACATGCACACATAATATAGGAATGTTGGATTTATAGGGATTTTCCTAGATCAAATCCTTAGTTTGGAATTAACCCTATAATGATGAATTCATATAAAATAGATCTTACCCATGTAGGCTGACCTAGAAACTGAAACTAAAATTGAATGATTTAATTGGAATAATAACATGAAATGATTATACCTTTAGGTGATGCAATTCTCTTAGGATAACTCCTCCAAGTGTTGATGCAATAACATAAAAAATCATCACAAAATCCATCATGAAACATAATTGAGGATGCCTTCTTATAGCAGGTGTATAGAATTAATAAATTGAAATGAACAAGATCTCCTAATCATAAATTTTTTCTTGAACCAATATGTCAATCAACCAATATCATGGAAAACACATATGACATCAAAACACAATCCCAAAGCACTTCACAAACTCTCTTTAGCAATTTTTCTACACCACATTTGCTTATTCATCATTTAGATCCATTTCACATCAATTTACATACATTTCATACATAACTCAGACATCCACACTTCTATATATACAAGATTATTCATTGAAACCCTCAAATAGGTCAGACAAAAACAAAATAAACAATATTACATAAATTAGGCCTCCCAAACCAATAATATCCATTATAGTCTACTCTAGGAGATAAAGGGGACCCAAACACATCACAACACATGCTTCCCAACTGATTCCAATGAACCATACATGCTAACACATCCTCTAAAGTCAACATCAAATGAAACATGTAGATGAACAATAAAGCACACCAACTAGTTGACCCAAAAACATCCTCTAATGCCCAAAAATTAATATGGATCAACACATGCCATGGTGAGAACCAAATCAACATACAACCTCAACCACTAAAGAAATCTATACCAAAAAAGGGATCATACACCACCTCATTCAATAAAAAAATATTGATCCCTAAGAAGGCTCACACTTTAAATAAGGGTGGTTTGAAAGTTTCACAAACATGGGACCTATATGCAGTTTGTGAAACAACCTCTATGATTTTATAAGCTATCTCTTCATTTTTGGGGGAAAATGGAGGAGGAGGAAGGAAATAAAATCTAATCAATGGTGAAACACCATACACAAAGCTCTTACAACACTTTAATTTTCCCTTCTTGTGAAATAAAAAAGAGATATTGATCCCTAAGGTGAGCATGTCACACCACAATAGTTCATAGTTGAAAGGAGAATGAAATGTACAAAGTGACTCAGATATATGACATAGCTTTCAAATCCTCCCAAGGAGAGCATTGTCAAGGCTTTATAAGAATATAGAGTGGTTATTTTCAGTTTAAAAACAATAACCATTCTTAAAATTTTATCTCTATTAGTGGCATAATTATAATCCCAACTCAAGAAAAATGATAGAGTAAATTTCACTACATGAACCAATATCTTAGATTGATGGGAAATGAAGAAGCTAAAATGAGTGTATAGAAATTGCTTTTAAATCAAAGTGACACAAAGCATATTAACTTAAATAAAGAAATCAAAAGGAAAATAAAGGCATAGTTCAATACTTGACTTAAAAACAAACATGCTAATGTCAGATCACAAATGATGATTACTAAACTCCAAAAAAAAATCCTTTAATTTTTCAAAAGAAAAGGAATTTCAAGAACCTTCTAATTCAAAAGTGTTGGACCCCTATTATAGGCATGCCCACACACTTTTATAGCATTCACTTCCACATAATGGAATTATTTTTACATCAATTTTCATCTCAGCATATTCATTGTGTGTTCTTGATCAATCATGATGACCATTGTAACTGGATCCATGCAAAGAATCTTTGCATTCTTTTCTTTCCTTAACTCAAGGAATTAATGCCACCTAGGACTTTTGTCAGCCAAAAGTGAGATATTTTATCATGTGATTCATTTTAAGATCTTTTGGCAATTGATTTTGGCAACCAATTATGTCTTTGGTCCATTGGGCATCCATATTCATTGATGGGCCTACACATTCTCTAAGCATGTGGTGAGTCTTTGGAGTTCCTTAGGGTGATACTTCTTGGTTCAGTATTGGGGCTTTGTTGAGCCTCCCCATGTCTTATTTATATGGAACTAAGATAATAGAGAGGCTCCTTCAATATGTGTCATGATGATGGAGATTTGTGGGACTCCCCACTACTTTTATTCCTTCTCTTCTCACAACCCACACATGTCTTATATTTGTGAATAACTTTTATTTTGTGATTGAAGGTCTTGAAGAGATCACATAGGAAAACTCTCACTCTTTTCTTTCTTTTGGACATGTGACAAACTATCAGAAGAAACCTTGAGACACTTTACCTTCTTTATTTTAGTTTATTGCAAAGCTTACATGTGGAAACGCTTTGAAAATGGGAACCTTTACAAATCTTTTGTGCACCTCTTGAAGGGTTTGAGTTGGCAAGGACAGGACTTCACTAGATAATATCTAGGATTGATCTAGTTGTAGTTGAAGTATATATAGCTTTTGGCATCTCACACCTGGGTTGTTCTCTTTGTGGAGAATGAATCCAAAAACTCTGGTTCTGTAGATAGTCTTGAAGTATCTACATCTTCTCATCTTGGATATATTTGATTGGTTGTAAGTTATGAGGAAGATAGTTATTTTTATTGATGTGTTGGTCTTCTTAGAAAGGCTATCTTGCTTTTAAATGGTACATAGTTGCATCATTTGCATCCAACTAGTTTCATATGTTTCTTTTGGGTTCTCGACATCTACAAAGAAAATATGAAATATTAGGAAATCAATTAGGCACTTTAAGTATAAGTCATACTCATCCTAGCTCATGTACTATGATCAAAAGAAACTTAATAGTGAGGATGCATCTCTAAGTGAATAACTAGAAACAAGGCAAATGGACCCACAAGTGAAAAAGGACTTGAGCAGTTGGAGATGTGCAAAATGGTTACAATGTTCTCTTTTAGAATGGTGGATGTGAGATCCAAAAATTTTCTTGTTGTGGGGAAGAAGACATGAGGAAACATGTATCAATTAGAAGTTGCTAGAGGACATTTCTTATTATCACAGATCAATGAGAGTTGGCTATGGAATTAGAGGATCTGTCATATAAATTTTGAAAATTTGGTGAAGGTTAGTATGATAAAAGTTGTGAGAGATTTACCAAGACTGACTAAACCAAATAACAATATTTTCAAAGAGTTTCAAGTGGGAAAGTAGATAAAAGGAACATTTGGAGGAAAGGAACAATCATCTACTAGATTCCTAGATTTGATACACACAGACCTATGCAGTCTGACTAGAACAAGGAGTTTCCAAGGTGAGAGGTATTTCATGCTCTTAATTGATGATCATATTACAATGACTTGGGTTTCATTTCTAAGAGAGAAGTCAGAAGCATTAGAAAAATTCAAGATATTCAAAGAAGAGTTGAGAATGAAGTTTATAGAAGAATTAAATGCTTGAGATCTGATAGAGGAGGAAAAATTATTTATGATCAATTTGATACTTTTTGTGAGAAATAGGGGATTAGAAGATATTTATCAGCTCCTAGAACACCTAATAAAAATGGCATAGTTGAAATGATTAACATGACTATTCAAGAGGTGGCAAGAACTATGATCAAGGAAGAAAATCTACTAAAAGTCTACTAGAGAGAAGCTATACACATTATTGTGTATACCCTTAACATAGTTATATTTAAAAATATGTTTGGGAAGACATCATATCATTTATGGTATGGAAGGATCCCATCTATGAAGTATTTCAAATTGTTTGGAAGCACATTCTATTTCTAGAGAGATGAAGAAAATATTGGAAAGTTTGATAGTAGATTAGATGAAGGTATATTTCCTGGTTATTCTACAAAGAGAAAAGCTTACAGATGCTATAACAAGAGGTTGAATAAACTAATTGAGAGTGAAAATGTGAAGGTTGATGAGAAAATTTCAAAAGAAGTTGTTATTCAAGTAGGGTATGAATCTGATGAAGGAGAAGAGAAGAACAAAGATGAAGATAAGTAGAAAGAAACTCAAGTTGCTCTGGCAACTATGTCAAAAATCCCAAGGTATGTGAATAAAATCACTTTGAGAATCAAATTAAAGGATATAAAAACAAAGAAGTCATTACAAGAAGTGAAGCTATTGAAGAGAAAGTTATTTTGTGTTTACTTTCTAAGTCTGAACCTAAGATAGTTGAAGAATCTAAACCTAAAATAGAGTTGGGAATTAGTATATAGAATGGAAGATGAAAATGTTATTGGAACAAAGTGGGTGTTATAGAATAAGCTAGATGAAGATGGTTAGGTTGTGATAAAAAAAGAAAGATTGGTATGCAAAGGTTACACTTAGGTTGAACATATTGATTTTTAAAAGACTTATGCTCCTATTGCAAGAATGGAGGCTATTAGGATGTTTTTGGATTTTGCAACATATAAGGATTTCAAAGTCTATCAAATGGATTTGAAGTCAGCATTTCTGAATGAATATTTGAAAGAATTAAGTCTACATCGAACAACCAAAAGGATTCAAGTTATCAGATGATTTGTATTTTGTTTGTCGATTGAAGAAGGCGCTGTATGAATTGAAGAAAACACTTAGAAACTGGTATGTAAGATTGGATAAGTATCTATTGAATCAAGGTTTCCAAAAAGAGTCAATGAACAACAATCTTTATTTCAAAGTTGAATCAAGTAAAATCTTAATTTTTGTTGTATATGTGGATGACATAATTTTTGGAGGCATTGATGACTTGTGCAAGACATTTGCTAGTGAAATGCAAAAGGAATTTGAAATGTCTATGATTGGTGAGTTAAATTTCTTTCTTGGATTGCAAGTGAATCAGTATAGTAAAGGAATTTTCATTTCTCAGTCAAAATATGTTAGAGTGTTGTTGAAGAAGTTTGGATTCTAAAATTCCAAACTGGCATGCACTCCTATGCCTACTAAATGCAAGTCGGCTAATGATAATAAATCTTCTAAGACTAGATGTCATGTATGTTGCTTGTCTTGCAGCCAGGTTTTAGCATCTATCAAAAGAGTCACAAGTTGTTGCAATGAAGAGGATATTTAGATACTTGAAAGGCACAAAATATTTTTGACTATGGTATCCCAAGGGATAAGACTTTACTCTGAAATCTTATACTAATGCAGATTTGGCAAGAAGTGTTGATGACAGGAAGAGTACAAGTGCTAGAGCATGGTTAAGTATGAAGCAGGATTTTGTATCCTTCTCAACCACAGAAGTCAAGTACATTGTAGTTGTTTCATGTTGCACTCAAGTACTTTGGATGAAATAGACATTGAAGGATATTGAAGTATTATTTGATGAACCAATCTCAATTATCTGTGATAATAAAAGTGCAATCAATATCTCAAAGAACCCGATTTTGCTTTCTAGAAAAAACCATATTTCTATTCGGTATCATTTCTTAAGAGAAAAACTATTGGACAATAAAATAAAACTTGAATATGCTCCTACCAAAGAGTAAGTTGCAGATATCTTTATGAAGGCATTATGCAAAGATACTTTTGACTATCTCTCACAGATGTTAGGGGTCATACCCCACCCTAGTTTGAAGTAAGTGCATTAGGCAGTGCAATAGTCCAGGATATTTCATGCATATTTTAGTCTTGGATAATGTATGGAGCTTCCTCTCAAGGCAATTTGCATGAATTTTGAGTTGAGTTGTTGTCCACCTTTGTCCTTGTCATCGAAGGGGGATAAGTTTGAGAAGTTTGAGCTTGAGAAGTTTGGGAGTTGTTTGAAGATTTCTCTCTAAGGGGGAGAAGTGTTTTGGGGAAATTCTGTTGAGCAAGTTGTTGGAGGAATTATTTATCATTGATGAATGTTGCCATCAATGAAAAAGGGGGAGATTGTTGCAAATGTGAAGTTGATTGATGTATCAATATGGTTGCCATTGATGTCAATGTACTAATTCTATGTTTCAATATTTGGTTTTTCTCTAGATGTTTTGACTTGTTGTAGATATATTCATGATATGTTGGTATGATGTTGGAGATTGTCTTTAGATTATAATCTTATTTTTTGGAGGTTCAGAAGGTGTGCTCTGTAAGTCTATGCAATGATGATAATGATTGTCTAGTAAGGTTTGTAGAGCTCTGCATTGCTCCACATTTTTAGTTCTCATGTTGCATTTCTGAATTTATGCTTCTCATGCATGCATCTTTGTTATTCTTATTTGGCACGAGTTGATGTGCTCCGAAATTATGTTATTGGTCATGTTCTTCCCTGGTTCAATTTAACCCATATGTTCTATTCTTTTGTCTAGTGATTGTGGTGTTTGGATAGCATGTTTTTGCATTGTGGTGTGGTCCACTTCTCATTCCTTTCCACCAAGGGAATGCTTAGTGAAGACCTATTTTGAATTATGTTTTATTATCTCCTTAGCCGAATTGGAAAATATATTTTGGAGGTCAATATATAAATAATTATTGTAATGAAATACTATAAGTAAGGATTCACAAAAGAAGTTTATTGTAAAAGGGAGATCTATCTTTGGTGATGTGAAGAGGTTGATCAATGTTGTTGTTAGCTAATTTTTCTTAGTATCGGTGACAGTGAGCCTAAGGTTTCTTTTGGTATTGCAATAGTTTGGCAGTTGTGCCTTTGTCGTGGATTCTTTCTTTCTTCCCGTGGGAAGTGAGCCCTCCTTCATTTTCTATTAGTCTTAGCTAGGCAGTGAGCCTACCTGCAGTGACCAATTTTGGCAGTGAGCCATCTTTGTAAAAGTCACCCTAACCAGTGTCACCCTAATAGGTGTTTTCATATTGAGAACTAACATTCTTTGTGGTTTTTCCCTTCTTGCATTTTCTATGTCATATCTAGTGTTTTATGTGTGTGTTCTTCCATGTTCTTATCTATTCATGGTTGTGTAATATGAGATTTAAATTGTTGGATATGTTTCTATAGAAAAGTAACATAATTTTTAATAAAGAACTAATTACCCCTCTCAATTGTTCAAAATATTCATCACTCATTGTCCCTAAATGGACTTTCAAGACTAAGGGATGCAACCTTAGGGAAATATATAAAGGGATGCACAAACTGCCAAAAGGAGCACACTGCATTTTAGTAGGTGTAGAGGAAAATTGAATTGAAATGAGCAAGATCTCCTAATTATTAGTGTGGGTTTTTTATTTTCCTTATGTTAGGGGCTATTTATTTTTCTTACACATATATTATTTAAGCTTTCTTAAGTTGTTAGGAGTGGTTAATATGACCACACATAGCAAAATACTTCAACTACATGTGTAACTCTCCACCTCACATGGGTAGTTGAGTTACACACCCTCTTTTGGCTTGTTGTGCCACCTCTCATAACCACTATTTTGTCATTGGGTTATGGGTTAGTTGGATTTCTCACCCTCTTTTGGCTTTGTGTCACCTCTTATAAGTCCTTTTTTGTTTTCATGTCAGGAGGTTATGACACATGTTTTGGCATTTACCAATTAGGTAAAAAACTCCCACCTTTAATGGGGAATAGAAGTTAATGCACCCCTTAGTTATATATGCTATTATTTTTCTATATAATAAGCATTATACTCTCACCTTCACTATTTTAGTGACTTCTTGGTGAGAGTCTTCTCCAAAATTATCTTTTGTCTCTATTTTTTTTCTCTCATATCAGAATTATCTTCATTTAGCTATTTTGATCTTCGATCATTTGTTGCTTGGGGAGTTGCATGTGTAATTGTGAGGATCAAGTTATTTCTAAGAGGGGGGGAGTGAATCAGTGATAATAATAAATTGCAATTTTTCACCAATCTGAAAACACTTCTCAAAAATAGTTCATAACTAGTATCGGTAACTACTCAATCAATCACTTAAAGCAAATTTACCAAACTACTCATTCATGTGTTCATCAACATGTAAGCAATGTAAAGGTGTCAAATTCATACATAAACAAATCAATCACCATATGAACATAGAGATTTTTCATGTGGAAACCCAAATGGGAAAAAACATGTTGGGAATTGGTACCCACAAACTTTGCACTCTTTCAGAATGCTCCCTGTTAAAGGCCTAGCCTAGTAAGGAGCTTTACACTAATGCCCAGTTAAGAGAAAATCATGTTAAGAGTAACTAGGTGAAGAGATTTTAACCTCAGCCCTATTAGGAGCTCTACCCTGTTAGGAGTAACCTTGCAAAGGATTTAAACCCAAATTAATGAGCCACCTGGTGAAGAGATTTACATGATCAAGCATGTTAGGACTTACTCGGTTAAGGGATTTTAATACCGTTGTAACTGCTAGGAAACAATAGGTGAATGATTTGACCAATGCACTCTCTACGTGCTAGTATAGATCCATTTTAGCTCTAGCCTGCTTCACACATGCAAACATCTTAATCTGGTTCGACACACTCTCCTTCCCTTATCATCGACACACTAAACCTTCTCAAACTTGACCTAAATACACTTTTCAACTAGGTTAGTTACATAACCCTAACCAAATTCAAGATACATTGAATTACATCATAGATCATATCATATCATTACGAATCATTTATAGATCATTACAAAAAATTTCAAGATAATTACAGTCATTGAATAATCAACACATCAACGCACATCGATCTGATCAGCCATCAAACCCTTAACACATTCTACTAAGCACTTCATTGTTTCCCAAGAAATTCTCTCCTTGTAGGCACTTAAATGAAATCTTATCATCACACACATTTTCTGACACATCATCACTACGTAATAAACATGATAATATTCACCGCGAAACCATAAAACATTACCGATTAAAGGTCTTGAAATCGGTTCTCAAACCCTCCACTAAATATACAATAGTCAATTACAAACATGACTTCCGGTTCTCCAAACATGATGCATTTCCTATCATAAACATTATAATGTCATAAGCATACATTCCAAACCACAACACTTAACTCAATACAAATCTCTACAGCAACCATCTCCTTCACTATTCCTACTTACCGGTTCACTAGCGACTTAGCAAACATTCCATTACTAGTTAGGCTTAGATAACTTTAGATGATATACCAAACATGGTTTCCATCAATGATAACACAAATAACTGATCATAAAGAATCATATCACAATTATATCATCACCAGTAGTCCATCAATTTATCATCATATCAACATCATCCTTTACCCTTAACACATCACGACACATCGATCTGATAAGCTGTCAAACCCTTAACAAATTATGCTAAGCACTTCATTGTTTCCCAAGAAATTCGCTCATTGTACGTGCTTAAATGCAATCTTATCATCACACACAGTTTCTGATACATCATCACTAAGTATTGAACATGATAAGATTCACCACCAAACCATAAAATATCACCTGTTAAAGATTTTGACACCGGTTCTCATACCCCACACTGAATATACAACAACAATTACAAACATGACTTTTGATTCTCCAAACATGATGCGGTTCCTATCATAGACTCATTATAATGTCATAAGAATACACTCCAAACTGTAACACTTAACTCAACATGGATCTTTGTCGCAACCATCTCCTTCACTATTCTTGCTTACCGGTTCATTGGAAACTTAGCAAACATTTCATTACAAGTTAGACTTAGATAACTTTAGATGATATACCAAACATAAACAAACATGGTTTCCATCAATGACAACACAAATAACCAATCATAAAGCATCATATTGCAATTATATCATCACCAATAGTCCATTAATATATCATCATATCAACATAATCCTTTATCGGTATATCATTATCTCTATCAATTATGCCAACATGCCAACATGCTCCCCCTTTGGCATGATGGAAACACTAAAAGAATGCAACACCAAAACAATCAATTGATGAGAAATACAAGGAACTCAACATGCCATGTTGTTCTGATCCGTGCTTCACTTTTTCTTCTCCTCCTTTGGATTACTTCTCCCTATCATTGTTCTTCTCCCCCTTTGACACCAATGCCAAAGGTGCAAAGGCATCTTCTTTCTTCATCTCTCCCACTCCCCCTAAGGATTAATCTTCTTCTCATCAATCCATAGTGAAAGATATTCAATGAGTCCACTCGATTGATGCTACCACATCTTCTTAGTTGACCTTAGGTAGGGATATAACCCCAAAATTACCTCTAAGATATTTAAAGTTAGCCTTAGCTAATGGCTTAGTGAATATATCTACCAATTTCTCTTTACTAGACACATGCTCCAGTCTAACTTTCTTTTCCTGTAGTCTTTCTCTCAGAAAATGATAATTTAATTCAATATGTTTAGTCCTAGCATGTAGTATTGGGTTCTTTGAAATGTTTATAGCACTAGTGTTATCACAATGTATGATCACTGGTTCTGTCATATCCTTCTTGAATTCTTCTAGGATATATCTCATCCATATAACTTGTGTACAATTCATGGATGCAACTACATACTCTGATTTTGCTGTAGACTAAGAAATACAAGTTTGTTTCTTACCAGTCCAATATACTAGTCTACCACCTAGAAAGAATGCACCATCGGTTGTGCTCTTCCAGTCATCCATGTTTCCTTCCTAATCTACATCAATGAATACCTACAAAGAAAAATTTCCTCTATATGGATACCATAATCCATATTCAATTGGCCCTCTAAGATATCTGAATATTCTCTTCATTGTTCTCATATGTGTCTCCTTAGGGCTCTTTTAAAATCTTGCTACTAAACCAACTACATGGGCAATATCTGGTCTACTATGAACAACATAGTGAAGTTTCCCAATCATAAATCTGTATCCCTTTTCATCCACTAAGGGTGAATAATCTTATTTTGACAATCTGCAACTTGTAACCATAGGGGTTCCAACCGGTTTACAACCTTCCATTCCAAAGGTTTTCAATACTCCCTTCACATACGTGGACTGACTGATAAAGATACCACCTTTAATCTGTTGTACCTGCAAACCAATGAAAAATTTAATTTCACCTATTAGAGACATTTCAAACTCTTCCTTCATCTCATTTGAAAAAGTCACACTCATATCATCATTTCCTCCAAATATGATGTCATCAACAAATACTTCTACAATCAACATCTTGTCTCCTTCAGTCTTCAAATAAATATTTTATGTCCTCACTGGTTCTCTGAAATCCTATCTTTATTAGATGTGTAAGAATTCTTTCAAATCATACCCTTCATGCTTTCTTTAATCCATATAATTCTTTATGCAGTTTGCATACCATATCCTTATCTTCTGATAATGCAAACCCATCTGGTTGTTCATTATACACCTCTTCTTTGAGAATACCATTGAGAAATAATGTCTTTACATCCATTTGGTAAACCTTAAAACCTTTAAAGGTGGAAAATGCAAGCAAAATCCTAACTCCTTCAAGCCTAGCAACTGATGCAAAGGTCTCTCCATAATCTTCACCTTCTTCTTGTGCATACCCTTTGCAAGCTAGTCTTGCCTTTTTTCTAACAACTTCACCATCTTCATTCAACTTGTTTCTAAATACCCACATTGTACCAATCACATTTTTATCATCAAGTCTAGGAACAAGTGACCAAGTGTTGTTTTTCTCAATCTGATCAATCTCCTCATTAATTATCTTTATCCAATCATGATCCTTAAGAGCTTCTCTCATGACCTTTAGTTCAACTGGGGAAATTCAACATGCACTTTCTCTAATTTTTCTTCTAGTCTACACTCCAACATTCTTGTCACCTGTTATTTGGTCTTCAGAATGATTTAACCTTACATACCTAGGTATAACTTGTTTCGGTGCAATAACCTCTTCTTTTTCTTCATCTTCTTCCTCTTCTACCGGTTGAACATCTTTCTCTGCACTGTTCTTCAAAACATATTTTTGCACTTCTAGTTCAATAATCACAAGTTTTTGTTCATCATTTGTTGGATCAGATTTGCTGGTATCATCAGATTCATTAGAGTATTCATCAATGTTTACATTGATGATTTCCACAATCTTCTTTGTCCTTTTGTTAAAACACTTGAATTCTTTTCTCTTAGTAGAGTAGCCAAGGAATGTTCCTTCGTCACTTTTAGGGTCAAATTTACCAGTATAATCATCTCTCTTTATAAAACACATGCTGCCAAAAACTTTGAAGTAACTGACATTAGGAGTTTTACCGTACCATAACTCATAGGGTGTCTTGGCATTACCTTTCTTCACCAGTACCCAGTTCAATGTATATACTGAAGTGCTGACTGCTTCTCTCCAAAACATCTTAGTTATATATCCATGTATCAGCATAGTCCTTGATACTTCAACAATGGTTATGCTTCTCCTTTCTGCAATTCCATTCTATTGTACTGTTCTTGGAGCGGTTCTTTATTCCATTTTCATCATAATATCTCAAAAAATCATCTGATGTAAACTTTCCACCCCGGTCAGATCTCAGACACTTAAGATTCTTATTGGTTTCCTTTTCTAATAAGACCTTGAATGCCTTGAACTTGTTGAAAGCTTCTGACTTTTCCTTTAGAAAAGTAACCCACAACATTCTTGAAAAATCATCAGTAAATAACATGAAATTCTTGTCACCATAAAAACTTCTAGTCCTCATAGGACCACATAAGTCATTGTGCACCAAATCTAGAATATGCTCAGAAGAAAAATATTTTCTCTTACAAGAAGATGTAGTCATCTTACCTAGCTGACATTCTTTACACATCACATTGTCTGGTTTAACAATTTATGGCATACCTCTCACCATATTTGACTTGCTGACCTTAACCACATTATCAAAGTTTGCATGAAAAAACCTTCTATGTCGTAACCAACCATCTTCAACCTTAGCAACCAAACAATTATTTACACTAGCATTTAGATGGAATAAGTTACCTTTAGTTTGTTTACTAGTAGTAATCAGTTCTCCTCCACATCCTAAGATCTCGCACAATCCATTCTTAAACTCAATATGATAGAGTTTGTCATTCAACTGACCAAAACTCAACAAGTTATGTTTCAAACCTTCAACCCAATATACATCATCTGAATTAATTTTAGCATTCAAAGAGATAGAAACTTTACCTTTTACCATACAAGGTGAATTGTTCTCAAATATTACTACACCACCATCAAATTACTCAAGAGAGATCAACTTGGTCTTATCACCAGTCATGTGGTGTGAGAAACCACTGTCAATAATCCATTCATCACTGTTGTCAATGTGAGAAACTAAAGCCTTCTTATTAGACAGATCTTCCTTAACATCAACAAAAACAATCTCCTCATTGTCTTCATCCTCACATTTCTCATTAGTAGCACCTTCATCCACTGCAACATAACACCATTTCTTTCCTTTTCCCTTATATTTTGTAAAATTTTCCTTTTGATCACTATTAGGATAGTTTGCAGCTATATGTCCTATCTTGTTACAAGAGAAACACTTAAGATGAAGATTGCCTCTAGGAAGTATTTTTCCTAATAGAGCTTCAAATTCTATCAAATTATCTTTATCATCCACATCGGCTTTTCTACCCCCATTATGACGTGACCTGCATTCATGACTATGACAAACATCTTTCCCTTTTCTCACCATTACACTAGATACAAATGTTGGTATTTTGGTATGGTTTTGTCATTGATGTCAACACCTACTAAACACTTATCAACTCTGGCACTTTGGAGGATCAACAACATTCACTGGCAAGCAAGTGACTCATGCACAATCATAGGTATCTGGTCATACACAGTCACCGGTATCTAGTACACCGGTAGGTTTATCTTTTCTAGATCAGCTCAACATACTATGGAGATGATTAATTATTGTTGTAAATGCATTAAGCCAACATGTTGAATCGGTTATTGCATCGGATATTGTATTATTTGTAAAATGTTTTTATTGTAATATCTTGTAGGGCCGACCTACTAAAATTGGTCTTAGGGTATTGTATAAATGTAAGATCCTATTTGTAAGGTCAAATGTGGAATGCGAAAAAGGATTGTGTGAAGATATATGCAAGAATAAGAAGCGCTATACACATAGACATCATTTGAATATTAAAGGAGGGTATTTGTGAAGACAATTGAAACTACACCGGTACTGAATCCAGCATATGAAGATGCTATTTTGTGTAGTACATTCTTATTAGATTTAACCATCCAACTGTAGTCAGTGTGACTCCCATTTTGTGATTAAGCAGTGAGCTCTAGGCGCTTAGCCTTTCTGCATGTGCAGACCCCATTTATGTACACTTACTATCTGCAATAGCATCATCTGATTGTGGGTAAGGTTTCCCACCATGGTTTTTCTGTTACTACTTATCAAATTGCCATTAGTTTTATATTCAAAGTCATACTATATATTCTAGTTGGTTAGTATTACCGAATCATGCAGTCGATACACACAGAGAAGTTGGTATGAATAGTCTAGTCGGTTATAGAAGAAAGTAGTCACAGAATGCAGTATTCACTGAGATGTTTACCGAGTATCTTTTTATGGCTACCAAGCAGTAAAGATAATACACCGAGTTGATATACACTGAGTGAAATGTGTTACCAGATTCATTGAACCTGGACACACATATGAAAACGTGTTACAAGATCGAGGCACACCGAACTGTTATCACATTGGAAATTGCACATATAGATTTTGTATAATTTTGAGGTCATCTAACCAATGAAATATTTTGCATGGTTATTTATTTGAGAGATCATGTTTGTAAGATCGAAGCAATGAATCAGATCACCAACATAAGAAGTCTATTTATACAGCATGAATTTAGGGTTAGAAATATGTGTGAGTGTGAGAAATGTGTGTGCATATGTGTATGAAGCAAGACTTATGTGATACATGAGAAATCATAGAGTATTATGACTATTACAGAGACATAGAGGTCACCAAGAAGGTTATTAGAGAACAGTCGAGCAACAAAGTAAATAGAAGGGTTTACCGAGTTACTTTATGAGTTACCAAGGTATGCTATAGGCAAGGTAATCTTATTTTAAGCACATAGAATCTGCTACAACATTTCAGATGTAAAGTTGCAGATATTTGTAAAGTCTTATTGTAATATTTTGAATTTGTAAGAGAAATCTTTAACAGGGTAAAAGACTTTAATCAAGTCTATAAATTGTAAATCCTCTAACCAAGTTCAACATATATATAGTGTTGTAAAGCAAGGTAGATCTAATAGATCTTGTTACTCCTAATAGGGTAAGCTATCAGAAATAGCTAGATATGTAGCTCTAATCGAGCACTCTTTATTATTGTAGTAGTGAAGTTGTGGGTGCCATCCCCATCACAGTTTTTGTCTCTAACCAAGAGTTTTTGCATAACCAAAATATGTGTTATGGAGTGAATCATGTATGATTGTTACTCATTTGTTTTAGCTTTATGTTATGTTATAGTAGTTTTGGTTTATGCATAACAGTAAAGATATTGTTGAGAAAAGGATTTGAAGTACTGATTCACCCCTCCCCTCTTAGTAGATTAGCTTTCCATTTTGGGCCTAACAATTGGTATCAGAGCTTGAATCTTGGAAAAGGGTTCAACTACCTAAAGAGAAAGATCTTATCAATGGAAGGCTATAAACAATCTCGAAGGATTGTGTATCTACAAGAAGAGATGGATAATGCAAATCAAGTGATTGCAGACATGCAAAGGCAAATGCAAAAATCTTTGAAAGTAAGGAGAAGATTATCTAATGACTTGTAGGATTCTCAAGAGTTAGTGGAACAAATCGAGACATCATCTAAGAATAGTATATCTAGAGAAACTAAAGAAATGATTGGAATATTGAAAGAAAAGAACAAAGCATTGGCTGATCAACTAAAACCAATGAAAAGAGAACATGAACATTTCAGCACACAGATGACTGAAAATCTAGATGCATTAAGGATAGCCGAGGACAAAGCAAGAGATCTACAAAGAGAAAAACAACAACTTGAAGTCTTAGTATCTGATAAGAATGATGAAATCATAAGGCTAACTGGTATTCAAAAAAATATTACAGATCAACTAGGTTATGCACATCATGAAGCAAATCTGAAAGATGATGAAAATCAAGCATTGAAACTTGAAGTATCAAGGCTGACTGATGAACTTGAAACAGAGAAGAAATCCAAAGAAACATTGAAAAAGAGCTATGAAGCATCAAAGATGTTGGATGACCAACTGAATACAAGAAGACCCAACAAAGATGCAGGACTCGGTTACAAAGGAAAAGACTCTACCGAGAAGGGAATCTGCACTATCGAGAGAGGAGAATCATCAAAACAAGCTGGAGAAAGGAATAACATCAAAAGGAAGAAGCCTATTTTCTACTACTGTGGAAATCAAGGTCATACTGCCAACATGTGTTAAATCAGAAAAGGTAAGCAACCGAATACCACTAAGACCAATGGTTATTGTTACAATTGCAATAAACATGGTCACACATCTAATCAATGTAGGACAAAGTCTACTAACAATTATCAGAAGGCAAAATTCAAAGGGTTTTGTAAAAACTGCAATAGATATGGACATAGTACTGAGAAGTGTTGGTTTAAGCAAAAAAATCACATGTGGTCTGCACACTGAGCAAATACTAGAGGTTACCAAACTCACACAGATCCTTACCAACAATATTCTGTAGTACCATGGGATTAGAATACAAGGATATGGAATGAATAACCGAAGATCATGGAGAAATCCTGGTATGACATGTTTTCATTGTCATAAAGTTGGACACTTGGCTGGAGATTGCAGAGATCAACCTAGAGAAGACACCAAGGAAATAAAAGAGAAATTAAAGATGATTTGGAGAAAGAAGGAAATTGTGTTAAATAAAGAAAACACCTTACCTACCGAGTTAGGTGCTCCCACTCCAAATTAATCAGAAAAGGTATGAAGGGACTGCATTCTCACAAGGTTAAATCTTAAACAGTTCCTATTTTAGTATGTATTGAATTAAAAATCTACATAGTAAGATGTAATAGTAAGTTTGAAATTCTATCAAAGTCTTTTGGAGCACTTTATAGGAAAACTGTTAAGTCAGTGAATTCAGAAAGCCTGTTAAGTCAGTATATGAAGGAAATCTGGTTACTTGGTTAAAGTGCAAGAAAAGGGGAGAGAAAGTTAAGTGAACCGAGTGCATTTAATGTCTTTGACCTAACTTGCACGGAGCCTGATAAGGTATTTTGGAGTACTTAAAGGTTTTTTGTGGTCATTTTCATTCACCAAGTTTTCGAGAAGCAGAGCAGAGAAAATCAAGGTGATCAAACCATCTTCAAAGCAAAATCTAAGGTATTTACATCGAATCTCATCACATTGCTAAGCTAGTTTACCGAACTCATTAAGTTGTTATTATCTGCTGAGTGTGAAGCATCTTCCATTTGTTAAGTTCTCAAACCCTATGGTTCCTATGTCAATTTTTATCTGAAATCAAAATGGCACCTAAGATCCAAGACCCCATTGTTGTCACAAATGTAGAAAATCCCTCACTAAAATACTCTTTGACTCCCAAAATTGCATCTGAACCGGATGACAAAACTGCCTTTTCACTCATCCCAGATCGAGTCTTGTTAGTCGACGATGTGAGATTCTTCACGAAATGCCATATTGAATAACTTGGTCATGTTGAGATCAAAGATGCATATGATGAATTGTGCACATATGGTGAAATGGATAGCAAGTATGAGCATATCAAAATCAAGGGATTAACTAAATCCCTAACCTATCCCTGTGTGTTCAAACCCCAATGGGTCAAGTTTGTACTAAGCTGAGTGCATGATGATTTCATGTGGCTACAAGAGCAACTGTTTAAGATCACTAAAGAAATCATTCATCTGATCACCGGGTATCCTATCTATGATCATGCCCGAGCACAGAAAATGATATCATAGAAGGAATTGATCAGTTTGACTAGAGTTGAATCAGATTGCAGAGGTCTGAATTTGAACAATGTCACTGATCCTGAACTCAGATTTTCCATTAGAGTAATTGGTTACTGTTTCTTCCAATCGGTAAGGGAAAACAGTGTACCCTATGCGACAGTGGACTTAGCATACAAAATTGTTAAGAAAGGCATGAAAATTGACTTGTGTGAAGTATTGTTGAAGAACTTGTTTGAAAATATGAACATAATCAGGAAGTCGAAGAAGAACAACTCGACAAATACTCTAAAATTTGGATCACTACTTGTATGTATGTTTTTCTACTTTGAGAAGTTTTTTCCAACAGTCGATAAAGTTGTTTGGGAACTACACCGACCAATCACCCATCAAATCAATGACTTCATCAAGAAGTTATGTGATAACTTTAATGATATAATGGATGATTACTTCAGCAAGTTCCAAGAGAAAATGCATAACAGGTACCGGATTCCACCACAGTTGGTAGAAAAATACAAAGATGAAATATGTTTTGAGGTCGACACTGATTACTATTATGTGAATGTTGTGGAACTGAGGACTCAATATTTGTCACCTATGGGTTATGAGATTGATTTTGATATCACACAACAACAAATTGATGCCTATCTATCATTGCCAAGGCATACTACTGAGCTGAGGTATGGAACCCATGAAGAGGTGAAGGAAAAAGTAAAAATGAGCATTGTAGTACCTAAGGCTAAAAGAAAAGCTACAAAGATGATTTAGGCATTAACTAAGAAATATGGAGAAGAGTATTCCTCCACATCTGTCAAAGGAGTTCTAGCCATCACCAAAGAGGAGACAGAAGCCCAAGAAGTAGCCATAGCACTTAGCACTGAATTGCTTTAGGGAAAAATGTTGAAGAGAAAGAAATAGGACACTTCAATGGCCCTACCGACCCCTCCAACAAAGAGACCTAATGCAAGGGCATCTGCTGCATCACTGAGTAAGAAACAAAAGACTGTTGTCATTCCTAAGGTAACTAGAACTTACAAGAAATCTACTCGGTGACTCATTTTGCCAAAAGAGTCGAGTGATACTGAATCTGAAGATGCAAATAAATTTCAGATTGTGAAAAGCAAGAAGGTAGATGTACATAGTGTAGAAATTTTTTGTAATAATCTAAAGGAATATGGTGGATTTAGATTTGTCAAATATGAATCCAGATCTACTGATGAAAGGAGGCAAATTGAAGAAGCTGTCATTTGCACACTTCTCAAATTTTGAGTGGTCCCTTTAGAAGTATGTAATTCTATTCCCAAGGAATTATATGCACATATTGAAACCAGATGGCAATATGCCCTAGACTTGGAGAAACAAATCAGAGAAAGAAGTTTGGTGCATCTCTTTCCTGATATGTTGGTTGATGAAATAAAAGAACATCTGACAAACAACCAAACACAATTTATAGTAAAACAAAAGGCCTTGAAATTGATGAATGGCCTGTATATAGAAGTGGAGAAGGAAACAAAAGAGCAATGCAAGACCATCTTTCAAAGAAAGAATGCTGGTGGACAATCTACAGTGGATATAGTCGATGTCATCGATGAAGAGCCTGATGTCACCGAGCAAGACCCTATTGACACCATCAAATAGATGAAGATATCATGGATGTAGAGGCACCTGAACAAGAAATGATTGAAGGCAATTCTTATGCAAAACTTGTCTCTAGTAAATTTGTTTTGGAACAAGTTTAGCCTTACCCACCGATCAATCAACCTACTACAACCAAAGCTCCTTAGGATACAGGTGAAGGCACCAAAGGTCAAAAGTATACAGCAAAAGGTACTTCACAAGAACAAACCTCTCAAGCACATTCTAGCATGGAAAATGTTACAACTGAGACACCAAGCATCGAGACACCGAAGGACACTACCAAGGCTAAAGTAACTGACCAAAGTGTTATCTCTACAGAGCAACCTATCGAGGCTCCTCAAGCCACTCAAGCTATTGTAGTGGTTCACCCGGTGGAAGGTAAAGAAAAGAAGTTGAAAAAGAATAGTTTCAAAATTGATTTATCAAAACTGATAGTGTTGCCCAATGTAGACATCTCCAAATTGAAAGGGCAAGTACTCACTAAATTCAGTGAACTGTGCAAAGCAAAGGCTGAACAAGAGAAGCAATTGGCCATACAAAAGAAGAATAAAGTACTTCAGAAGGTAAAGACCTTACTATCAGATATGCTACCTTCAGCTACAGTATCAACCAATGCAGTCATCCATATTAAATTGGATGAACTCCTAAATTAGAGTGAGACATCTGGAGTAGATGCATCCAAATACTTGAGCAAACTAAAAGACAAGGAGCTAACTACTAAAATGATAGAGGAAGTAAAAAAATCCATTGTTGTTGGCAAGGTAAAACTTGTCAAATTTATTGCTGAGTTGTCCCCTCAACTCAAGCACATTCTTTCATTATTTCAAAAACTCTACACATTTTCTTTATTTCTTAAGGACATTAAGAATAAAACAAAAGCAATTGAGAAAGAGATCACTGATCTCTCAAATAAGTTGACCCCCAAGCCCAATTCAGTTTAGAATTTTTATACTAATCTACAAAAGCTCATGGCTCAACAATTGGAACTGAGGAATGAAGAACACAAGATCAAGATGGACATAATGACACTTCAAACATTATTCCTTCCTCATCTTTCATCCATTCAAGAACAGCTAAACCGAGCCACTTATCTCTCTACTACAGAAGAGGGAAGTACTTTAGATGGCTTAATTTCATTATTGGCTGATATTAATGCATAGAATTCTTTAATGGATAGTATAAAGGATGCACTCTTTGTCGCTCTCACTGAAGCCAAGACAAAGTACAAATCCATTTTTGATCAGTTGCCACCTCCCAATGGTAACTAAAGTTTGATGTTTGTCAAAAAGGGGGAGTATATCATATATCACCAGAGTATATATAGCATCAAAGTACATAGGGGGAGTGTATAGTATTCAAAGTATCAAACAACCAGAGTGTAGTATACAAGGGGAGTATACCGAGCAGAGAGTAGAGAATGAGTAGAATATGCAGAGTATCCAAGAGCAGTGAACCAAGCAATGAATCGAGGAAAGAACAGTGATTACAGATTTTTGTATAGCATATTGATAAGGGGAGTATATTTGATTAGCAATGAACCGAGGAAAGAACAATGATTACAGATTTTTGTATAGCATATTGATAAGGGGAGTATATTTGATTATACTATTTCATTGATTAATGTATATACTGCATGTTTAGTCAAATTTTGTAAAGTATACAGATTTTTGAGTAATGACTTTGAAAGTAGTTTTGTCAAACATCTCAACTAATGTCAAAAAGGGAGATTGTTACTACTTATCAAACTGCCATTAGTTCTATATTCAAAGTCATACTATATATTCTAGTCGGTTAGTATTACTGAATCATGTAGTTGGTACACACAAAGAAGTCGATATGAATAGTCTAGTCAGTTATAGAAGAAAGCAGTCACAAAATGCAGTATTCATCAAGCTGTTTAGCGAGTTTCTTTTTATGGCTACCGAGTAGTAAAGATAATACACTGAGTGAAATGTGTTACCAGATTCATTGAACCTAGACACACATATGAAAACCTGTTACAAGATCAAGGCACACTGAACCGTTATCACATTTGGAAATTGCACATATAGATTTTGTATAATTTTGAGGTTATCTAACCAATGAAATATTTTCCATGGTTATTTATTCGAGAAATCATGTTTGTAAGATCGAAGCAATGAATCAGATCACCAACATAAGAAGTCTATTTATATAGCATGAATTTAGGGTTAGAAATATGTGTGAGTGTGAGAAATGTGTGTGCATATGTGTATGAAGCAAGACTTATGTGATACATGAGAAATCACAAAGTATTATGACTATTACAGAGACACAGAGGTCACCGAGAAGGTTATCAAAGAATAGTCGAGGAACAGAGTAAACATAAGGGTTTACCGAGTTACTTTATGAGTTACCAAGGTATGCTATAGGCAAGGTAATCTTATTTTAAGCACATAGAATTTGCTACAGCATTTCAGATGTAAAGTTGCAAATATTTGTAAAGTCTTATTGTAATATTTTGAAGTTGTAAGAGAAACCTTTAATAGGGTAAAAGACTCTAATCAAGTCTATAAATTGTAAATCCTCTAACTAGGTTCAGCATATAGACAGTGTTGTAAAATCCTTTAGCAAGGTAGATCTAACAGATCTTGTTACTCCTAACAGGGTAAGCTATCAGAAATAGCTAGATATGTAGCTCTAATTGAGCACTCTTTATTATTGCAGTAGTGAAGTTGTGGGTGCCATCCCCACCGCAGTTTTTCTCTCTAACCAAGAGTTTCTGTGTAACCAAAATATATGTGTGATGGAGTGAATCATGTATGATTGTTACTCATTTGTTTTAGCTTTATGTTATGTTACAGTCGTTTTGGTTTATGCATAATAGTAAAGATATTGTTGAGAAAAGGATTTGAAGTACTGATTCACCCCTCCCCTCTCAATACATTAGCTCTCCATATTGGGCCTAACATTTTCCGCTTACAGGGTTTCCATGTACAAATATTGGTGTTATGTGTTGTGGATGACTTTGTCTTTATGTTTTATGCACTAATCCTTACCTGTATAGTAGTTAACTGTTAAAATGATCTACCGGCATATTAAACTGGTTTACCGGTATTAAGCATTAAGTTGGTTAAGTTGTTTTGGTTTGAATTTTTATGACAACTGATTCACCCACCCCTCTCAGTTGTCTCTAGGACCTAACAATTGGTATCAGAGCCTTCTCCTCTTTCGCAAAAGTTTAACAGCTTGAGGAGATCCAATGTCTACTAACTATTTCAGGAAGGACAATCCTAAACTTGATGGAACCAACTATGGCATATGGAAGATCAGAATGGAGACACATTTAAATTTCATTGGAAGGAATATCTGGGATGTTACAAAGAATGGTTATTCTACTCTTACTCTTGGCCAACCTAATCCACCTACCTTGGGAAAAGATGAAGAAAATGATTGCAAAGCAAGAGAAGCACTTTTGAGTGCATTATCTGATCAACAAATCATGGGATTATCAAATAGGTCTACTGCTAAAGCTATTTGGGATCATTTGGAAACACTGAATGAAGGAGATTCCATAGTCAAAATTGCAAAACTTGAAAGCTTCCGGGTCAGGTATGAACATCTGAAAATGGAAGAAGATGAAAGGATTTATGCTTTTATGGAAAGAGTAAATGAGATTGTTTTGGGTATTAAATGTTGTAAAGGAACCTTAAGTGAGGATGAAATTGTTTCAAAAAATTTAAGAGGATTGCCACCGGCATATAAAATGAAAGTCACTTCTATAAATGAGTTAAGAACAATGCCTAATACATCAGTAACTAGGGATACATTGATTGGGAAACTTTTAGCTTTTGAAATTGAAGAATTTGGTCATGTTGCTACTATAAAGACAAATTTGGCCTTTAAAGCATCAGCATCATCTACTCCATCATTTGACAAATCTGATTGGAAAGCCTTTTATGCAAGAGAAGTTGAAGAAAGCAGGAAAGAAAATGAAGAACTTGAAGAACTTGAAGCACTATTTGCAAGGAAAATGCCTAAAGGTCCAGTTGGAAGTAAGTATGAAGGTAAAGCACCCTTTAAATGTTTTAACTGCAATAAGACTGGTCATATGGCTTCGAGATTCCCTGATAGACATGCTAGACTAAGAGAAGAAGCTAGAATAACATACAAGCCTAACCCTGAATATCAGAGATACAACTTTAAGAAGAATAAAGACAAATCTTGTTACATTGCTGATGAAGGTGTGACTGATGATTCTGATGAGGATCCGATAGACAATGGATGGGTTTTTGTTGCTATAATAGAAGATCAACTGACACCTACTGCTCAACCGATAGTATAGGCCTTGGCAGCTAAAGTTGAAGTAAAGGATGAATGGATCATTGATTTAGGATGCTCACATCATATGACAAGAGACAAAGGTGAATTATTGAACTTTCAAGAATACACTCGAGGCTTAGTGAGATTTGGAGATGACAAAGCTTGTTTGATCAAAGGTAAGGGTAGAATATCTCTTGATGGTAAGCATAACACTGACAATGTTTACTATGTTGAAGGATTAAAGCAAAAATCTTTTGAGTGTTGGTCAATTAGTTGAGAAAGGATTTCAGTTACAATTCAAAAATGGAAAATGCAAAATCATGAAAAGAACTGGTTTGGAAATTGCAACCAGTAATTAGAATAGAGGTAATATCTTTCATTTAAATAACAGTGAAAAGACATGCTTAATTGCACATATTGATGAAAGTTGGTTATGGCATAAGAGACTTTATCATGTAAACTTTGATTGCATTGTGAAAATAGTACTCTAAGGTAGTTAGAGATTTACCTAAAATTGTCAAACCTTAGAATACAGTATGTAAGGAATGTCAATTTGGAAAACAAGTTAGAGCTAGTTTCAAAAGTATTCCAGAAAAATCCAATAATGCTCTTGATTTAATTCACTCTGATTTATGTGGTCCAGCTAGAACTAAAATCTTACAAGGTGATAGATATTTCATGCTAATCATTGATAACTATTCTAGAATGTGTTGGGTTACTTTTCTCAGAGAAAAATCAAAAGCACTGGGAAAGTTCAAACTGTTCAAAGCAATGGTAGAAAATGAAACCAGTAAGAAAATCAAATGTCTAAGATCAGATCAAGGAGGAGAATTTACATCTAAGGAGTTTAATACATTCTGTGAAGTAAATGGAATCAGAAGACAACTATCAACACCTCGGACATCACAGCAGAATGGAGTTGTTGAAAGGAAAAACAGAACTATCTTGGATGTAGCAAGAAGTATGTTATCAGAAGAAAATCTACCACATGTATATTGGAGAGAGGTAGTCAATACAGCGGTCTATACATTCAACAAAGTTCACATCAAAGGTGAAATCGGTAAGACCCCTCATGAACTATGGTTTGGTATTACTCCTACTCTTAAATATTTTAGAATTTTGGGAAGTAAATGTTATATCAGAAGAGATGAGTATATTGGAAAATTTGATCCTAGAAGTGATGAAGGAATATTTCTTGGTTATTCATCTAAGAGAAAGGCATATAGATGCTTTAACAAAAGATTACAAAAAATTGTTGAAAGTACAAATGTAAAGATTGATGAACAATTCATAGGAACTTCAAGGTATATAGACTCTGAACTGACAACAAAATTTTTGACAAATGAACCTACTCTGAATCCACCGGTATAGAATGAAGATCCAATTACCCTGGTATTATCTAAGGATTCCACAGTAACTAAAGAACAACAGCAAACAAAGACACCCAGGTATGTAAGATTGAATCATTCTGAAGATCAGATAATTGGAAACAAGTTTAAAGGAGTTATGACAAGAGGAAGATTGGCAAATGAAGAGGTATGTCTTATTTCACAAATTGAACCATTATCAGTTAATGAGGCATGTGAAGATAAATTTTGGATTAAAGCTATGGAAGAAGAATTAGAATTGAGAAAAATAACACTTGGACATTACTTCCCCGGCCTAAAGATAAAAATGTAATTGGAACCAAATGGGTATTCAGAAACAAACTTAATGAAGATGGTAAGGTTATCATAAATAAAGCAAGACTAGTTTGTAAGGGATATTCTCAGAAAGAAGGAATTGATTACAATGAAACCTTTGCACTGGTAGCTAGAATTGAGGCAGTCAGATTATTTTTGGCTTTTGCAGCACATAAGAACTACAAAGTATATCAAATGGATATCAAATGTGCATTTTTGAATAGAGATCTTGAAGAAGAAGTGTACATTGAACAAATTAATGGATTCTCTTTGACAGATAACAAAGATATGGTTTGCAAGTTAAGAAAAGCTTTGTATGGATTAAAACAAGCTCCAAGAGCTTGGTATATAAGATTGGATAAGTAGCTTTTGAAGATTGATTTTTCTAAAGGAAATATAGACAACAATTTATATTATAAAGTGACTAATGATGACATCTTGATTATAGAAGTATTTGTTGATAACATAATCTTTGGAGGAGAAGATGGATTATGTAAAGAATTTTCTATTAAAATGCAGCAAGAATTTGAAATGTCTATGATTGGAGAAATAAAATTCTTTTTAGGATTGCAGATTTCACAGACTGATAAAGTTATATTCTTGAGTTAATCCAAGTACTTAAAAGAGTTACTAAAGAAATTTGGGATGGAGAACTCTAAACCGGTAAGCACACCTATGACAACAAATGACAAATTATCACTAAGGGATGAATCTATGCTGGTTAATCCAACTACATACAAATCTATGATAGAAGGTTTACTATATTTGACACAAACCAGACCTGATATTATGAGTGTAGTATGTACTGTTTCAAGATTTCAAAGTAATCCTAAAGAAAATCATGAATCAGCAGTAAGAAGGATTTTTCGGTACTTACAATGTATTATAAATCTTGGATTATGGTATCCTAGAGATGAATACTTTGAATTATATGCATACACAGATGCAAATTAGGTAGGAGATGTGGATGATAGAAAAAGCACCACCGATGAAGCATTCTTTCTTGGAAACAGACTAGTTTCTTGGTTGAGTAAGAAACAAAGTTGTACATCTTTATCAACAACAAAATCAGAATATGTTGTAGCAACAAATAACTGTACACAGGTACTATGGCTTAAGCAAATTTTGAAAGACATAAAGATAAAATGCAAGGAACCTATTACTATCTATTGTGATAACACTGCAACAATTGATATATCTAAGAATCCGGTATTACATTCTAAAACCAAACATGTTTCTATCAAACTAAATTTTTTAAGGGAAAATGTTGAAGCAAAGGAAATAAAATTGGTTTATGTGAGCACTAAAGAGAAGATTGCAGATATCTTTACTAAACCTCTACCTAAGGAGACTATTGAATATCTCAGAGATTAGCTTGGGGTCATACCCCCATCGGTTAAGACTTAGGAAGTTGATGATTGTCATCAAGCGACAAAATTAATAGAAAAATCTTATTCTGGCTTTAATGGGAAGCTACTTCTCAGGGGGAGTAGTTGGTATACTAAATTGATTGTTATTTTGTATATGAACTTGGCTTGGTAAGAACTTTGGCATTTGGTGTCAAAGGAGGAGAGATTGGTATGGAATAATAGAAGGAAAACACATGTTGCTCCTAGGGGGAGAGATTGTTATTTGAGAGAGATTATTACTCTTTGTATTTGTATTATGATTTTTGGTTATGATCTCTTTTCGGAGATTGTTGGTTTTTTGTATTTGGCATTTCTATTTTGGCACTTTGATGGTTTTTCCATCTTGTGTTGCCATCAATGCCAAAGGGGGAGATTGTTGGTATTTTGGTATGGTTTTGTCATTGATGTCAACACCTACTAAACACTTATCAACTCTGGCACTTTGGAGAATCAGCAACATTCACCGGGAAGCAAGTGACTCATGCATAGTCACCGGTATCTGGTACACCGACAGGTTTATCTTTTCTAGATCAGCACGACATGCTATGGAGATGATTAATTATTTTTGTAAATGCATTAAGCTAGCATGTTGAATCAGTTATTGCATCGGATATTGTATTATTTGTAAAATGATTTTATTGTAATATCTTTTAGGGCCGACCTACTTAAATTGGTCTTAGGGTATGGTATAAATGTAAGATCTTATTTGTAAGATCAAGTGTGGAATGCGAAAAAGGATTGTGTGAAGATATATGCGAGAATAAGCAGAGCTATACACACAGACATCATTTGAAGATTAAAGGAGGGTTTTTGTGAAGACAATTAGAACTACACTGGTACTCAATCTAGCATATGAAGATGCTATTTTGTGCAGTACATTAACCATCCAACTGTAGTCAGTGTGACTCCCATTTTGTGATTGAGAAGTGAGCTCTAGGCGCTTGGCCTTTCTACATGTGCAAACCCCATTTATGTACACTTACTATCTATAGTAGTATCATCTGATTGTGGGTAAGGTTTCCCACCGTGGTTTTTCCCCTTACAGGGTTTCCACGTACAAATATTGGTGTTATGTGCTGTGGATGACTTTTTATATATGTTTTATGCACTAATCCTTACCGGTATAGCAATTAACTGTTAAAATTGTCTACCGACATATTAAATTGGTTTACCGGTATTAAGCATTAAGTTGGTTAAGTTATTTTGGTTTGAATTTATTTGACAACTGATTCACCAGCCCCCTCTCAGTTGTCTCCAGGACCTAACAACAAATACTTTGAAAGTAGATTTTGTCTTAGGTACACTATTATCAAAATTATTCAACTCAAAAGAAGTGAGCTTACCAATCAAAGAATCAATAGTAGTCTTATCATTACTAACTAACCTCAACTCTTGAATAATAGATATTCTAATGGAATAGTTAGGAAATAGGGTTCTAAGCATTTTGCTCACCACAGTGTATTCATATATAGTACCACTAGCACTTTTAATTCCACCGACAACTTCTTTTATTCTTTGTCCATACTGAGTGATATTTTCTCCTTCCATCATTCCCATATCATCAAACTTTCCATGAAGGCTTTCTTCTTTAGCCTTTTTCACATGCTTATCACCACCATAGATTAATTATAACTTCTCCCAAACTTCAAAAGCAGTTTCTAAACCATGGACATCAATATATTCAGTATCAAAAAGTGTACTTATAATGGTTTCCAACACTTGAATGTTTTTTTGTTTCTCCTTAAGTTGATCTTCTGTTAGAGGACCGGTAGGAGGTACATACTTAGTAATAACATGTTGCCAGAACTAAGCACCCATACCTTTGATGTAATCTTCATTCGATCACTCCATATTTTCTAGTTATACTTAGTGAATTTGGTACCCTCCATCATCTTTTGGATCTTTACCTTAAGCAGTTAAGCTTCTGCATAAAGAGGACCTAAGGCTCTGATACTAATTATTATTGTGAGGATCCGTTTATTGGTGAGAGGGGGATGAATCAGTAATAACAATAAACTACAATCTTTCACCAATCTGAAAACACTTCTCAAAAATAGTTCATAACTAGTACTAGTAATTACTTAATCAATCACTTAAAGCAGATTTACCAAACTAGTCATTCATGTGTTCATCAATATGTAAGAAATGTAAAGATATCAAATCAACCACCATATGAACACCAAGATTTTTCACGTGGAAACCCAAATGGGAAAAAACATGGTGGGAATCAGTATCCACAAAATTTGCTTTCTTTCTGAATGTGCCCTGTTAAAGGCCTAGCCTTGTTAGGAGCTTTACAATAATGCCTAGTTAAGTGAAGACCCTGTTAGGAGTCACCTAGTGAAGGGATTTCAACCTTATCCCTGTTAGGAGTTCTACCCTATTAGAAGTAACCTTGCCAAAGGATTTAGACCCGAATTAATGAGCCACCTGGTGAAGGTATTTACAAGATCAAGCCTGTTAGGACCTACCCAGTTAAGGGATTTTAATACTATTGCAACTGTTAGGAAACAACAGGTAAATGATTTTATCAATACACTCTTTTCTTGCTAGCACAAATCCATTTTAGTTCCAATCTGGTTTGGCACACTCTCCTTCTCTAATCACTGACACACTAAACCTTCTCAAACTTGACCTAAATACACTTTTCAACTAGGTCGGTTACATAACCCTAACCAAATTCAAAATACATTGAATTACATCATAGGTCATATCATATCATTACAAATCATTACAACAAATTTCAAGACAATTACAATCATTGAATAATCATAACACATCACCACACATTGATCTGATAAGCTATCAAACCCTTAACACATTCTACTAAGCACTTCATTGTTTCCCAAGAAATTCACTCCTTGTACGCACTTAAATGCAATCTTATCATCACACATAGTTTATGTCATGTCATCACTAAGTAATGAACATGACAAGATTCACCACCAAACCATAAAACATTGCCAATTAAATATCTTGACATCGGTTCTCAAACCCTGCATTGAATATACAACAGTCAGTTACAAACATGACTTTTGGTTCTCCAAACATGATGCAGTTCCTATCATAGACATTATAATGTCATAAGCATACATTCTAAATTGCAAAACTTAACTCAATACAAATCTCTATCACAACCATCTCCTTCACTATTCCTACTTACCGTTTCACTAGCGACTTAGCAAACATTCCATTACCTGTTAGGCTTAGATAACTTTAGATGATATACCAAACATAAACAAACATGGTTGCCATCAATGACAACACAAATAACTAATCATAAAGAATCATATCACAATTATACCATCACCAACAATCCATCAATATATCATCATATCAACATCATCCTTTATTGGTACATCATCATCTCTATCAATCATGCCAATATGCCAACAACATGTGATCTATGAACGACATCACATCCTGGCTTAGTTCTCGCAGAATCTAACATGGCATCAGAGTCGTGTTGTCTAGTATACCTCATTGTTTTTTCTAATTTATTTGAGAGATTTGAGAATATTAGATAGCTAATATTTTCTTTAAAATACCAAGTATGCTCTTCTCTTGCATTCTCATGTGACCTAGAGAATTAGAATAGTTTAAAGGAAAATAACTTCTAGATTAATCTGGTTCATTTTATATATGTGTTCCTTTGAGATCTAGGCGAATGTAACTTTCTGGTAATATTGAAGGCTTATTTAACATTTCCAGAGTGTCCATAAGGCTTGAGAAAGTCAAAAGTGACTTTTATTTCACTAAAATCAGAGTTCGCAGGACACAGTAAAAAAATCAGAGTGAAGTATTTTTACTAGAGTTGTTTTCATTTTGGCTTTAGTGTTCCAACTTCCGTTCATTTTTTAGGAAAAATGATTCCTAGGTTTTCTTCTTAACATCAAAAAACTTCTAGGTTTTTTTATTTTTTTCCCAAAAAATTGTTTTCTTTTTCAAAAAGCGAGTTTGAAGAGGGCCTAAACTAGTTTTCTAGTAGGCAAATTCAACAACCTTTCTTAAAAGTTGCATAACTTTTTCCTCAAGTGTTAGATTTTGGCAAACAAATACTTAACGAAAAGATGGAAATGAGCAATTTCCATTATTACAGGTCTTATTGAAATATTCTATCTTTTTTATGAGATATTGCAGGTTGAATCAGCTGCATTTTTTTTCCTTGAACAAGTCATATCTTTCACCTCACAACTCTGTTTTTCAAAACCGAATAGTTGTTGGAAAGGTATTGAGATGAATTGAGTTTCTATAAGGATATTATTTTTTTCAGATCTTGTATTAAATTTTTTTAGTTTTTGGCCATTGGAGCTTTAGGGAGCATTGCAATCTGATAAAAGGCCTTGTAAAAACACTAATTATAAAGTGCCAACCTTGTAATATTTTAGGGGGTGATTTTTGCGACTAGTGGAAAGGGGGGGTGTCTCTTGTGTCTTCTTTCTTGCACTTTTCCTGATTCTTTGCAATCTTATTTTCTTCTAACATGGATGCATCTACAGTTCCACTTTTAACACCATATAATTACTTTGAATGGAAATATAAGATGATAATATATCTGAAAAGACATGGATATCATTGTGTTACTATGGGATGTGAGACTGAACCTCAAGATGCTGCAAAAAATATTAAATGGTTTAATAAATGTGATGAAGCTTTTGGTACTCTATGTATGTCAGTCTCTCCTGACCTTCTTTTTCACATTGAATCTGCCACTATACCAAATGCAATGTGGACCACTTTGGAAAACATATTTGGTAAGAAGAATGAGCTAAGAGGTAATCACTTGGAGAATAAACTCATAGGGTTGAATCCAACCAATTTTGAAACTATATAAGACTTCTTTAGAAAACTCAAGTCTTATAGATTGCAATTGGAATAGTGTGGAACTAAGAAAGATGATAAGAAACTAATCTTGAGTATTATTTCTAAGCTTGGTACTAACTATTTAGTGTTTGTTTCTACATTCTATGCTATGAAATGTGCCCTAGGTAGGACATTTAAAATGCATTTTCTAGATGAATTTGCTACAAAACTCACTAGGGATCATGACAAATTGGTTCAAATGGGTATAATAAAACCCTCTATGTCACATTCCTTAGCTATAAATCAAGGCACAAAAGAATAAAAAGGGTCTAGTAAGCAAGATAAGAAACAAAAGAACCAAGGAGAGAAGAAGAAAGATTAGAAATCTGCTACCTTAAAAGTAGATAATCAGACCTCTTCATCAAAAGGTGAACAACCTAAGAAGGAGAAGGTCAAGTGTTCTTATTGTAAGAAGCTTGGTTATGATGAACATACGTGTTTAAAGAAATAAATTGATCACATTTCACATCTTCTTCAAAAGAATAATATCAAGGTGCTTGATTCAGCCAAATAGAGTTCATCAAAAGGATCTTCTAAGGACACAGATAAGAGTAAGGGGAAAGGAAAGGGTAAGGCCCTAGTTGTAGTTTCTTCACAACCTAATTCTTGGATAATTTACTCAATTTCTTCGCACCACATGGCTTCTTTAGAAGATTATTTCATCTCTTTGGAGTCATTCTTTATGCCTACCATACTAATGGGTGATGACACTCCTGTTGAAGTGCATGGGAGAGGGTCTATTGTTTTGGGTGAAGGAAGATTTCAAGATGTCCTTTGTGTTCCCTCTTTATCAACTAATCTCTTGTTTGTTTATTAGATCAGTCACACTAGTTTTGGAAAGCGAGCTGAGTTCACACTAGATACAATGGTAATTAGTGAAATGCATAATGGGTCTACTATTGTTGTGGGAAAAGAAGATCATAATTCTAGATTATATTAGTTTTGTCACTTTGTTCTTGACTCTCCTTCAACATTTTTACTCACTTATGCAGATAAGGTGAGTTTTTTGTGGTATTAATGATTTGGCCACTTGAACTATCATTACTTGCAACAGCTCAGTCAACAGGACATGGTTTCAAGGTTGCCTTCTACTCGATTTTTTGATGGAGTTTGCTAGGGATGTATTCTTGGTAATAATCCTGAGGAGAAGTATGATAATGGCATACCACGAAGTGCTACATAGCTATTGGATTCGGTACACAATGACTTGGAAGGACCATTTCCACAAGCATCTTTCAACAGGGCTAGATATGTGTTGACATTTATTGATGACATTTCTAGATATACATGGGTTTACTTTATGAAACAAAAGTTTGAATTCTTTGAGAATTTTCTAGATTTCAAGGATTTTGTAAAGAAACAATCAAGGAAGTTCATCAAGATTC
Organism: Cryptomeria japonica; assembly: GCF_030272615.1. Lineage (NCBI taxonomy): Eukaryota > Viridiplantae > Streptophyta > Pinopsida > Cupressales > Cupressaceae > Cryptomeria > Cryptomeria japonica. The sequence goes on along the minus strand of NC_081413.1, from coordinate 65,852,997 downwards.
TGAATACAGATAATGGGGGTGAATATATTAATAATTAGTTTGAATAGTTTTGTGCTTCAAAAGGTATCAACATGCAACACACTGTTTCATACAGTCCTTAGCAAAGTGGTGTCGTTGAACACAAGGATAGGTACTTGAAAGAGATGGCCAATTGTATGATTCACTCCAAGTCTTTGGTACCTCAGTATTGGGAAGAGACCATCAACTATACATTTTACATCAAGAACCGAGTTCCTCACTATTCGTGTAATTAGTTATTCATGTTGGATATAATTACACTTTACTTGAGTTTAATTAGGTACATGCATATCATAGTAGTTTGCATATGAGACACCTAGGGAGATGTTCTACATTAGAAGTGTGTATGTAGGAGAATTTCCACCTTTTATAGTGTGATCTTGTTATTACTTTATCATATCCACTTATTGTGGAGTGATAATTCCACCTTCGGTGGGTGATCCACCTCATGTGGAATATTCTACTATTTCTCCTACCTACCCCTACCTACCCTTGCATCTCATTGAGAAACATGTCATCATTGTGTTCTCTCTTGTCTCTTAGCCTTGGCTTTATAAGCAGGTGTTAGGTCCCAGAGACAACTAAGAGGGGGGGGGTGAATCAGTTGTCAACTAATTTCAAACCAAAAACAACTTAACCACCTTAATATTTAATATGGGTAAACTAGTTAAGTATGCCGGTAGATAGTGTTAATAGTTATTAGCTATACCGGTAAAGATTAATGCATGAAACATAAACACAAAGTCATCCACAACATATGACACCAATATTTGTACGTGGAAACCCTGTAAGGGGGAAAACCACGGTGGGAAACCTTACCCACAATTAGATGATACTACTGTAGATAGTAAGTGTACATAAATGGGGTCTGCACATGCAGAAAGGCCAATAGCCTAGAGCTCACTGCTCAATCACAAAATGGGAGTCACACTAACTATAGTTGGATGGTTAAATCCAATAAGAATGTACTGCACAAAATAACATCTTCATATGTTGGATTCAGTACTGGTGTAATGTTGATATGCTTTCACAAAAACCTAACTTCACCTTCAAATGATGTCTTCCTGTATAGCTCTGCTTAATCTCGCATATACCTTCACACAAATATTTTTTGCATTCCACACTTGATCTTACAATTAAGATCTTACATTTATACCATAACCTAAGACCAATTTTAGTAGGTCGGCTCTATAAGATATTACAATAAAATTTTTTTACAAATAATATAATGTCCGATGTAATAACCGATTGAACATGTCGGCTTAATGCATTTACAACAATAATTAATCATTTCCTTAGTGTGCCATGCTAATCTGGAAAAGATAAACCTACTAGTGTAACCCTAGGTAACCTTAGACCTATTTGTTGGTAAAAGCAAATATGCAAATATGAATATACCAATGAACAAAACTCCAGGACAAGATGTCCAAAAGATGTTTTCGACATTACCAAGTGTCTTCCATATAATTTTGAGTGCTAGTGATCATTATATCATGTTGGTGTACCATATACCAATAACTATGCAATAGTTACTTGCTTGTTGGTGAATGCCTTTGGATCTCCAAAGTGCTAGTGTTTTAGTAGGTGTTGACATCAATGACAATACCATACCAAAATACCAACAATCTCCCCCTTTGGCATTGATGGCAACACAAGATGGAAAAACCATCAAAGTGCCAAAACAGAAATGCCAGATATAAACAATCTCTAAAAAGATCATAACCAAAATACAAAGAGTAATAGTCTCTCCCAAACAACAATTTCTCCCTTTGGGAGCAACATGTGTTTTCCAAAGTTTCTATACCAATTTCTCCAAAAGATAATGTGTTTTTCCATAGATATCTCTCCCCCTTTAACATCAAATGCCAAAGTTACAATAATACCAAGTTCATATACAAAATACCAACTACTCCCCCTGAGAAGTAGCTTCCTCATCAAAGACTAGAGTAAAAGTTTTGTCTTTTAATTTTGTCAGTTGATGACAATCATCAACTATCTAAGTCTCTACCCATGGTGGTATGACTCCAAGCTAGTCTCTGAGATATTCAAAAGTCTCCTTAGGCAAAGGTTTTGTGAAAATATCTGCAAGTTGTTCTTTAGTGTTCACATAAACCATTTTTATCTCCTTTTCTTCAACTTTTTCCCTTAGAAAATTCAGTTTGATAGAAACATGTTTTGTTTTAAAATGTAGTACTGGATTCTTAGATATATCAATTATTGTAGTGTTATCACAATATATGGTAATAGGTTCCTTGCATTTTACCTTTATGTCTTTCAACATTTGCTTAAGCCATAGTACTTGTGTACAGTTAGTTGCTGCTGCAACATATTCTGATTCTGCTATTGATAAAGATGTACAACTCTATTTCTTACTCAACCAAGAAACTAATCTCTTTCCAAGAAAGAATGCTCCGCCGGTGGTTCTTTTTCTATCATCCACATCTCCTGCCAAATTTGCATCTGTCTATGCACATAATTCAAAGTTTTCAACTCTAGGATACCATAATACAAGATTTATAGTGCCTTGTAAGTACCGGAAAATCCTTTTTACTGTTGATTCATGATTTTCTCTAGGATTACTTTGAAATCTTGAAATAATACATACTGCATTCATAATATCAGGTCTAGTTTGTGTTAAATACAGTAAACCTCCTATCATATATTTGTATCTAGTTGGATTAACAGGTGTAGATTCGTCCCTTTGAGATAATTTGTCATTTGTAGTCATAGGTGTGCTTACCGGTTTAGAATTTTCTATCCCAAATTTCTTTAGTAACTCTTTTAAGTATTTGGATTGGCTCAAGACTATACCTTTGTCAGTTTGTGAAATCTGCAATCTTAAAAATAATTTTATTTCTCCAATCATAGACATTTCAAATTCTTGCTGCATTTTCATAGAAAATTCCTTACATAAACCATCTTCTCCTCCAAAGATTATATCATCAACAAATACTTCTATAATCAATATGTCATCATTAGTTATTTTGTAATATAAATTGTTGTCTGCATTTCCTTTAGTAAAACCAATCTTTAAAAGATACTTATCCAATCTTGCATACCAAGCTCTTGGGGCTTGTTTCAGTCCATACAGAGCTTTCCTTAATCTGCAAACCATATCATTGTCATCTGTCAAAGAAAATCCATCAGGTTGTTCAATGTATACTTCCTCTTCAAGATCTCCATTCAAAAATACACATTTAATATCCATTTGATAAACTTTGTAGTTCTTGTGTGCTGCAAAAGCCAAGAGTAATCTGACTGCCTCAATTCTAGCTACCAGTGCAAAGGTTTCATTGTAATCAACTCCTTCATTTTGAGAATATCCCTTACACACTAGTCTTGCTTTATTTCTGACAACCTTACCATCTTCATTAAGTTTGTTTCTGAATACCCATTTGGTTCCAATTACATTTTTATCTTTAGGCCGGGGAAGTAATGTCCAAGTGTTATTTTTCTCAATTTGTTCTAATTCTTCTTCCATAGCTTTAATCCAAAATTTATCTTCACATGCCTCATTAATAGATGATGGTTCTATTTGAGAAATGAGACATACCTCTTCATTTGCCAATCTTCCTCTTGTCATAACTCCTTTAAATTTATTTCCAATTATTTTATCTTTAGAATGATTCAACCTTACATACTGGGGTGTCTTTGTTTGTTGTTGTTCTTCAGTTATTGTGGAATCCTCAGATGGTACCGGGGTAACTGGATCTTCATTTTGTACTGGTGGATTTGGTGTAGGTTCATTTGTCACAATTCTATTGCCGGTTCAGAGTCTATATACCTTGAAGTTCCTCTGAATTGTTCATCAATTTTTACATTTGTACTCTCAACAATTTTCTGCAATCTCTTGTTAAAACATCTATATGCCTTGCTCTTAGATGAATAACCAAGAAATATTCCTTCATCACTTCTAGGATCAAATTTGCCAATATACTCATCTCTTCTAATATAACATTTACTTCCAAAAAATCTGATATACTTAAGAGTAGGAGTATTACCAAACCATAGTTCATGAGGGGTCTTACCGGTTTCACCTTTGATGTGAACTTTGTTGAAGGTATAGACCGTTGTGTTGACTGCTTCTCTCCAATACACATGTGGTAAATTTGCTTTTGATAAAATACTTCTTGCTACATCCAAGATAGTTTTGTTTTTCCTTTCAACAACTTCATTCTACTATGGTGTCCAAGGTGCTGATAGCTGTCTTCTGATTCCATTCACTTCACAGAATGTATTAAAGTCCTTAGATGTGAATTCTCCTCCTTGATCTAATCTTAAACATTTGATTTTCTTACCGGTTTCATTCTCAACCATTACTTTGAATAGTTTGAACATTCTAAGTGCTTCTGATTTTTCTCTGAGAAAAGTAACCCAACACATTCTAGAATAGTAATCAATGATTAGCATGAAATATCTATCACCTTCTAAGCTTTTAGTTCTAACTGGACCACATAAATTAGTGTGAATCAAATCAACATAATTATTGGATTTTTCTCGAATACTTTTGAAACTAGCTCTAACTTGTATTCCAAATTGACATTCCTTACATATTGTGTTCTGAAGTTTGACAATTTTAGGTAGATCTCTAACTGTCTTAGAAGTACTGATCTTTACCATGCAATCAAAGTTTACATGACAAAGTCTCTTATGCCATAACCAACTTTCATCTATATGTGCAATCAAGCATGTCTTTCACGATTATTCAAATGAAAGATATTACCTCTAGTCTGATTATCGGTTGCAATTTCTAAACCAGTTCTATTCATGATTTTGCATTTTCCATTTTTAAATTGTAACTAAAATTCTTTCTCAACTAATTGACCAAAACTTAAAAGATTATGCTTTAATCCTTCAACATAGTAGACATTGTCAGTGTTATGCTTACCATCAAGAGATATTGTATCCTTACCTTTGATTGAACATGCTTTGTCATCTCCAAATCTTACTAAACCTCCATTGTATTCTTGAAAGTTCAAGAATTTACCTTTGTCTCCTGTCATATGATGTGAGCATCCTGAGTCAATGATCCATTGATCCTTTATTTCAACTTTAGCTTCTAGGGCTTGTTCTACCCGTTGAACAGTAGGTGCCGGTTGATCTTCTGTTATAGCAACAAAAATCCATCCATTGTCTGTCGGATCCTCATCAGAATCATCAGTCACATCTTCATCAACAATGTAACAAGATTTGTCTTTGTTCTTCTTGAATCTATATCTTTGATATTCAAGATTAGGCTTGTATGTCCTTGTAGCTTCTTCTCTTAGTCTAGCATGTCTATTAGGGAATCTTGAAGCCATATGACCAATCTTATTGCAGTTAAAACATTTAAAGGGTGCTTTACCTTCATACTTACTTCCAATTGGACCTTTAGGCATTTTCCTTGCAAATAGTGCTTCAAGTTCTTCAAGCTCTTCATTTTCTTTCCTGCTTTCTTCAAGTTCTCTTGCATAAAAGGCTTTCCAATTAGATTTGTCAAATGATGAAGTAGATGATGTTGATGTTTTAAAGGCTAAATCTATCTTTATAGTAGCAACAGGGCCAAATTCTTCAATTTCAAAAGCTGAAAGTTTCCCAATCAATACATCTCTAGTTACTGATGTATTAGGCATTGTTCTTAACTCATTTATAGTAGTAACCTTCATTTTATATGCCGGTGGCAATCTTCTTAAGATTTTTGAAACAATTTCATCCTCACTTAAGGTTCCTCCACAACATTTAATACCCAAAACAATTTCATTTACTCTTTCCATAAAAGCAAAAATCCTTTCATCTTCTTCCATTTTTAGATGTTCATACCTGACCTGGAAGCTTTCAAGTTTTGCAATTTTGACTGTGCAATCTCCTTCATTCAGTGTTTCCAAATGATCCCAAATAGCTTTAGCAGTAGACCTATCTGATAATCCCATGATTTGTTGATCTGATAATGTGCTCAAAAATGTTTCTCTTGCTTTGCAATCATTTTCCTCATCTTTAGCCAAGGTAGTAGGACTGGGCTGACTAGCTACAACAGCAGTGTAACCTTCCTTTGTAACTTCCTAGACATCTTTGCCAATGCAATTTAGATGTGTCTGTATTCTGATCTTCCATATGTTATAGTTGGTTCCATCAAGTTTAGGACTGTCCTTCCTAAAATAATTAGTAGACATTGGATCTCCTCAAGTTGTTAAACTTTTGCAAAAGAGGACTTAGCTCTGATACCAATTGTTAGGTCCCGGAGACAACTGAGAGGGGGGGTGAATCAGTTGTCAATAAATTTCAAACCATAAACAACTTAACCACCTTAATGCTTAATACCGGTAAATCAGTTAAGTATTCCGGTAGACAGTGTTAACATTTATTAGCTATACCGATAAAGATTAATGCATGAAACATAAACACAAAGTCATCCACAACATATGACACCAATATTTGTATGTGGAAACCCTATAAGGGGAAAAACCACAGTGGGAAACCTTACCCACAATCAGATGATACTACTATAGATAGTAAGTGTACATAAATGGGGTCTGCACATGCAGAAAAGCCAATAGCCTAGAGGTCACTGCTCAATCACAAAATAGGAGTCACACTGACTATAGTTGGATGGTTAAATCCAATAAGAATGTACTGCACAAAATAACATCTTCATATGCTGGATTCAGCACCGGTGTAATGCTGATATGCTTTCACAAAAACCTAACTTCACCTTCAAATGATGTCTTCGTGTATAGCTTTGCTTAATCTCGCATATACCTTCACACAATTCTTTTTCGCATTCCACACTCGATCTTACAATTAAGATCTTACATTTATACCATAACCTAAGACCAATTTTAGTAGGTCAGCTCTACAAGATATTACAATAAAAACATTTTACAAACAATATAATGTCTGATGCAATAACTGATTGAACATGTCGACTTAATGCATTTACAACAATAATTAATCATTTCCTTAGCGTGCCATGCTGATCTAGAAAAGATAAACCTGCCGGTGTAACCCTAGGTAACCCTGGACCTATTTGCCGGTAAAAGCAAATATGCAAATATGAATATACCAATGAACAAAACTCCAGGACAAGATGTCCAAAAGATGTTTTCGACATTACCAAGTGTCTTCCACATAATTCCGAGTGTCGGTGATCATTATATCATGTCAGTGTACCATATACTAGTAACTATGCAATAGTTACTTGCTTGCCGGTGAATGCTTCTGGATCTCCAAAGTGCTAGTGTTTTAGTAGGTATTGACATCAATGACAAAACCATACCAAAATACCAATAGCAGGCTCATCTACATTGTATGTAATGATTGATGATCTAGTTGATCAGTATTTCATCTTGATAGAATACAATTTATTCCGATCAATATTTTGTCTTTCTATTTTGTACTTTTCATTGAGCTCTTGATCTTGGCAAAATCTCACATGGTATTAGACCCTATAGGACTTCATTGATTAGACATTTTGTAGGCTTTAAGTTTTGGATCTAGGGAGCTACCATTTTTTGGGGTGTCCTATGGCAATTTGGACATCACGGTTAAGTCCGGGAGGTTGTTTCCATGAATTTTGAGTATAGATTTGCCTATGTTTGGTAAAAATCAAATTTTGGGTGTTTAGCCTATTAGGCTAGTACAGTACGATTTTTTTTCTTTTAAATATTATTATTATTTTTTTTGGGAAAAAATATATTTTTCATTTTATATTTAAAATTCCTTTGCAGTTTTTTGTTATTGGAAATATTTTATTTATTAAAAAAAATTAATATATATATATATATATATATATATATATTATTATTATTTTTTTTTGGGGGGGGGGATTGTGTACACCCTTGCCCCCGCATTGTATAGAGCCTACAAATTATGTAGGTTGTACAGTACCACATCTGCAGGGTTCATATTTGGGGGGGTCGCCACCCTATTTCCTCCCAGTCTATCATCCTTCTTCTCAATCATAATGAACTCCCCACCTCTGACGTACTAACTACCCCATTAGCTTCTTCCTGACTGGACTGCACTTCCTACCTCCAGCATACTTTGATGTACTTCGGCCCCTTCCGACAACCTCTCACCAGCTAATCGTCCTCTTGGGTTCACCACCGCTAACCTTTTGCTTGCTACCATCGGCCACCATCTGTTGTCACCGTCGTGTTTGGTTTCGGCAAACCTTGCCTACTATGCCTTCCTAACAAATTAGTGCCCTCTCCGGTAGCCTTTCAAACCACGAGACTAAAATTCACCATGTGGAAGGTGACCATTGGCCTATGGGCTAAACACTGTGTACCATCACCTGGCATGTGGAAAAATTTCATTTCTTCAACCTGCACAATCAGCACATAATTGGCATCCACTCAGAGCCTAATCACCTCTACAGTGCCACGTCACTACTCCACATATGAAACCACATCATATTTCCATATCACCATGTAAACTATACAACCTAATCATAGACCACCACATCATTATGTTTGTACAGTACTGACGTCATGGGGATGGAGGTGATGTTTTTTTTTATGCCAATACGGACATCAAATTTAAGCCCATTGTTTGCTAACGTCAACACCGTGTCAGTAGTATTTTGAAAAATTTTACCCCCTCACCATTTGGCTTTTTTATTTCATAGTCCAACTTCAGGAGGCCGTATCTTGCTCAATTTGCTCCTTTTTTGGTGCAATATTTTTTGAAATGGGCTAGAATTTTCTGCTGTTCTCATTGGTGGAAGAATTTTTTTAATTTTTATGGATGAATTTTTTAGGATTTGTAGATTTTCATGACTGTACTTGTCTAATCCCCAATTTTGCAACTTCAGAGGCTTCGTTTGGGGTCATACGACCTCCTTTTCAGTTTTTTTTTTTGAAAGTGCATAATTTTTTTGTCTACTTTCATAATCTGTCATTAATTTGCAGTGATTTTGAGTAGAAATTGTACTTTCACTATTTGGTCATTTTTGGCCTATTTGGTACTTGAATTTTGCTTGGATCTTAGTTTAGATCACTAGCAGTATTTGTTGAATTCTCTTATATATATCATTTTGAGAAGTTGTAAAGTTGAAATCAGAAGTTCACCTTGCCTTGTTTTGTAAGTGGCCTATTGTACACGTACTAAGTATAAATTACCAAATCATCATTTTTGGGGGGGGTTCTTGATTGAGTAATTTGGCTGGGTGTCTTTTTGTTAGTATTCCCAAAGATACTGAGAGGGGGGGGTGAATCAATATCTAGCTTGTAAATAGGTTTTCTGACCTTATTAAATAAATTGCATTCCAAAATAGTGTACTGGTAAACACGAATCAATGTAGTAAATATGAACAATAAGCACAACATAGAAAGCACACCATAACACAAGATTTTTAACAAGGAAACCCGATGTGGGAAAAACCTTGGTGGGATTTGTGACCTACAATATTCACTCACTGGCCAATTAATGGATATTACTTACAATAGGGGCCTACACATGCAGGAAGGCCAACTGCCTAAAGCTCACTGCTTAATTACAAAAGGAAGTCTCACTGACTTACAAAAAGGATTATGCAAATCCAATATAATGTACTGCTTTAGTTCAACATTTGCTATGTCAGGTTCAGTACTATTTTAAGCTCATACAATAACCATAAACCTTACTCCAAAATCTACCTTAATATTCGCATGTTACTTCTGCAATAATCTTCCCATGTTTGCATCTTAAATGATCTACAAGATCTCATACTTATATATGTGTCTTATTACAATACACCTTATTGGCTTACAAAAAAATATTACAATTAAATACAATATACAATAAACAAAATCCTATCAGCCAGGGTGCCAGTAATCATCTTTGTCACTGTCGGTAAACTATCTATCGGTGTAGAGTCTACTGATGTCGGTGCTTTTCGGTGCCATAGGATTGCAAGGTTACCATCAATGAAAAACCTTCAATCAACTATAATTATCATTGGAGTGTGCAATGCCAACACTTTTGTGATTGTGCCTCTCTCTATCTTTTTTTTTTTTCCATTTTTGTGCTATGGGTTCTCCTAAATTTCCACTTTTAACTCCTTATAATTATGCATCATGGAAGATTAAGGCTTGTAGTAAAGTTATGGAAAAAGGACTCATTCATTATGTAAATGGAACAATAACAACACCACCTGATCTTTTAATTATTAGCAAGCCATTCAATTTGAGAATTAGGATTAGCCTTAAGATCAAGTGGTGTTGTTATTGTTATTGGAAGATTAAGGATTGGAGTAAACTTATGGAAAAAGGACTCATTCATTATGTAAATGTAAATGCTCAAATTGAATGGCTCACTGTGAACATTGATAACTGTAATATAATCAAAGAGGCTTGGGATATTTATGACAAATTGACTGGCCAAGTTGATGAGATTAAGGGCTACAAGCAAGCCATTCAATTTGAGAATTAGGATTAGCCTTAAGATCAGGTGGTGTTGTTATTGTTATTGGAAGATTAAGGATTGGAGTAAACTTATGGAAAAAGAACTCATTCATTATGTAAATGTAAATGCTTGAATTGAATGGCTCACTGTGAACATTGACAAGTGTACTACAATCAAAGAGGCTTGGGATATTTATGACAAATTGACTGGCCAAGTTGATGAGATTAAGGGCTACAAGCTTGATAGTGAACTCACAATATTGAATCCCAAGGATTTTGATACAATCCAAGATTATGTCACAAAATAAAATGAGCTAAGGGAAAAGCTAAAGGATTGTGGCATTGGCAAAAAGGATTCTCAATTGGTTTATAACTTGTAGGAAAACCTTCCATTACAGTATGCAACCTTTGTATCTATCTTTCACACCCATAGGTTAGCTCAAGGTTCCTCATACACTTCTCCCTCATTTGATGCATTCATGAAGATGTTGATAGTTGAGAAATCTAAGTTGACCAAGACGGGGATTCTCAAATCTTGAAAGTCACAAGTATTGGTGGCTAACAAAGGGAAACAAAGAAATCAAGGAAAAGGAAAGAATCAAAAGCAACCTAAGTCTAAACCACAACAAGATGGAGAACAATCCTCCTCTCCACAACAAGGTGATTCTACATCCTCACCTAAGAGAAAATTTAAGGATAATATTTTTTGTGCATATTACAAGAAGTTGGAACATGATGAACATCGTTGTTACAAGAAGGATATTAATCAGTTGAAGAATCTTCTTCAAAATAACAAAATTAGTTTTCCTTCTAGAATGTCTACTTCGACTTCTTCCAAGGATAAAGATAAAAGAAAGGATCACTCTTTTGGGATAGATAAAGGAAATGGACAAGCTCTTTGTGATACTACAAGTCATGATTCAAGGAGATGGCTTCTGGATTTAGGGGCTTCTTATCATATGGCATCTTCACAGTCTATGTTCTTTTCATTTGAGCCTTGCCACATTTCTCTAATTTTGATGGGCAATCATACATACATGGATGTGATTGGGAAAGGGTATATTGACATTGGAGACAACTCCTTCAATGACGTGTTGTGTGTACCCCACTTCACAAACAATCTTCTTTCCATCTATCAAATCACACATGGGGCATCAAGGAAAACTATGGTGTTAACAAACAATTAAGTTATCATTAGAGACTTGGAGACTAAAGCTATCATTTAAATTGGGGTGGTTGATCATGCATCTCAGTAGTACTCTTTTTGATATTTTGGTCCTATTGATGAGGTTGATTCTTCACATGATGATTCAGATTTTGAGGAAAACTTTGGGTACTTGAACTTGGGGATTCTCACATGTGACCCTATTCTTGAGCCTTCCATTTAATCTCCTCCTATTGATATCACATCACCTATTTCACTTGATGATGCATCTAGTGTGATAGTTTTGCCTTCTTGTGTTTTAGTATAGAAAGATATTCCTTATCTTCCAGCTTCAGTTGATTGGGATGACTACTTGGTAGACATTGAAGGTTTGTTTGTGGAGTCCTACATTGCAGATTTGGGAGACATTATTGATTAAATTCGTCTTCTCTTTGATGAAGATGATCCTTCTTTGATTATTGCTAGGGAACACTCTGACCCTCTTGTGCATTCTCTATATGATCATTCTTTTGAGGTTGACATGATTGTGGATACTTTTGTAAAATAGTTGGAGGAGGTCTCTTTATCTTTAGAGGAGACATGTGAGTCTTTCGATATTGTTCTACATTCTTCTCCACTAGATCATGGAGTGAATTTTCAATAGTGTGGAGCAGTTCACCACCTTTGGAGGGGGTAACTTTCAACATCGACATGGGGACACTTGAGCAATTTTTAGAGACTTCATTCATCATGAGTTTTTTTACATCTTCCCTTCATGATTGGGGAGACTTCATAGATACACATTTGGTTTTGTTTCTTCCTAAGGGGAGGAATGTTGTTTGACATTTATGGAGTAGTTTCTTCATTCATCTTTGAGCTTCTACCATTGGTGCATATTCTACATTGAGGGGGGCCACCTAGTCTCACTTCTTTCTCTTCTTCTCTCATATGGTGGGGACCTTTTCCTCATATGGGGTTTTTTCCTTCTCATACTTATTTGATAGTTCCTTTGTATATAGTTTTCATCTCTCTTTTTGGGGGAGGGTTTTTTTCCCATTGGTTTTTTTTCTCTCTTTCTCCACTTTATGAGAGATTGCATTGGTTTACGTGCATTTGTACATGGGTACCTAATATTGCCTAGTAGCTAGGATCCATCTTGCATTGCTTAGTTGCATTGTATACTTAAGTGCATTCCCCTAAGTTCAACTTAAGGGGGGGTGTTGGTGTAATTATTTATTCATGTTGGATAAAATTACACTTTACTTAGGTTTAATTAGGTACATGCATATCATATTAGTTTGCATATGAGACACCTAGGGAGACATGCTACATTGGGAGTGTGTATGTAGGATAATTTCCACCTTTTTTGGTGTGATCTTGTTATTACTTTATCATATCCATTTATTGTGGAGTGATAATTCCACCTTCGATGGGTGATCCACCTCATGTAGAATATTCTACTATTTCTCCGACCTACCCATACCTAGCTTCGCATCTCATTGAACCACATGTCATTATTGTGTGTTCTCTTGTCTCATAGCCTTTCCTTTATAAGAAGGCTCATCTACATTGTATGTAATGATTGATGATCTAGTTGATCAGTATTTCATCTTGATAGAATACAGTTTATTACTATCAATATTTTGTCTCTCTATTTTATAGTTTTCATTGAGCTCTTGATCTTGGCAAAATATCACACTCACAAAGTTGTGAAGAGGGTAACTCCTTTTCAAGATTAGACTAGTCGAAAACCCACAATTAATTATTTTAGAGTATTTGGTTCTCTTTCTTGGACCCACATTCTAGCAAAGAAATGCAAGCCTATGTATCTGTAGAGCTAGCCCTATATATTTATTGGATATCTAGACGATGTCAAAGGGTATATACTTCTTTATCCCACTACTCATGAGTTACTAATTGAGAGGAGTGTTCATTTTGAGGAGAGTTCTTCTAGTTCTTCTCATACCACTTCTCCATCCACTATCACATTGGAGACATTGCATCATCATGACAGATCTTCAAAGGACCTTAATCCTCCTAATCTTGATGAGGAGTCTTCTTCCACTTTAGATGGTGATAGTAATGATAAGGATTCACATTCCTCTCATAGTCATTATTTAGAGGTTGATGATTCTCTCCCAGAATCTCCAGCCTCAGTGCCTCTTTGGGCTCAACAAACATTTGAGTTAGTAGGAGATTGGCTTGGTGATCCATCAACTACTAGAAGAACAAGGTCACAATTTTAGTAGGTTCCACATCTCTTCATTGCTTCAACTTCTAATCCAAAATATTTTTGAGAATCTTCAGGTGTTTCTGAGTGGGATGTTTTAATGCAAGAAGAGTTTATTTCTTTGGAAAGCAATCACACATGGGATTTATTTCCTCTTTCTAAGGGAAGGAAACTTGTTTGATGCAAGTGGATCTATATAACAAAACTTGTAGTAGATGGGTCAGTTGATAAGTACAAGGCTTGGTTGGTAGTAATACAGTTTTCCCAAGTTCCAAGGGTTGATTACTCTGAGACTTTCTCTCTAATTGCTAAGATTAATTACATATGACTTGTCCCTGTTATAGCTATAGCCCATCATTGGGAATTTCATCAGATAGATGTGAAGAGTGCATTTTTTCATGGCGACCTTCAGGAGGAAATCTACATGGAGAATCCACAGGGGTTTGTTTAGGATCCTTCACTTGTGTGTCAACTTTGAAAGTCTCTCTATGGCCTCAAATAGGCTCCTTGAACTTGGTATGCCAAAATGGACTCATTCCTTCTAATAGTTGGTTTCACTCAGTGTCATTTTGATCCTACCATATACATTTTGCAACAGGACGATATTGTTACAAGTGCAGTTGTCGTTGCACCAAAATATTGACCTTTTAATGCTCGATAAAACCACTAGACTTATAGAATCCACAAGAGGTGGTTAAGCCATGTCAAAAACCTAAGTGTTGTGTTGCACAAAATAAGGAGACCAAGAGTGCACACCTTGCAGCAATCCCCCTGAGCACAAGTGGGGTGTTTTAACCTATGACCAAGTTGTGATACCACTTGTTACAAGTGTGGTTGCCATTTCGCCAAAAGATCGACCTGTTAATACCTGATACAATCACTAGACTTATAGAATCCATAGGAGGTGGTTAAGCCATGTCACAAACCCAAGCATTGCACTACACAACACAAGGAGACCAAGGATACACACCTTGCAACAAATACTCTCACTTTTTTGGTTCTCTATGCTGATGACTTGTTGATCACAGGAAGTCACTCATCCACCATCAAGATAGTAAAAATTGCTCTACATGATAGATTTTTGATGTTAGACTTGGGTCTTTTGCATTACTTCTTGGGGATTAAGATCACTCAATCTTCTTCACCTATCTTCCTTGGATAACCCGATTATGCACTTGATATGCTCTCTAGACTTTGCATGGTTGATTGTAAGCTTGCACCTACTCCATTTTTTTAGGGGTCAAACTTGAGGCTAAGTTCTCTTCACCCTTGGTTGATGGCACTTTATACCAACAACTTGTTGGAAGTCTCATCTACTTGACTCATACGAGACCCAACATTTCATATGATGTAGGAATGTTCTCTAGATTTATGCAGGAGCCACATGAGTTGCATTACAAAGAAGCTAAGTGGGTCCTCCACTACATTTAGGGTACTCACAATTATGGAATTTAGTATGCAACATGAATGGATATTGAATTGGTAGGATATACAGATTCAAACTGGGCAAGTGATTCTCAAGATCGCAATTCTACTTCAGGACATTACTTCTTACTTGGTTCCGGTCTAGTTTATTGGTCGAGAAATAAGCAGTCTACAAATTCTCTTTCATCAATAGAGGTTGAGTATTGACAAGCAGTCAATGCCACTACTGAGGCTATTTGGTTTCAGAATATTCTCATTGAGTTTTGTATTCCAATCATAAATCTTACCATCATATTTTGTGATAATTAAAGTGCTATACATATCTCAACAAATCCAGTTCATCATCAGAGGATGAAAGACATTGAGATACATATGCACTACATTCAGGAGCTTATTCAGGAAGGCATCATTGATGTTAAGTATTGTTCTACATCGGAGCAGACTATGGACATCTTCACAAAACCCTTCATTGAAAGCAAGGTCCTTCATTTGTAAGCTTTGCTTGGGATGCAATAGGTGTCGACTTCAAGAGGGGCTTCTTAGTCCTTCAATCTTTCTCTTTTTATTTAAGGGGGGGGCATTCCTCTTATGGAGGGGGCTTCTTATTTAGGGGGGTATCGCTATGTACATGGATACCTAACATGGCCTCATTTGTTGGGACCCATCTTTTCACCCACCTAAGCTAAGCTTAAGGGTGCGTGGTAGTGTAGGTTTTTAATTTTCCTTATGCTAGGAGGTATTTATTTTTCCTACACATATATTATTTAAGCTTTCTTAGGTTATTAGGAGTGGTTAATATGAGGACACATGGAGAAATACTTTAGCTACATGTATAAATCTCTACCTCACATGGGTAGTTGAGTTACACACCCTCCATTGGCTTGTTGTGCCACCTCTCATAACCATTATTTTTTCATTCCCTAAGTGGGTTATGGGGTAGTTGGGTTTCTCACCCTCTTTTGGATTTATGCGTCACCTCTTATAACTCCTTTCTTGTTTTCATTAAGGAGGTTATGACACATGTTTTGGCATTTACCAAGTAGGTAAAAAATTCCCATCTATTATGGGGAATAGGAGTTAATGCACCCCTTGGTTGGATATGATATTATTTTTCTATATAATAAGCATTTTATTCTCACCTTCACTAGTTCAATGATTTCTCGGTGAGATTCTTCTCCAAAATTCTCTTCTATCTCTATTTTTTCTCATATCAAAATTATATTCATTCACCTATTTTGATCTTGACCATCAGTTGCTTGGGGAGTTGCATGTGATCTAAAATCAACATCAGATCCTTGATCGATTCTCTCTTCTCATAGAATCTGACACTAATCATGAAATTATCCTTGAACCATTGTGCCAAGCAACCAATATCATGGGAAACACATTTGACATCAAAGCACTATCTCAAAGTACTGCACAAACTCTCTTTCACACTTCTGCTACATCAAATCTTCTTGCACATCATTCACATTCACTTCACATCAATTCACACACATCCCATACACAAATCATATATCTACACTCCTATATATAGAATATTACTCATTGAAACCCTCAACTAGGTTGGCCATTAACAAAACAAATAATATTAAATAAATTAGACCATCTGGAACAATAATATCCATTGTCATTCACTTTAGGAGATACAAGGGACCCAAATACACCACAACACATCCTTCCTAACTAAGTTCAATGAATCACACATGCTAACACATCATCCAAAGTCAAAATTAAATGAATTTTGTAGATGAACAATAAATCATGCCAATCAATCAACCCCAAAAAGTTATCCAATGCACAAAGCTCAATGCAAATATACACACGCCATGGTGAGATGTATATCAACATCCAACCTCAACCACCAAAGTATATATGGACCAAAAAAAGCATGATACACCAACTCAGTCAACTGGAAACCAGCCCAAATAACAACATTGAACTTAGAACAACATAACTCCACATGGTAAACAATGTATCACTAGAAAATTGAGTTGGAATACTACACAATCCAAAAGAACATGTCCTCCAAGCCACAACACTAAAAACCACATATCATAGAACCACCAATCACTCTTTGAACCAATTCTGATAGACACTATCAAAAGTAGCAACAACTAACTCTATTATTTGAGTAGTAGAGGACCTATAAACTGAATAGTACAATGTACATAGATCATAAACATTATATCCAAAATTATACTCCATAATTTTCACATAGCTAAGAAATTCAAAGGAAACTCTTTCCTACATAAAATATTATTTTCTACATATTGAAAATTTTACCACACCAACCTTTTGAAACAACTCAAACTTTATTAATATCACTACCAGACTACACAAAAACATTATATCATTCACTTTTGTAACCATCTACAACACCCAGACTGCATATAGTGACATCAATGAGAACACTAGACAAGTTGACATCAATTAATACACAACCAAACATAACTCAAGTTACCAATAGCCCAGAGGTAGGGATACTGTTAAGTTCTTGAATGGTTGGTCATCTCAATTTATAAAATGCTTTTGGGTGACCTTTGGGTGAAAATTTAGTCTTTAGTGTTGGACACATTTGGAAGGAGCACAACTATAACATTTTTAATATCTAAGATAATTTAGTGGTTTCTATTGTTCATAAAATGGAAAGAGGGATATTTGAAGTGTTGAATAAATAGGAGAGTAGATTAATGATATAAAAATATAATAAAATACAAGACACAAGACACTAGGTTTATAGTGGTTCACTATAAAGGGCACACCCACTCTCAAGAAGGGCAGTATCTTTATTAATTATTTTTAGATGTATTGCATGCAACAATAGTATGCCTTCTATAAATAATCATGTTAAAAATATCCATAATGTGAAGGGGAAACAATTTATTGGATGTAATACATGGTTGTTGGGATTCACATTCAACAATCTCCCACTTGAAACCCAACTACTGTTGTAAATGGCATTGTTCACATAGCCAAAAGATCTCTTATTTTTCTATGAACAATGATATCCCCTGCATTTCCATTGTAAATATAATATTTTGACCAAGCCCATAGAAGCATTACAAGAGTTTGACTTATCAAAAATATGTTCACACACTCTAGATGAGTATCCTCCAAGTCAAATTAGAATTAATAAAATCTAGCATCTAATTAATGAAGAACATAAGTGATCATTGAGAGGGGGGTGAATTAGTGATATTCTAAAACTTTAAACCAAAATGTCAAAATACAAATAGATTAATAACACACACCCACACACAAAAAGTAGATCACATAATATAATAATTTATGAGGAAAACCCAATGTGGGAAAAACCTTAGTGAGAATAGCTACTAGAGTCTACTACTCCAATCTAGCCTCACAATAAAATCACTTATTACAATATGTTTAGGGCACCAACCCAAGGAGCACCAACCCTTGATTATATTGAGCACCAACTCAAGGAGAACCAAACCCTTAACAATTTAGAGCACCCACTCAAAGATTTATAATGACTCAATAAACAATTTGATACACTAAAATGCCTTGTTACACATGAGTTTTGTTACACCTTGCTACTACTCTGAGATGATATCCCATTGATGCTTTATCTCTACCTTCCTGTCATTGCAAATCAGTCTTCTTTTTCTATCCCTCTATGTGATTAATTGTGTTATTTTCCTCGACTGTCTACTCCCTAGTATTTTTCTCTATTCCTCACTTCCTTTATTTTCTCTTTCTACTCTCTATCTCACTCTCTGCAACTGAACTCTCTCCTATCTCTACCTTTAACAACTCTGTAACCCTTTTTTTTGTCCAAATGCCCTTCTTTGTTTTTGATCACCATCTACATGTCTACCTCTACCAGCTCAACTACATCATCTAGTGTTGTCAAATCTCATCAACCACCACTTCATTTGGTCATCTCTCTCAGACAGATAGTCACCCATATTAAATGCATTTTTTCTATCTTTTGATTATTCCCTGTACTTAGATAACTATATTTAGGAATATCTATCTGTGTGTCAGATTTGATATCTTTCCTTATGGTCCTCTCAAGTTGTACACTAGTCTTTAATAGATTCACCATTAATACTTTCTCCATCCTCCTTCACTGATTAGATTGACATCTACCTCCTTTAAATGTACAATTTTTATAATCATTGACTTCAGCATATCAATTTTTATATTCAACCACCTGGAAGCCACTTGTCTTCATTTTTGACGTCAAAATCACTTGGTCAACCCTGATCAACTACTACATGGATTATCTTCCCTACCAGCATGCAGACATGGCCAAAAAATTATCTCTATCGGTCAAAACCCAATTAGGGTTTTTGATAAACCCTATCGCTAAATATCTGACAGCTAAAAACCTTTTGGCAATCTTCTCTACAAAATGGCAAAAAAGTCCTACAATCAATAACATGCATATTATGCACTTCCATACTGGCCTAAAAACCCTTCACTGAATCTCTGACCTCCAAAATCCTTTGGCAAACGATTTTATGAAATGGAAAAAAACCGCCATCCAATTTTGCTATTTCTTGGGTGGTAGAACTACTTTGTTGGTTGCCTTCATGAAATGGCAAAAAAGCCTTAAGCCTTTTGCGGTTTCACAGCAAGTCAAGTCAACTGAAAGGTTTGACCCATGACCCAGCGAAAACCTTCACTAACATCATCATTTTGTTGACAATCTATATTACTTCCATGGTCTCCCTATGAAATGGCAAAAAAATACTTCCACATGGGATCCACAACTTAACCTCCATAGTCACCATGACATTTCGAGGTTTCGTATCTTTTTCGCTATTTTGCCAAGGTTGGGTCAATAGATAGGTTTGATTGACGAAATGGCAAAAATCCCTTAAATCTCTTTGTGGGCCCCAACAACTACCTCAAAAAACTTGATGATCAATAACATGCATGCTATGTGCTTTCGCAATTTCTCAAGCGATCAAAACTATTTGATAGTCAAGTTAGCAAAATGGCAAAAATAAGATACCTGCATGTTATATGCTTTTCAGTGTTTCATGACCCCCGTTAGTCTATGTAGAGAATTGTTTGTGAACCAAAGATAATCCCAAACTTGTGTGTTATATACACCTTCTTTATTTAATGATTGTCTTGGTTTGCATGAAGTATTGCCCATGAAAATAGCAATGACAATGAATCGGTGTGTTATGTGCATCTCATTACAACAGTGTGTGACTAACATGACATGTTAGTCTAACTACAACCATAATTTTTTTTATTCAAACTAGTTTTCCCAATGCTTTCACCACATTATGACCCATGTCATCCTTGTTTAATTCCACATTCCAATAATAGACTTCATGCTTTCCTTCTGTATCCCCTTATGTGTCTAACACGGTGTGTTATACATTTCTACAACTACACTTTCTCTCTGTGGCACTTATCCTATTTTCATCTTCTCAACTATTAACATCAATGATAACCTTTTCTGACAATACCCCCTTTGGTATTGATGTCAAGCATGCTAATCTTCTCCCCCTTTGACAACAATGGCAATGGTCCTAGCTACCTATAAAAACTCATCTGATTTTCAAATTGACTGCCAATCGTGGATATCAATAAGCATCCCCTCAAGACATATATTCTACTGGAAAGCGTTCAACCTACAACAAACCAACATTGTGTAACTGAAAACACATCTCCCCCTTTTAGAAACAAATATATTGGTATACTGTTAACATTATTCATTCTCCCCCTATGACCATCTCTGTGTGCATAAATTTGGACTGTCTGTACTACTTGAAAGCTAGGTGAACTATTATTACAATATAAAAATGTAGTGCCAATGTTGCTTATAAAAATTTCTGATATCCCCCTAAGACCAAGGATGAGGTTCAAAGGCAAAAAGAGTAAAACAATATGCTCCCCCTGAACCACAAACTTCATGAAAATGATTAAGTGTTGAAGGAGGGTGGGAAAACACCCAATTTTTATCTCAGATATTTAAAGTTATCTTTCGGCAATGGCTTAGTGAAGATATCAGCTATTTGTTCACCAATGCACACATATTCAACTTTTACCTATTTCTCTGCAACCTTTTCTCTGAGAAAATGATACTTGATTTCAATGTGCTTTGTCCAATAATGCATTATAGGATTTTTTGATATATTTATAGCACTTGAATTGTCACACATGATAGGAATGGGGTCTCAAAACTCTACCTAAATGTCCTTGAGTGTCTGCTTCATTCATAATACTTGTGACCAACATGTGACAGCTGCAATGTATTCAGCTTCAGCAGTTGATAATGAAATAAATTCTCGCTTCTTGTTGTGCCATGATACTAAGATGTCTCTACGGAAGAAGCCTCCTCCACTGGTTCTCTTCCTATCATCCGCACATCCTGCCCAATCAACATCAGTATAGGATTGTAAAGTGAAATTTCCTTTCTTTGGATATCATAAGCCATAAATAAGTGGTCCCTATAGATACTTGAATATTCTCTTCACTTCATTGATATGTGATTGCTTAGGACCTACTTGGAATATTTCAACCATGCACACTACTTAAACTATATCCGACCTTGATGTAGTTAGATATAACATCTTGCCAATCGTTGATCTATAGAAAGTCTGATCCACATTAGGTGACTCATCCTCCATGCTAAGTTTTAATTCTGTCACCATGGGGGTACTAACTAGCTTGTTGTCCTCTATTTGAAATTTATTTAACATATCTTTGGCATACTTGGTTTGTGATATAAATATACCTTTACCTAACTAAGAAATTTTCAAACCAAGAAAATATGATAGCTCACCAAGAAAATACATTTCAAATTTAGACTGCATTTAATCTGCAAACTCCTTGCATAGGGCATCCTTATTACCTACAAATACAATGTCATCAACATAAACAACCAATATGATCATAAGATTTCCTTTTTCCTTGATATACAAGTTGCTATCAGCACACCCCTTTTTGAAACGTTGCTAATGTTGATACTTATCCAGCTTGGAATACCATGCTCTTGGGGCTTGCTTTAAACCATATAATGCTTGTCTTAATCTACATACAAATTTCTCATCTTCATGTAGCTGAAATCCTTCAGGTTTCTCTATGTATACCTCTTCTTCAAGATTTCCATTAATTAAGGCTGATTTGACATCCATTTAGTATACCTTATATCCCTTTCAGGCTGAAAATGCCAAAAAAATTTGATTGCTTCAAGTCTTGCAACTGGTGCAAATATTTCTTCAAAGTCTATCCCTTCAACTTGAGCATATCCCTTGTATACTAATCTGGCTTTGTTTCTTATCACTTTGCCCTCTTCATTCATCTTGTTCCTATAGACCCATTTATTCCCAATGACATTTTTATCAACTAGTCTTGGAACCAACTCCCAAGTCCTATTCTTTTCAATCTGTTGCAACTCTTCCTCCATTTCTTTCATCCACTTTTCATTCATGTTGGCCTCACTATAATTTCTTGGCTCCATTTCAATCACAAGGAAAAAATTCACTTGCTCATTATTTCTTGCATGCCTTCGTCTAGTTTGCACACCCTCATTTTTATTGCCAATAATTTGATCCTCAAGATGATTCTTTTGCACATATCTATTTGGAGGTTTCCTAGGTGCTTCTTCATGTTCACTTTCAGATTGCTCTTCCTCTTCAACATAAGGTTCTTCAATCTGATTTAATATGTTTTTCTTTCCTTTGTGCAGATCCTCATCTACCCTTACATTTACACTGTAAACCACTCTATTTAGTCTTTTTTTGAAACACTTGTAGGCCTTTCTGTGAGTAGAGTATCCCAAGAAGATACCTTAAACACATCTTGATTCAAAGCTACCCAATCCATTCTCATCTATTTTCATAAATAATTTTCTACCAAACACCTTGAAGTACCTGATCGAGGGTTTCCTATCATACCATAGCTCATAAGGTGTCATTCTGATGTCCACTCTTAGTTGTACTCCACTTAATGTGTATACAATTGTGTGTACTTCCTCTTTCCAATATACGTCAAGCAGATTAGATTCATTAAGCATGGTTCTTTCCATCTCCTTGACTTTCATGTTTTTCCTTTTCATAACACTATTTTGTTGTTGTGTCCTAGGAGAAAAATATTGTCTTCTTATTCCATATCTTTCACAATAATCATCATACTCATTTGATGTGAACTCACCTACATGGTCTGATCTCAGACATTTCAGCTTGTATCCACTTTCTTTTTCAACCATTTTTCTGAAGATTTTGAATCTTTCAAAAGCTTGTGACTTATCTTGCAAGAAGATGACCCATGTCATTCTTGAAAAGTCATCTATGAGCAACGTGAAGTATCTCTCACCATTTAGTGCTCTTGTTTTGGTTGGCCCACACAAATCAGTATGCACAAGCTCTAAAGGTCTTGTTATTGAGTACTCCTTTGTTTTGAAACTCACCCTAGTTTTCTTACCTCTTTGACATTCCTCACAAATGACATTAGTTGGTTTAACAATTTGTGGTATGTGTATCACATATCCTCTCTTTTTGACCTTAACAAGAATGTTAAAATTTACATGACCAAGCCTTCTATGCCACAACCAACCTTCATCAGCTTGTCCCATTATCCATTGGGACTCATAACACTCTTTCAAGTTGTATACATTTCCATAAGTCCTTTTTCCTTCTACAACTAACTGGCCATTTCTATCTTTTTTGATTTCACATCCTTTTGAGTCAAAAGTAAACTTGTATCCTTTATCACACATCTGACTCACACTAAGAAGATTATGTTTCAATCCTTCCACATAGTATACATTGTGAGCTTTTAATTTGCCATATATGCTAAGAGTTCCCTTTCCTTTTATTTTGATTGATGAGTTGTCTCCAAACCTTACTAAACCATCATTCCAATCTTCAAGCTTGATAAATTTCTTCTTATCATCAGTCATGTGATTGGAGTAACCATTGTCCAGTACCCATAAGTTCTTCCTTTCTGCATGTAGGGAAGTTTGGACAATCAAACTTGAATCAATCTTATCCTTTTCTTTTTCTACCCAAACCTCTTTGGTTTCTTTCTTTTTGTCTGTTGTTATTTTCTAATCTAAATTTGTTTTAGGTTCCAAGGTTGAAATTTTCTTCTTTTGTTTAATGGCTCTAAGTTTACAATTCTTTTCTATATGTGCAAGATTTTGACAATGATAACATTTGACATTCCTATTGAATGATGAACTTGAGGGTCTATCATAGAAATAAAAACTATATCTTCTACACTTATAACTTCTATGACCAATACCATTACAATGATAAAAAATGCTATTTACATCTCTAAGAGCAACAAAAGGATTTCTACTTTCTTAACTAGGAGGAGACCTATGCATAAGCCTACACTTAATAATTTAATGACCATAAGTATTACATTTATAGCAATGGCAATGGAATTGAGGTACATGCCAATTATTGTTGAATCTGTTACTCATTTTTCTCCTTGAAGCAACATAACTATATCTTCTTGATTTCTTCCTTGTATCCTTGACTTTTATGAAGCCTCCATCATCCACCTTGGTTTTTCCTTTAGGATTAGCATGTTTGTTCTTTGTAGTAGAAACATATGTCTTCTTCTCAGTGGGTTTGTTGACTATAAAAGTTTGTTTGTTTCCATTTTCACTTGATGAGGTGAAGTGTGTTTCTTTTCTTAATGAGTCATTACTTGTAGTGAATTGACAAACATCATGTTGGAATTGTACGAAGATTGAATTGAAGAAGTTTGGAACTGGTGTCATTGATGTCAATTGCAATCCGTAATGAAGCAAGTATAGCTACCAATAATGATGCAGTAAAGCTACTAGTGTTGATGTAGTGAAGATAAACTGGTAATCCTCAATCGGTAACCCTAACTGATGAAGTTTGGAGATCGGTGATGAAGATGCCACATAAGCATGTTACACGTGATGAGTTTTGAAATGGATTTGGCATGTAAGAGATAACCGTTTATCTTGGGAATGATAAAATGCATAGCATGAAGTGACAAACATGTGATGAGTTACAGATTCAAAGTGTGGTGATCTAGGAATGGTTGTAGATGCCTAGAAGATTGTAATGTTGATTGCATGTAATATAATGGTCAAGATTGAACTGATGTGTTTATAACATCTATGAGATTTTTAGGGTTTGTGTTGTTCTATCAACCTAATATATTTTCTTATAAGGTCGATGATTTGATTTAATGAAGTGTTGGAAATTTGATTAATTGTGAGAGATATTTTTGTTGAGCCAGGAGGTGTATCGGCAGAATGATGTGAAGGTAGATAGGAGCAGTAAGGGATATGATTCAATAAGGAAGTGCTATTTACAAATCAGTTAAGAACTTGGTGTTCTCTAACCATTACAACAGTTAAATCCTTTAACCAGGTAAGCTTTAACAAGCTTATTGTTGAAATCTTCTAACCAGGTGATCCATTAGATTGGATTTAAAATCCTCTACCGAGGTTACCTTTAACAGGGTATATGTAATCAATCTCTTTACCGAGTGGTCTTTAACCAGATTTGTTCCTAATAGGACATTATTATATAAGCTTTTAACAAGGCTTGGCTCCTAATAGGGAAAACTTTAGAAGAGTTCAAAATACTTATGGGTATTCATCCCCACCATTGTTTTTCCCATTTGGGTTTCCACGTGAAAAATCATTGTGTCAAGTGGTGAATGATTTTGTGGATGTATTTTTGATATGGTTAATTTGAATGACTGGTAAATCTGCATAGATATATTTTAATGACCAAAAATAATCTGAAACATGTTTTTACTAGTATTAGTGAAGTAGTTTAAGGATTTATCAAATGGTATTTAAGTTTCAAGATCTGTTGCATTGTGTCACTGAGTATTAGGACAAACGGTAAAGTTGAACAGTGCAGTTGTAGATTTATCCTTGTCTAATTGATATACTTTTTGAGTGGATTCAGAGTTGAAAGTTTAGTTTATTTTCTATCTACTGATTCACCCCCCCGCTCTCAGTAGTTGACTGGATCTTTATAGTTTCATCATATTATCAATTGGTATCAGAGCATTTCAAGTCCTCTTGAGTTTAAGATTAACAGCTAGAGGAAAATATCTAGGAGAAAATGATGAAGAGAGAAGGTCCAAAGTTTAATAGAGATAAATACGTAATCTAGAGTGATAGGATGAAGATTTACATCAAGAGGTTATGAAGTCAATATTGGGATCAATTTGTTACTAAGTATAACTTGCCTAGTGGAACTCTCATAGATCATCAGAAAAAGGAGCAACACGAGAAAAATCAAGCCTTGGAGGCCATCATCAATACCTTGTCTGATTCAAAGCATGTTTATGTTCATGGATTGGAGACTGCATATGAAGTTTGGAAGAAACTAGAAGAAATCTATGGCGGTGATGAGAATGGCTGAAGGTGAAAAAATTCGATATTATGGTCAGAGAATCAAGGAGATTGTTGGAGAAATCAAAAGTGTTGGAGGTACAATGGAGGATGCCACTGTGGTTAGCAAGGTGTTCAGAACCCTTCTACTATTCTACACTATTAGAGTTGCAGCCATTCAAGAACTCAAATCTTTTGACAAGACAAAGGTAACTCTTGATTCTATTATTGGTAAATTAATTGCATTTTAATTAAATGGTTTTGATGGAAGTTTTTAGAGGTTAGAATCTGTATTTAAATCCTCAGTCTCAACCCCGTCGATAAGGAAAAGTAGAGAAGCTAGTTATAGTCATGAATCCAGGTCTAGCATAGAGGTAAATGATGATGATAGATTGATGGAACTTGAAGCATTATTGGACATGCAATTACCTAGAGGTACTGGTAAGTATAGAGGTAAACTACCATTGAAATGTTTTTCATGTAACCGAATAGGACATATTGCTTCTAACTATCCTAATGGAGATAATGAGGAAAAGAGAAAGAAATATAGGAAGTTCAAAGGAAAAGGAAAAATAATTTTTTTCATTGCAGTTGATGGAGGTACTACTGATGAAGAATCTGAGGATGATGCAAATGAGGACATTGTCTTTGTTGCTATCAAAGAAGAGATATAAGATTAGAAGGCACTCATTTCTCACTTGGATAGTTCAGATGACTAGATTATAGATAGTGGTTGTTTACACCGCATGATCGGTGATCAGAGTAAGTTTCTTATATTGAAATATTTTGATGGAGGTGTTGTGAGATTTGGGAACAACTCACCCTGCATGGTGAAAGGGAAAAGATCCATCTCCCTGAATTGTAAGAGTAGTGCAGATGGTGTCTATTGGGCTGAAGGTCTGAAACACAATCTATTGAGTGTTTCTCAACTCAATGACAAAGGTTACCCATTAGAATTCAAGCAAGGAGTTTGCAAGATCTTTGGAAGCAAAGGTGAACTAATTGCAATAGGCAAACAAACAAGAGGTAATATTTTTCACTTAAACTCTAAAGTCAATAGCTGTTTGATTGCAAAAGTAGAATATAGTTGGCTTTGGCATCAGAGGTTTTTCCATGTTAATTTTGATAACATTGTAAGAGTAAGCAAGTCAAAAATCAGTAAGAGGTTTGCCACAGTTGGACAAACCGGTGAATTCTTTGTGCAAGGAATGTCAGTTGGGGAAAAAGGCATCCTCAACCTTCAAGAGCAAATCTTTCTCAGCTGAACATTTGCAAGATTCAGTTCATACTGACCTATGTGGACCAATGAGGACAAGGAGTATTCAAGAAGATTGGTACTTCATGATATTTACCGATGATTGCTCAAGGATGATGTGGGTCACATTCTTGAAAGACAAGACATAAGCATTCAACAAATCTAAGGCATTCATAGCCTTGGTTAAAAATGAAAGTAGAAAGAAGCTAAAGTTCTTAAGAACTGATCAAGGTGATGAATTGATTATAGAGGAATTCACTAGATACATTGAAAATAATGGGATCAAGAGGTAGCTATATGCACCAAGGAAACCACAAGAAAATAGTATTGTAGAAAGGAACAACTGGCCCGTACTTGAAGCTACAAGGACTATGTTAATGTTGTCCATTTGGTGGAATTGATTATGTGTTGCTCTGATGTCAAAACCAGCTATTTGGATGCTTTATTAGCACCCTTCTGGTCCTGGTAGGTTAAGTGGTTTCTAGTTAACTTTGATCCGGTATGATCTGGCAGGCTCCAGTATAATCTGGTAATGAAATTGGCTTGTTCATGATACTTATACTTGCTTAGAAGATTGGTTTTTGGTTCTAGCAAGGGTTTCATTAACAGATATTTTGATGGAGATGTTTGATGAATTGCATAAGTAGTGTTGGTGTAGCTTTTGAAGGAGTTTTGGGATGCTGTTGATGATCATGTTTGAGACTTGGCATTTGGAGATCATTTTTGAAGCATGTTGACCTATACTTGGTCCTAGTTGATCTAGGTTATGGAACAACTTTAAGGTAACGTGTGGATATGACCTACTGATGTATTTTTGAGATGTCTTATGTGTTGATATTACTTGTTTGGTCTAAGGCCAACATGGTTTGTAATTATGTAATTGGTTTATTAATTGGTGGCCAACCTGATTGTTTATGGTCAAGGGTTTGTATAAATAAATATAAGAGGTCATGGTCAAGGAATGTATTGTATGAATAAATGACAGAGGAGTTGGTTGATCATTGGAGATCAAATTGGGTTTATGTAAGAGGATTTGGTCCTCCAGTATTGAGCTTAACCGGAATCGTACTCAGGCATAGGAGATGCTATCTTTTGTAGTTCAACACTTCTCCGAATTATAGTCTAGATTTCTATGTAGTCAGTGAGACTCCATTTGTGATGAGTAGTGTGAACTAGGTTGTTTTCCTTCTTGCAAGTGCAGACCCTTAATTTTAATTCACATACTTACTATAGAAGTATTATCTAACTGTGGGTAGGCTTCCCACTGTGGATGTTTCCTTTACCAAGTTTTTCACATACAAATCTTGGTGTTGTATGGATGGATTTATTCTATGATTATTGTTTATTCTTAATTGATTAGCTGCTATTCTGATATTAATGTTTTGTTTTCTGACATTAAATTTTTTATTGTTGAATGTTCTTGTAATCTATGACAACTGATTCACCCCCCCCTCTCAGTTGTCTTCTAGTTATCTGAACTGTCTAACAATTGGTATCAGAGCTTTGGTCCTCTTTGCCAAAATCTTAACCATTTTAGGAAGATCCTATGGTGACTAACAGTTCAAGTTCATCCAGTTCTTCTAGAGCTATCTTTCGAAGGGATATTATGAGGCTTGATGGAATAAATTACACAGTATGGAAGATTCAAATGGAGACTCATCTGAGATGTCTTGGCAAGCAGATTTGGGAGATCACACAGAATGATTGTAGAGAAAGAGAAGCCCTCTTGTGTGCACTTTCTGATCATTAAATAATGGTTTTAACTGATAAATCATCTGGAAAGGCTATATGGGATATGTTGGAGAGTCTTAATCAAGGTGACACTACAGCAAAGATTGCTAAACTTTATGGTTACCAAGTGAGATATAAAAACCTGAAGATGGAAGAAGATAAAAGGATTATCGCATTTATGAAAAGGGTAAATGGGATTGTTATGGGAATTCAATGTTGTGGTGGAACTCTAAGTGAAGGTGAAATTATTTCTAAAGTCCCGAGAACCCTACCACCAGCTTACAAAATGAAGGCTACTGCTATTAATGAATTGAGGACAATGGCTAATACATCTGTCAACAAAGATACTTTGGTTGGGAAGCTATCTACTTTTGAGCTTGAGGAATTTGGACCTTTTAGAGCTGTGACGACTGAACCTTATTTTCATGCATCTACATCTACAACTGATAAGAAAGACTAGAAAGCTTTATATGCAAAGGATTTAGAAGATATGAAGAGAAAAGATGATGAGTTTGAGCAACTTGAAGCACAATTTTCTAGAAGAGTACTGAAAGGATTGGTAGGAAGTAAGTATGAAGGAAAAACACCTTTTAAATGTTTTGCATGTAATAAGATAGGTCATTTTGCATCTAGATGTCCTAAAAGAAATTCAAGATTTGAAGAAAGAGAAAAGATAATTTAAGCCTAACCCTAGATATCATAACAAGTATAAGTAAAAGAAAAATAGAGACAAATCATGCTACATAGTGGATGAGGAAGGCATTATTGATTCAGATGATGTCAAATCAAGGAAGATGATTTGACACTGGAAGAGAATGTACCTTAGGAGAAGGCACTTGCTGCTAAAATTGAAGACAAGGATGAATGGGTAATTAACAGTGGTTGTTCACATCATATGACTGGAGATAAAGCGAAGTTTTTGTCTTTGCAAGAATTTGATGGTTGATTAGTTAGATTTGGAGATGACAAGGCATGTATGATCAAAGGAAAAGGAACTATATCATTGTATGTGTTGTCTTCAAAATTTGATTCACATTAACATCCTTATAATAAAATGATTAAACTCTATGCGGAAGAGATATCAAAAGGAAGGAAACTCTTAGGAAAACATATGACAAGGTTTGATTTAACCTTCTACACTTTGAACTTACTCAGAGTCCACGCGGGTATACCTTTGTCAACTAAATTCACACTTTCAAAAGATAAATCCACAGCAAACCAGTCCAGAAAACCAGTGGATCTAATCACCTTGAAACTAACTTAAACAAAGGAATGAAAATTATACTCATATTCAGTATTTTGATCTACAAAACATGCAATAGACAACCTTGATCTATACCAGTGCCTTATCCAAGGTCACAAAGTCATCTAAATTCAAACAATACTCCCCAAACAAAATATCTCTACACATCCCATTGGCTCAGCTTCTGTTCATTCCTATATATGCCTGACACATATAAGAATTTATGTATAATGAAGTAAACTATGTTCATCAAGATTCAAGATGTCTCACAAGGTATTTACGGGTAGAAATGATCCCCGAATATTTAATTTCCCTCCTAAAGAGGAAAGCTAGTAAACGCATCTACAGATAGTTGCCTTACAACCCCCATTCAAACAAAATAACCCTGGATTATTCAGAATGAAACAGTAAATAATTGCAAACACATTTGAAGACGACACAAAGTTTTTACTCAAAACCGATGGTCTCTATATTGATATTATCTTCAAGAAAGTATTACAAAAACTTTTGAATATTCTCCATTAAACTTAGAAAAGCTCAAATAAATTTCTGCAGCATTTTCTTACAATTCTTTGAGATCTTTTTCCCACTAGTCCTGGTATCCATTTATAACAATATGGGTGCACATAGCTTCAAACTTTCCTAGGAAAATTTGTTACAATTATTGCTTCTCAAGAAGAAGTTACGAAACATTTTGCAAAAATGGTTACAAGTCCTTTTCGACCTTTGCAGCTTCTTCTACTTGTTGTTTGGTTGCAACCTCTTCTAACTATTTAGGAGCGCCTTCTAACTACTCTGCATCCTAGATGGCATATTTTGTTGTCCATTCACTGTACACATCATCAGTTGGCCATGCAAAATCAATCACTTTTGTCTTAGCCTTGGTCAACATTTTCCAAGAATTTCTCATCTTGTTGACTTCTAAAATGAGAAAACCATAATGAGATTTGATTTTCTCTATCTCCTGAATTGTCACAACAAAGAAGGAAGCATCATCTAGATCAACAATTCCTTTAATTTTGGCTGATAGTTTGGCCTCTAATTCCTTGAGCCACACTTGTTTGTCCTTCAATTGATTTGGGCTAGCAAAAACTCCTAGGAGCAACTCAAAAACCTGATCAGCATACTCCTTTTTGTACAAGTTAATTTTCCTATTAGCATTATCCACCCCTTCTACTAATTTTACTAGGTCTTTGGTGGTATCACAAGTAGATTTGATGATAGGATTGGCCCCTGCTTCATCATAAGATGCACAAATAGACTCCAATCCTGCTCTCTAGGCCTCCACTTGTAAAAAATAGGTGTCAAAATGGCCTTATCTCCATTGAGCTCATTCCTCATATCCAAAACCTTACTTATATTATTATATAGCAGCAAGGCATTCATTGTATCTCCAAAACTTGAAACAGTAGCCCTTACTCTATCCTCATATTTCTTGGTATACAAGGCCTGAGCCTGTTTCAAATTCTCTAGCTCTTGAAGAGTAATCTCAATCATTTGGGAGGTGGAAGGTGCTGGAAATGGTGGGAACTCAATGATGGGGCTGCTAGGTGGAGGTCTTTTAGTAGAGGAGGAGATCATTAGTGTTGAAGACTCACCTTGATGGTACTGTCCTATCAACTGGCTCTGTAGCTTAGCAATGATGCTATCCTTACCTCTTACCTCCTCCTTAGCACTGTTATAAGCCTTCAAAATTGTCTTCAACTTACTTTGGATCTCTTCTTTTTCCTTGGCTTCCTTTTTTGCTACTACAACACTAAATTTTGTAGTCTCTAGCACATTGCTAGTAGCTTCTACCACCCCTGTGTTCTGCACTCTTTTCACTATCATACCACCAAGGTACCTTGACCCTGGGATATCTTTGCTTCTCTTATTTTCATATCTCTTGAGAGACCACATGATGAGTGCAACATTATCCTTGCTAAAAGTAATTCCCTCCATGGGCTTAGTTTATTTCCTCACCGCCTCTAGTACCAATGCATCTGCTATGTCCTACTCAGGTAAAATAAGTAGTCAAGCCTATGCCACCATATGTCTTCCTTGCTCAGGAGTGATGGTCTTAAACTCTTCCATCATTTCTTGTTTCATTTCCTACTCTCTACTTCTTAGGGCTCTCTTGGATGTCAATGACATCTTGTATCTTCCTCTTTACTTTGGAGGTAGAGGGCTCCCCTGTTGTGGGCATCAGCACACTATAACTAGATTTCTTGTGCAGTGTAGTCACCAGGAGGGATTGGTTTGGTGGAGGTAGACCTACTTAGAATCATTCTTTCCTTTTCAATGTTGCTTTAATCACATCCTCAAAGCAAACAATTAAAAACTTTATTTTCTCCTCAAAACGGAAAAAGCTAGACAATGGGTCATACCTAGCATCGAAATGATGCACAAAGTCTAAGGCCTTCTTATAAGCCACCCATTTTTCTTTCCTTAGTTCCTTCTCATCCAAATCAAACTCATTTCTAATGAGGTCCTCAGAAAACTGAAATTGATTGGGGTCTTCCTCTGCACACTGCCCTCTTCCTAAACATGCCATTGAAGAAGTCTTCTGGATCAACACACTTGGATATTGCAGTTGACCAATGATAGGGTTTGATAAAGTCTTCAAAACAATTCCAACCTCCCTTGGTTATTATAAATTGATGGGCTATGGTAACCATAGGGAAAATAGTCCCTTTACCCGTACCTGTCAGCTCTGCTTCTTGTACACTACCAATCTGTCTAAGGACTTCTGCAATTCCCACTTTGAGAGGGACCTGATAGGACAACAAGAATGGAGTGCCTTTAAAACCCAATACTTTGAAAACTGTTGAGACTAGGTATAGATAAATGTCACCCCAATTACAAACAATCTTTATACTCTCTGCAAATTCTTTTGGTCTAACAAACTCCAAAAGAATCTTGGGGATTCTCAGGTTTTCTTAGCAGAGGAGAGTCCTAATCTTGGATGCAAAATATTTATCAAATTTTAAGAAACTAGCATCCTCTCTGTCCCACGACAACATAGTACTCCATAGTTGCACTCGCATTTTTTCTCCCTCTTTATCTTTTATGAGGTCCAATCCACTAGCAAAGTAATCACCACCTTTGAACAGAAATAGATGCATAAGGAGTGAATACCATCTAAAAGGCCTATCCACCTTCCCATTTTTTATTCCTATTATCCCTCCATGGATAGCATCAGCAATGAAAGAAGCATAATCAAATGTTACTGCAAGGGAAGGATTCAAAATCTAAGCAATCATTAGCAAGTAGTGATTGGGCATATTTGCCTCAGCATCTTCTCCCAAAACCTGGCAGAGTGACCAATACATTCCCTTAGCCCTACGGGTGAACAAATTCAATGAGAAGGGCTCTTCTAAGTTGGGTCCTACAACTGTCAACCCGCCTATCTTCACAAAAAATTCCTTAAGAGGCCCATTCCTAAGATGATTCCTCTAGGCACTATATATTTGAGCTAATGATTTGAAGTTAATGGGTTCCAGAAAATTTGTAAACTCATTGAGCCCAAAAGAACTTCTGGACTCTTCAATATTAATTTTAATAAGGGCTTTTCCATTTATGTCCCTAATGCTTCTTGTAACTGGATCATAATTATGTGCAATTTGAGTCAATAGATCCATGTCCATGAATACCCCTGGAACTACCAACTTCCCTACATCTAATTGCCATATCCTATTTTGTGGGGCAGAAGAATTTCTCATTCCAAATCCAACCTTGAATAACCTCAACCTAGAAAATCTAACCTATGGGTCTCTCAACCAATTTCGCTTATCATATAGCCCTTCTCCTATCTTCAAACGAGGAGCTCTAGGCACTAACTCTTTCACTTTTGATGCCTGGTTAGTTGACAATGTCAACTGCTCAAGAAAATCATCACAAATGGCCCTCTCCTAATAATTAACCTTCCTAGAAAACTCTCTCTTAGGTGCCATTTTGAAAAAGAAAGCAATCAAAATACTACTACAAATGGTTCAATGACAAATCAAGACCTTAATTAAAACACCACAAAGAAATTACCACACAGGAGTACAAGAAAACTTGATTTTAGCTTGAAGGAATCTTCTTTGCAACTGAATTGACTTGCTCTTTATCTGAAGACAAAAGCTTTGTATCTCCTCTTCTGCAACAATTCTTTTGAATAATACCTTTACTCAATTGATAGGAGATCATATATGGTACCTAGGGTCTTAACTACAACATTGATTCCGCATGCTTCGGCCGTCCCTTCAGAATTGAATTCATGAGAGAATTTGTATTTTTCGCTCCAACGGGCCACAACATTCTTGCAATTCTTTCCTTTCGCTCTTTCCCTATTTTGTGAATCATAACCTTCAGGCAATTTCGCTAAACGAAATCACGCCAACCATCTGATCAAAAGAAACTTGATCGGTCGTTATACTGACTTAACAGTCTTGCCTTCGCACTGGGCCCCACCTCCTTTTCGCCATTTCGTAGACTTTATCTTTCAAGCACTTCTCCTTCGTGAAACCATGCCAGACATTAGATGGAATTCTAACTGATCAACATTTAATTCTCACCGGGACCGCCGACATCTTTACTAACCGCGCCTTTACCTTGACTGCTAGCGGTCTTTCGCTATTTCTTAGAGCTTAAACATCTGTCAACTTCACGCTATGAAACAACATGAAGAATTAGATTAATTCAGAGATGACTATCCTTTAAGGGAAACCCTTTATGCCTACTTTGCTTATGCCACTTTTTTATTGGTTATTGATTACCACGTGGCACTCAACCATCAGTTTTAGAAAACCGTTCAAGCCTAGTTCCACATTGGCCACATGTCTCTCCCTTTTACCGCCAATTACACCTTGGTGGGCCCTCTGCTTCTTTTGAAACCACGTGTCCACATACACGTCACCATCTAGCTTGACACCTAGATGAACCCCTTTCACTTTCGCTATTTCATGAAGCATATCCGTCAAGCATCTCGCAACCGTGAAATAACGCCAGCCGTTGGATCAAAACGAAGTTGATCCTCCTTTAACCTTATGTTTTATCTGCCTTTGGGGATGAAAAACCTTTTTGCCATTTCGTAGGGCATAAAGCATGAGCATCTTACCCTTGCGAATTCAGACGGGCCATTGGATTATTTTCTACTTACTTGGTGCTTAACCATCTGAACAGACTCTGGCAAACGTGGGCCCTCCGACTCAACCTCAAACACCTGGCATCTAGTCACTTTCAAAGCTGACATGTCAGTCTTTCATTTGCTAAGAGAAAACACTGGGTTCCACCTCATCCTTGCCAGTTGTATCTGCCAGTTCACCTCTTATTCCATGGCATGACTCACTTTTGGGACCCACCTTCTTTTAACCCTTAGACCCGCCTTGCTGACTATTGTGGCCTCTACCATGTGCAACCATTTCACTTGCTCTCTAGACCAGCTGGACTATTTACTTGGAGTGCCACATCATTTTGCCACTTCCCGAAAGATAACTGTCAAATATTTTCATCTTACGAAATAGCACGAACTGTTAGATCAAATGGGACTTGATCACCTTTTAGTGACTTAGAAAATCCTCGCATGCAGGGTCCCACCGAACGTTTTCTCCATTTCATGAAAGGTATTTCACTTGCAAGTTGAGGCTGCAAAATAATGCCAGCTGTTAGATCTTGGACAAGATGAGACCTCTTTAAACTGGACCAAAATCACCATTTAGAATGCAAAGCCTTTTTGCCATTTCCCGAGTCTTAAACCACGCGCAACTTCACCTAACGAAATAGCAAAAACCATAGATCTTCCTGAGAGATGCGCACCACTTACTGGGCCCGACAACATTAGGAGGGAAATATATAAGGCGTAAAATTTTATGATTAATTCAAATGACTGCCTAGGCAAATGACAAAGGTGGGACACTTCCTATGAACCCGAGGCCCATTACTTAAGTGGATAAAGTAACGAAGGAATAGAAACCAAAGGGTTTTTTTGCTAAAACATTGAACAATTTAAGATTAAAACCCTAAACCCTTAGGACCTAACACCGAGCTGAATTAACTGATAATGTGTCTAACTCAAAATTTCAAAACTTAGCCGATTTATGGGAACAAAAGACCCATTTTTTAAATAGTGATAACAACAACTCTGATTGGGGATGGTTGATTGCAAGGTCAACACAAAAAAACTCAGAAACCCTAGAAAAATAGACCAAAACATAGACCCAAACAGAAAAATAGGGAAGAAACAAAATATGTACAAACAAAGGACCTACTGTGCATGGACATTAAGAGAAGTAATCTTTTAGGAATTGTCCATGCACTGGAAATTCCTATACTTCATCATTCATATTCTTCACAAAATATGAATCCTTACCATTTAAGTCACAAACCACAAAAGGGCCAATCCATAATGATTCAAAATTTTTATGCTTTTCCTTATCTTGTCCTTTTGCATTCCACTAAAGAACAATGTCATCAATTTGAAACTTTCTTAATGATGTCCTTTTATCAAAAAGGTATTTGGACTGCAATTGGATCTTCTGATTTCTTTTATGAGCTAAAGCTCTAAGCTCTTCCACCTCCACAATTTGGATCATTCTATTTTCCATAGGTTCAGATAGCTCCATGTCCTCATCTTGCAAGAACTTGTAAACTGGAAGAAGGTTATTTACTGGCAATCTGACCTAAGCACCATAAACCATTTCAAAAGGGGACATACCAATGGCCTTCTTGACTGTTATTCTATTCGCCCATAGAGCTAACTTCAATTTTTGATCCTAAGATCTTTTATTTTCTTCCAGGATTTTCTTGATGATAGTCAAAAGGCTTTTAATGCTAGATTCTGCTTGTCCATTCCCCTGAGGGTGTTAAGGTGAAGACTAAGACATGAGTATTCCATCACTGGTACAAAATCCTACAAACTCTTCCAATCTTAAACTCATGGCATTGTCCATTACCAATTTAGCAGGTGTTCCAAATCTAGTTATTACATTATCTATCAAGAAATCAATGACAACCTTACTTGTAGGTCTTCTTGTAGGAATAGCTCCTATCCATTTTGTGAAATAGTTAGTGGCTACTATGATCCATCTATGACCTCTCCCCAACCTCTCAATAATCTCTCCAATAAAATCAATGCCCCACTAGACAAAAGGGGCTTCCACTGTGACTGGATTTATGGGCAAGGCTCCTTCATACTTCAGCTTGGATGAAAACTTCTGACAGGGGTCACATTTCTAGACATATGAATGAGCATCTTTGAATAGGGTAGGCCAAAAGTATCCAGCCCGGATTATCTTACGAGCAGTGGTCTCAGTAGAGTAGTGGCCTCCACATACTCCATCATGCATTTCAGTCAATACTCGTTTAGCCTGGAACTCATCCAAACACATTAGTAATTCTCCATCTCTTTTTCTCTAGAATAGATCACCTTGAATGAGCACATATTTTTGGGACTTGAGTTTCAGAGTTCTTTTCTGATTATGTGTCATTCCTTTTGAGAATGCAGCGTCTCTTAGGAATCTGACTATCTCTGAGTACCAAGGTTGTCGTTCAATACTGGTGACTGAAGTATCTTTGATTTCAACATTGTGTATTTCAACATTCATAAGATTAGACTTGGTCATGAGCTTAGCCAAACCTAGACGACTTACCAATTTGGTAATCTTTATCTCCAAGTCAAATTCTTGGATTCTATTAATCCATCTACATCTTTTCCCTATAACTTCAGATTGGGATAGAATATCCTTAACTGTAGCATGTGGGACATAGGCAATGATATTTTCACTCACCAGATATGGCCTAAAAGCCTTGACAGCTTTAACTAGAGCATAAGCTTGTTTCTCCATGGTCTCATATTTCAGTTCTGCCACCTGTAAAGGCTTGCTGTAGAAGGCTATGGGATGTTCATATCCCTCATTATCCTTTTATAACAACACTGCAGCTACTGTATGATATGAAGCAAAGGAAAATAGAGAAAAGGGATTACTGTAATCAGGAGATTTTAAGACTGGTGCTTCCTGAATTGCTTTCTTAATTTCAGCAAAAGCCTTTGAGGCTTCTTGATCCCAACAAAATTTGGTATCCTTCTTGAGCAACTTGACAATAGGCTTCACTATCTCTGCAAAGTTTGCAATGAATCTCCTAACAAAATTCACTTTGCCTAGAAAATATTGAATACCTTTTACATTCTTAGGTTCATACACCTTATTTATTGCTTCAATTCTTTCAGGGTCTATCCTTACCCCTTCTTTGGAAACAATGTGTCCCAATAGTTTTCCTTCAGTGACTCCAAAATGACATTTTTGGGGATTTAGTGATACACCAAATTCCAAGGCTTTACTAAACACCTTTTCCAAATGTCCACAATGATCTTCAGCCCTTTTGGAGAAATAGGTTAGATCATCTTGATAAACCACCATGATGATATTAATGAATTCTTTGAAAGCTACATCCATGGCTCTTTAAAAAATGGCTCCAGCATTCTTCAATCTGAATGGCATTCTCACATAGACATATGTTCCCCATGGAGTAGTGAAGACAGTTTTAAATTGTTCAGATTCCTTCACTAACACTTGATTATACCATGAAAAACCATCCATCATGGATAAAAGGTCACATCCTATCACTCTCTGTAGCATGGGTTCCATATTTGGGGAAGAGTAGTTATCTTTCAAAGAAGCAACATTTAGATTCATAAAATCCACACACAATCTAATGTCCCCATTCTTCTTTCTTACTGGGACTAGATTGGAGACCCATGAAGAATGACTTATTGGTTTGATAATCCCCCCTTCTCTTAGTTTAGTCAACTCTTGCTGCATTTTAGTTTCTAACAGGGGATTAATGGGCCTCTATTTCTATCTGAAAGGCTTAGCATCTGGAAGTAGAGGAACTTCATGCTGAAAAAGATGTTGTCTATACACCTTTAGGTCTTCATAAGACCAAGCAAAAACATGTTTATATTTCTTCAATAAATTAATAAGATTAGTCCTTACATGAGGGGGTAATTTTTTCCCAATGTATACTAACTTAGGGGATGATTCAGTCCCCAGGTTTACCTCCTCTAGCTCTTCCAACTTGGTGATAGACTGTTGATGTGAGTGACTATATTTATAACTGAACATGTTTTCCAGTTCTACCAACCCTTTAGGTATTTCATTGGTGTCCAACTAGACTAAATCATTTCCAAACACTGTTTGTCTATTATCAACCACCTCCACCAGTGCATTGCAATCAATCTTCTATCCATCATAATCATCAACACATTGGATGAACTTAAGAATGTCTTCATCATCAGCAAAAACTTGCCAATTGTACACATTATCAGGAATAGCAGGCCTAGATTTTATTTCCACAGTGGAAATACGGGTTAATGTTGCATCATCATTCTTCAAGGCAACATTAGCTAGGAAATCTACCATAATGTTCTTTGATCGCTCTATCCAATTGATAAAAAATGCACTAAAATTCTCAATAGCATCCCAAACTGCATGTTTATATCTCTTTATCCTATCATTCTTGGATGCATATCTAGATCTTACTTGAGATACAACCAATTCTGAATCCCCTAACACTGTCAACAGCTGGATTCTATGCTTCTTTGCAACTTCAAGCCCTAATAATAGAGCTTCATACTATGTGGTATTATTTGCACACTGGAATGCCAATAAGAATGAATACTTGAAGGTTATACAAAATGGGGATACAAAAAGAACCCGTGCTCCAGATCCTTCTTTGGAGCAAGCTCCATCAAAATACATCTACCATAACCCATACTGTTGTGCTTCTAATTCGACCATAATGGGGTCAGTATTCTTTAGTTGGGGTAAAATTGGTTGGAGTCTAAAATTATCAAGATCTACATCAATCATACAATTGAGCATATTAGGGTCTACATTTTCAATTACCCTAGGAGCTCGTGGCTCTTTGTACAATTTGACCTGATTTCCATTGATTGGAATGGTGGCATAGGATAAGTCTAGTTGAACATTTCCTCCTACTGCTGCTGCCCACTATCTGGAAAGTAACATACCATAATGGGGCTTTGTACCTATCACAGGTACTTCCCTATTATCCATAGCATAGCATTTCCCATACACAATGGTTACTGACAGTCCTAATTCTTTCATAACACCATAGGGCATTACATTAGTAGCAACTCGTAAATCTATCATGCAGTTTTTGATCAACTGGTTGTATACTATCAAAGTAACATAGAAAGGGTCTACCTGTGAAGGCTCCTGAGTGATAGTGGTTCCAACATAAACCTTTGGGGTTTGGAACTCTTGATCCTTTCCAATTCTAGCTGAATCGGTGGGTAAGACTATGTCACTATTAGATATACTAGAAAATAAAGACAAGGCTGCATCCCTATGTTCTTTAATCTTCAGTAATTCTACTAATGTGACAGTGACCTTCATCTGAGTAAGAGCTTGAGCCATGTCAAATGTAGAACTATTTCTTGTTTCAGTACTAGCTCTAACTCTTTCTGTCTTCAGCTGACTTGCCTTTTTCACTGTGGCAGCTCCTTGTACATCACCAGTATCTGTACTCTTGGGTACATCTTTGACCTGTTCCTTCTTTTCTTGACCAATCTTAGGAACAGTAGTAGCACTACCTGCTGCCCCCTTTTGGGTGGTATCTTTTATGAACATGGAACTAGGTTCACCCTGATCAGTGTCCTTCTTGGTGCTCCTCAGGTTATAGTTGTGTTTTGCTTTGGCAATGGCAGCTTTGGTGAGATTTTTGACTTCTTTCTCACTAGGCCTTCTAAGATGAACCTCTTCATCCTCAATTGTTACGATATTAAATGTAGGATGCCAATCTAAGGTTAGTTGTCCTTGAACAAACCTTTCATTATCTAATACATCACTGTATTCACTTTGTATAGACTCCTCATCACTTTCTATGATGGTTTCAAACATATTGATGTCAGGCTTAGCTTCTTGTCTCATAGATTCTTCAAGAGCCTGAGCCATTGCACACTGAGGAGGAGAATGTGGTCCATCACAAGCAATACACCATGGAGTATTTTCTATATTATGGACAGTTTTCCCTTTCAAGGGATCTGGAGTGTCCTGATTCTAGGCAATCTTAGGCTTCTCATTTTGGCATTTGCCATCTTTCCAGTTGGTATTATATGGCATGTCATGTAATCTAGGGGGTCTATCTTTCTAGTTATAATGAGGTTTGTCATTTTTATTTACCTTGGTAGTCAAATCCTTCATTGCAATAACCAATTTCTCTATCTTGTCATCCTCCTTAGCAACTTTATTAGGTTGTTGTTTTGTTTCCTGCCATAATCTACCATCTGTCCTTCTTCCTAACTTCTTGGATGCTTTTCTATTACTTTCTACATTTATGGAAATTCTAAAAGCATCTCTCAAGTTATGTCGATTCTTATCTCTCAGGATATAGGCCATCTTAGAATCAAATGCATTGTAATAAGTATTTAAACACATGTTCTCATCTAATCTCATCACTTGATACAATCTGTGCATGGCTTTTTGGAATCTGGCATTAAAGTCAGTGACCATTTCATTATCAGACTTTCTGATATTATTGAATTCATTGAGCATGAAGCTCACATTAGTCTTGTCACCATATTGCTCTTGGAAACAATTTTTAAAATCCTCCCATGACCCTATGCTATTAACTAGAAGGCCTCTAAGCCAATCTCTTGCATCATCAACCAGGGACTGAACAAATAGTTTCATGATGACATCTTTGTCCACTATCTCATAATCATTTATTAGGTCCCCAAAAGATTTCAGATGTTCCTTAGCACTAATGGCATTGTTCCCAACAAATTTATGGAGTCTGTCTCTTAACTTAGTAGGGACATGATTGAGATTTCCTGGGATCCCATCAAAGAACAATTGTCTATATTGTTCTAAATTGATTGGTCTCCTTTGAAAAGGGGTAATAGCATTATTATTTCCCACATTCATTCTAATTATTGGAACTAGAGACTGAGATATTTGGGTGTGATGACTATTCACAGAGATTTGACTCACTGATGCTACATTAGCAGTCAGTGCAGGTTGAATTTTAACCAGGGGAAGGGAAATTTGTTGAGGATCAGGCTTACTAAAGTCTTCTGATGGAAACATGATAGGAGGAGCCTTTAAGTAACTAATTTTTCTTTTTACTTCCTGATTTGCTACTTCTAATTCAACTTTCTCTAGTTCCATTTGGAGATCCTCCTTTTCTTTCCTCATTCTTTCTATTTCTCTCTCATGTGCTGACAACCTATGAGAAATCTCCTCTGCAGTTTTAGATCCAGTTCCATCATCCACCCATTTCTGTTTTCCTTTATCCACATTTGTCCTAGGAAGCTGAGAATCACTAAATACTTCCCTGTTAGGCTGGACTACTGACCTATATGCTTGCTTGGCTTTGGGGATCAGGATTTCTTTGATCACGGGGCCTTCTTCATCACTCTTTTCTTTTTCTTTGGCCAGTACCTCAGGATCAGCTATCTGTCTAAGAAGCCTATCTCTCTCCATTAATTTAGCCTTGACTTCCTTCTCCCTATTTGCTTCCTTTTGGGCTTTTAGGGAAATTAGTTGGTGAACTCTTTTATTCAGATCTTCAATTTCTTAGGACACTTTATCTTCATCAGGGAAATTTTCCTTAGAATCTGATATATTGACTTGGTCTATGTCAATCAAACTAATGTTTCCATCTATTGTTCTAGGCACAGAGTGTCTAATTGCATTTGAACTAGTCCTATCTCTTGTAGAAGCACTAACATGGGATAAATCTTGATTTAAAACATGTGCATTATCAATATTTCCAAACAATCCTGAATGGAAACCTAATATATCATGTTCTGAATATCTGGAAGATGAATTAGATTTTGCATAAATAGGTCAATCAGGCATCTTACCAGTATTATTGTTCTTTTGTACCCAAGCAACATTTGATGGCTCATATAGCACAGATCTCTTCTGACCTCTCTGTGACTAATCTGGCAAACCTTCTTGCAAAGTTTCACGAGGATGCTTCTTCATGAATTACTTGGTGTTTTTTCCTCCTTGCATTACACTTGTTTTCTTTTTAAATGATTTATAATTCACAAGGACTGGTTCCAATATAACAGAGTCGCCACCCACAAGAATATGGGAATTATGAAAACAAGTTATTAGAATAATACGTAGGAATTCCACAAACACAATGATTTTCTTTACAACCTTAAGCACAAATCTGCATCTGGATCCTTAATGTGACTCTCCCCTGCAGAGTCGCCACTTTTGTTGTCTTCAAAATATGATTCACTTTAACATCCTTATAATAAAATGATTAAACTCTGT
Source organism: Cryptomeria japonica (assembly GCF_030272615.1). Classification (NCBI taxonomy): domain Eukaryota; kingdom Viridiplantae; phylum Streptophyta; class Pinopsida; order Cupressales; family Cupressaceae; genus Cryptomeria; species Cryptomeria japonica. The sequence continues at coordinate 65,808,984 of NC_081413.1, read as the reverse complement.
GTGGAAGAGATATGAAAGGGAAGTAAACTCTTAGGACAACATATGACAAGGTTTGATTTGACCTTCTAAATTTTGAACTTACTCAAAGTCTAGGTGGGTATACCTTTTTGAACTAAATTCACACATTCAAAAGATAAATCTATAGCAAACCAGTCTAGAAAACCGGTGGATCTAATCACCTTGAAACTAACTGAAATAAAGGAATGAAAATTATACTCATATTCAGTATTTTGATCTACAAAACATGCAATAGACAACCTTGATCTATACCAGTGCCTTATCCAAGGTCACAGAGTCATCTAAATTCAAACAATACTCCCCAAACAAAATATCTCTACACATCCCATTGGCTTGGCTTCTGTTGATCCCTATATATGCCTGACACATATAAGAATTTATGTATAATGAAGTAAACTATGTTCATCAAGATTCAAGATGTCTCACAAGGAATTTACTAGTAGAAATGATCCCTGCATATTTAATTTCCCTCCTAAAGAGGAAAGCTAGCAAACGCATCTACAAAAAGTTGCCTTACAACCCCCATTCAAAAAAAATAACCCTAGATTATTCAGAATGAAATAGTAAATAATTACAAACACATTTGAAGATGACACAAAGTTTTTAGTCAAAATCGATGGTCTGTATATTGATATTATCTTCAAGAAAGTATTACAAAAACTTTTGAATATTCTCCATTAAACTTAGAAAAGCTCAGATAAATTTTTGTAGTGTTTTCTTACAATTCTTTGTGATCTTTTTCCCACTAGTCCTGGTATCCATTTATAACAATATGGGTGCACATAGCTCTGGACTTTCCTAGGAGAATTTGTTACAATTATTGCTTCTCAAGAAGAAGTTACAAAATGTTTTGCAAAAATGGTTACAAGTCCTTTTCGACCTCTGTAGCTTCTTCTAATTACTGTTCGGTTGCGACCTCTTCTAACTATTCAGGAGCGCCTTCTAACTGCTCTGCATCCTGGATGGCATATTTTGTTGTCCATTCATTGTAAACATCATCAGTTGGCCACGCGAAATCAATCACTTTTGTCTTAGCCTTGGTCAACCTTTTCCAGGAATTTCTCATCTTGTTGACTTCTGAATTGAGAAAACCATAATGAGATTTGATTTTCTCTATCTCCTGAATTGTCACAACAAAGAAGGAAGCATCATCTAGATCAACAATTCCTTTAATTCTGGCTGACAATTTGGCCTCTAATTAATTTAGCCACACTTGTTTGTCCTTCAGTTGATTTGGGCTAGCAAAAACTCCTAGGAGCAACTCAAAAACCTGATTAGCATACTCCTTTTTGTACAAGTTAATTTTCCTATCAGCATTATCCACCTCTTCTGCTAATTTTACTAGGTCTTTGGTGGTATCACAAGTAGATTTGATGATAGGATTGACCCTTGCTTCATCATAAGATGCACAAATAGACTCCAAGTCTTGCTCTCTAGGCCTCCACTTGTCAAAAATAGCTATCAAAATCGCCTTATCTCCATTGAGCTCATTCCTCATATCCAAAACCTTACTTATATTATTATATAGCAGCGAGGCATTCATTGTATCTACAAAACTTGAAACAGTAGCCCTTACTCTATCCTCATATTTCTTGGCATACAAGGCTTGAGCCTATTTCAAATTCTCTAGCTCTTGAGGAGTAATCTCAATCATTTGGGAGGTGGAAGGTGCTGGAGATGGTGGGAACTCAATGATGGGTCTGCTAGGTGGAGGTCTTTCAGGAGAGGAGGAGATCATCAGTGTTGAAGACTCACCTTGATGGTACTATCTTGTCAACTGGCTCTGCAACTTAGCAATGATGTTATCCTTACCTCTTACCTCCTCCTTAGCACTGTTATAAGCCTTCAAAATTGTCTCCAACTTGATTTGGAGGTCTTCTTTTTCCTTGGCTTCCTTTTCTGCTATTTCAACACTAAATTTTGCAGTCTCTAGCATAGTGCTAACAGCTTCTACCACTCCTATGTTCTGCACTCTTTTCACTATCATACCACCAAGGTAGCTTGACCTTGGGGTATCTTTTCTTCTCTTATTTTCATCTCTCTTGAGAGACCACATGACGAGTGCATCATTATCCTTGCTGAAAGTAATTCCCTCCATGGGCTTAGTTTCTTTCCTCACCGCCTCCAGTACTAAGGCATCTCCTATGTCCCAGTCAGGTAAAATAAGTACTCCAGCCTGTGCCACCATATCTCTTCCTTGCTCAAGAGTGATGGTCTTAAACTCTTCCATCATTACTTGTTTTATTTCCTCCTCTACCAGAGCTGGATCTTTGTTAGGCTGCTCACCTTTTCTCTTCTCACATCTTGCATTATATTTATCTATATTCTGTTTCCATACAAACTGCATAAATGCTCCTGATGTGACAAAATTGTTGTCAGCCAAGAAGTCATCACAGGCCTACTTTATCTCAGGATCCCACTCCTGGCCTTTAAGTTTAGTGGTAGTAATGTTCAGTTCAGCAGCAAGGGGTTCTTCTGGCATTCCTTCCTCTACCTCATCATAAGTGTAGGCAATTTCCCCTAAACTGCCTAACTGTAAAAGTTGTTCAGCTGCCGCTTGCTCATCTCCTATATGAAGAGGGGATTGGGATGGAGAGTACAAGGGTGTACTAGATTGTACCTCTTTTCCTACTCTCTACTTCTTAGGGCTCTCTTGGATTTCAATGACATCTTGTATTTTCCTCTTTACTTTGGAGGTAGAGGGCTCCCCTATTGTGGGCATCAACACACTATAACTAGATTTCTTGTGCAGTGTGTAGTCACCAGGAGTGATTGCTTTCGTGGAGGCAGACCTACTTAGAATCATTCTTTCCTTTTTAGGGTTGCTTTTAATCACAACTTCCCTCTTTTCCTTTAGGTTCTACATCACATCCTCAAAGCAAACAATTAATAACTTTATTTTCTCCTCAAAAGGGAAAAAGCTAGACAATGGGTCATAGCTGGCATCGAATTGATCCACAAAGTCTAAGGCTTTCTTATAAGCCACCCATTTTTCTTTCCTCAGTTCTTGCTCATCCAAATCAAACTCATTTCTTATGACGTCCTCAGGAAATTGAAATTGATGGGGTCTTCCTCTACACACTGCCCTCTTCCTAAACATGCCATTGAAGAAGTCTTCTGGATCAACACACCTGGATATTGCAGTTGACAAATGATAGGGTTTGAGAAAGTCTTCAAAACAATTCCAACCTCCCTTGGTTATTATAAATTGATAGGTTATGGTAACCGTAGGGAAAATAGTCCCTTTACCCCTGCCTATCAGCTCTGCTTCTTGTACACTACCAATCTGTCTAAGGACTTCTGCAATTCCCACTTTGAGAGGGACCTAATAGGGCAACAAGAATGGAGTGCCTTTAAAACCAAAAACTTTGAAAACTATTGAGACTGGGTATAGATAAATGTCACCCCAATTATGAACAATCTTTATACTCTCTGCAAATTCTTTTTGTCTAACAAACTCCAAAAGAACCTTGGGGATTCTTGGGTTTTCTGAGCAGAGGAGAGTCCTAATCTTGGATGCAAAATATTTATCAGATTTTATAAAGCTAGCATCCTCTCTATCCCATGACAACACAGTACTCCATATTTGCACTAGCATTTTTTCTCCCTCTTTCTCTTTTATGAGGTCCAATCCATTGGCAAAGTAATCACCACCTTTGAACAGAAATAGATGCATAAGGAGTGAATACCATTTGAAAGGCCTATCCACCTTCCCATTTTTTATTCCTATTATCCCTCCATCGATAGCATTACTAATGAAAGAAGCATAATTAAATGTTACTGCAAGGGAAGGATTCAAAATCTAAGCAATCATTAGCAAGTAGTGATTATGCATATTTGCCTCAGCATCTTCTCCCAAAACCTGATAGAGTGACCAATACATTCCCTTAGCCCTGCGGGTGAATAGATTCAATGAGAAGGGATCTTCTGAGTTGGGTTCTACAACTGTCAACCCACCAATCTTCACAAAAAATTCCTTAAGAGGCCCATTCCTAAGATGATCCCTCTGTGCACTATATATTTGAGCTAATGATTTGAAGTTAATGGGTTCTAGAAAATTTGTAAACTCATTGAGCCCCAAAGCACTTCTGAACTCTTCAGCATTAATTTCAATAAGGGCTTTTCCATTTATATCCCTAATGCTTCTTGTAACTTGATCATAATTATGTGCAATTTGATTCAATAGATCCATGTCCATGAATACCCCTAGAACTACCAACTTCCCTACATCTAATTCCCAGATGCTATTTTGTGGGACTGGACAATTTCTCATTCCAAATCCAACCTTGAATATTCCCAACCCAGACAATCCAACCAATGGGTCTCTCAACTGGTTGCCCTTATCATATAGCCCTTCTCCTATCTTCAAACGAGGAGCTCTAGGCACTAACTCTTTCACTTTTGATGCTTGGTTAGTTGACAACATCAACTGCTCAAGAAAATCATCACAAATGGCCCTCTCCTGATAATTAACCTTCCTAGAAAACTCTCTCTTAGGTGCAATTTTGAAAATGCAAGCAATCAAAATACTACCCCAAATAGTTCAGTGACAAATCTAGACATTAATTAAAACAACACAAAGAAATTACGAAACAGGAGTACAAGAAAACCTGATTTTAGCTTGAAGGAATCTTCTCTACAACTGAATTGACTCGCTCTGTATATGAAGACAAAAGCTTTGTATCTCCTCTTTTGCAACAATTCTTTTGAATAATACCTTTACTCAATCAACAGGAGATCATATATGGTACCCAGGGTCTTAACTACAACATTGATTCTGCATGCTTCGACTGTCCCTTTAGAATTGAATTCATGAGAGAATTTGTATTTTTCGCTCCAACGGGCCATAACATTCTTGCAATTCTTTCCTTTCGCTCTTTCGCTATTTCGTGAAGCATAACCTTTAGGCAATTTCGCTAAATGAAATCATGCCAACCGTTCGATCAAAAGAAACTTGATCAGCCATTATACTGACTTAACAGTCTTGCCTTTGCACTGGGCCCCACCTCCTTTTTGCCATTTCACAACCTTTATCTTTGGAGCACTTCTCCTTCACGAAACTGCACCAGACGTTAGATGGAATTCTAACTGCTCGATATTTAACTCTCACCAGGACCATTGACATCTTTACTAACCGTGCCTTTACCTTGACTACTAGCGATCTTTCGCTATTTCGTGGAGCTTAAACATCTGTCAACTTCGGGCTGCGAAACAACACGAAGCATTGGATTAATTCAGAGATGACTATCCTTTAAGGGAAACCCTTTATCCCTACTTTGCTTACACTACTTTTTTATTGGTTATTGATTACCACGTGGCACTCAACCATCAGTTTTAGAAAACCATTCAAGCCTAGTTCCACATTGGCCACGTGTCTCTCCCTTTTACCACTAGTTACACCTTGGTGGGCCCTCTGCTTCTTCTAAAACCACGTGTCCACATACACGTCACCATCTAGCTTGACACCTAGATTAACCCTTTTCACTTTCGTTATTTCACGAAGCATATCCTTCAAGCATCTTGCAACTGTGAAATAACACCAACCATTGGATCAAAACGAAGTTAATCCTCCTTTAACCTTATGTTTTTTCTACCTTTGGGGATGAAAAACCTTTTCGCCATTTCGCAAGGCATAAAGCATGAGCATCTTACCCTTGCAAATTCACGTGGGCCATTGGATTATTTTCTACTTGCTCGGTGCTTAACCATTTGAACAGACTCCGGCAGACGTGGGCCCTCCGACTCAACCTCAAACACCTGGTATCTAGCCACTTTCAATGCTAACATGTCAGTGTTTCATTTGCTGAGTGAAAACATTAGGTTCCACCTCATCCTTGCCACCTGTATCTGCCAGGTCACCTCTTATTCCACGGCATGACTCACTTTTGGGACCCACCTTGCTGACTATTGTGGCCTTTGCCATGTGCAACCGTTTCACTCGCTCTCTAGACCAGCTGGACTATCTACTTGGAGTTGCACATCATTTCGCCACTTTGTGAAAGATAACTGTCAAGCATTTTCATCCTGCAAAATAGCATGAACTGTCAGATCAAATGGGACTTGATTACCTTTTAGTCACTTAGAAAATCCTCACATGCAGGGTCCCACCGAATGCTTTCGCCATTTTGGGAAAGGTATTTTGCTTGCAAGTTCAGGCTGCGAAATAATGCCAGCCATTGGATCTTGGACAAGATGAGACCTCTTTAAACCGGACCAAAATCGCCATTTAGAACGCAAAGCCTTTTCGCCATTTTGCGAGCCTTAAACCACATGCAACTTCACCTGTCTTAAACCACGTGCAACTTTGCCTAAAGAAATAGCGAAAACCATAGATCTTCTTGAGAGATGCGCACCACTTACTGGGCCTGACAACATTAGGAGGGAAATATATAAGGCGTAAAATTTTATGACTAATTCAAATGACCGCCTAGGCAAATGACAAAGGCGGGACACTTCCTATGAACCCGAGACCCATTACTTAAGTGGATAAAGTAACAAAGAAATAGAAACCAAAGGGTTTTTTTAATAAAACATTGAACAATTTAAGATTAAAACCCGAAACCCTTAGGACCTAACACAGAGCTAAATTAACTCATAATGTGTCTAACTCAAAATTTCAAAACTTAGCCGATTTATGGGAACAAAAGACCCATTTTTTAAACAATGATAACAGGATGGTAAGAACAATACTGACAATATTTATTATGTTGAAGGTTTAAAGAATAATCTTTTGAGTGTAGGACAATCGGTAGACAAGGGATTTCAATTATAGTTCAAGGATGGAAAATGCAAAATCATTACCAGATCAGGCTTAGAGATTACAATCAGTACATAGACAAAAGGTAATATATTTCATTTGAACTCCGATGAAAAGACATGTTTGATTACACAAATTGATGAGAGTTGGCTATGGCATAAAAGGACGTGTCATGTGAATTTTGATTGCATTGTGTAGATCAGTTCAACTAAGGCTTTTAGGGATATACCTAAGATTATGAAGCCCTATAATTTGGTATGTAAAGAATGTAAAATGGGTAAACAAGTCAGAACCTCTTTTAGGCGTATACATGATAAATCAAATGATGTTCTTGATCTTATTTATACTGATTTATGTGGCCTTACTAGAGTTAAAATTTTTCATGGTGATAGATATTTCATGCTAATCATTGATGATTATTCTAGAATGATGTGGGTTACTTTTTTGATTGAAAAATCTGAAGCATTTGAAAAGTTTAAAATCTTTAAAGCTAATGTGGAAATTGAGACAAGATTGAAGATTAAATGTTTGAGATCAGATCATGGTGGAGAATTCACATATGATGAGTTTAATAACTTTTGTGACAAGCATGGTATAAGAAGACAATTTTCTACTCTCTGGACACCTCAACAGAATGCAGTTGTGGAAAGGAAGAACAAAACTATCTTGGATGCTGCTAGAAAAATGAGGATGGAAGCTAATCTACCTCATATCTACTAGAGAGAAGAAGTGAGTACAATGATTTATACATTCTGTAGACACCTAAAAATGGTCAACGCTTGTAGAATCATACTTTAACATTTGCGCATTGCCTTATTTTAGGGTTTTTGCATCGCATTAACACTTCATCTTTATCATTTGCGAGCATCGAGTCTTTCTTCATTTGCGAGCATCGAGTCTTTCTTCATTTGCGAGCATCGAGTCTTTCTTCTGCATTTCTTCATTTATCTCGCTTTCAAATTTGGTCTTGTCGACAATAATCTTCAGTCATGATTTTGGTCAATCTTATCTTGTCGCATTAATGTGCGTGCTAATTTGTCATCATTTTGGACGTCGTCAATCCTAATTAGGGTTTTGTCCTCATTTTCAATCTTGTCATTTTGCGATCGATTTGTCATTGATCGTTATCATTTTCAATCTTGTTGTTTTGCATTATCATTTTCAATCTTGTCATCTTGCGATCAATTTGTCATCGATCGTCTTCCTTCTCAATTGTGTTAATTTGGATCAATTTGTCATTATTCCTCGTAAATTGGTGCATTTATCAATCAAATCATTTATCACATTGATCATTTATCAATTCAAAATCATGATCGAATCAACATCAAATCAATTTTATATCAAGACCTAATTGTCATCCTTGCATTCCTAATTTATCTTCTAGGGTTTTATGATTTATTCATTTAACCTTGTTTGTCATTTTCTCTCCATTTTCTCCCTCTAGGTTAAATAATTTATTTATTTATCCTAGGTCTTCGTGTCACAATTAAATGTTTAATTTAATTGGCTAACTAATTATTCCTCTTTTTGTGAATTAATTAATAAATGATAAATTATTAATTGATTTACCTAATTTCCTAATTTTTCATCAATTTCTAAATTCCCTCTTTGTGAATTAATTAATAAATGAGAAATAATTAATTCACTAAATTCCTAATTTCTTCATTTCTTATTTTCTAATTTTCCTAATTTCCCTAATTTTCCTAAATTCCTAATTTCCACCTATTTTCTAATTTGTCAAATTTAATTTCCACCTAATTAATTTCTCTCTGGTTCTCCCTATTTTTGTGCTTCGGTGGAAGCATGAATTTCTCATGCGTCATACTTTTGGCATAGCAAGATGTCATAAGCCTCTAGTCCTCTAACCTTTGCATTGGCAATATGTCATAATTCATGACATAGAAGGTGTCATAACCTTCTTCTTTCCACTCAATTGTGCCATTTTTGAAATCAATTGCCTCTAATATCAATTTCATGCTAATCTTGTCTTTTCTCCAATTTATCTATAAATTGGATGAATTTCTTCAATCAAGACTAATCACTTTGTCGAATCAATCACACTTTGAGTATTCTTGCGCTACTATGTTGTCTACTTACTTTCATCTCATGTGTATGGACTTGTAGGTGAGATCCACAAGCAAAGATATTTGAAGAAGAAAGAAGGACAATGGAGCCACATGAAGGAGATATTCATATCTGCATTTGGTTTGCTTAGTTTTTAATCTTGAATGTTTTGCTTTCATGTCTCTGTTGGATGTAATTAGGATTGATCATTGCATTTGAGCTTTTGTGATTGAGCTAGGCTAATGTTGAATTTCTTGTGATGATTTCTGATTTCCTAGCTACATTAATTGGTGAACTCGACATGAACTAACCCCCTAATCATGCTTTTGAGTGCTTTTGAGTTGATTTGCAGGTTAAAAACCCAAGAAACAGGGTAATGTAGGGTTTTCTGGGAACTTCTGCGCTTGTGTCAAGCATTTTGCACCTGTGTTAAGCATTTTGTGCCTGTGTCAAGGACAATCTGTGCCTATGTCAAGCATTATGTGCCTGTCTCAAGACTTATGTGCCTGTGTAGGGACAGAAACAGAGGTAAAAGGCAGTGTGTTTTTACTTGCAAATTGTTCTGTTTTGCATGTTGTTTCTACTTTTTGGTTTTTTGGTACTGATTCTCTGTGCAGAACCTTGGCATACACATGATAAAGACAACAAATGAAACTACTAACACATTTTATGCAGGTTCGATAGTCAAAGACTAAACATATCAAACTTTTGAGTTGGGTTTTTGCAAGTTGCCTTGGACTACAACTAAACTTTGTGTTTGTAATTAATGTTTAGGCACCTAGTATGATTTCTAAATAGGATGGAATGAATGTGTTTTTCCTTTGATTTTTGAGTTTGACATTAGAGTAGGAGAGTATGCTCTCATCCTTCTTAGGGTGATCAGAAATCCAGATCTTCAATACCATGCTCATGTTTTTGATTGTGTGTCACCTTTAGAGGGCCCGCCTTCCCGACCATTTGCTTTTGCAAGCAAGTGATAATCGTGAGAAGGGAATGACCCAAAGTGAGTATGGCTAGAATACCTTGGCATTCTAACTCATTATAAACAAATACCTGATGGGCGAAAGCTTTGAAGGAAGGGTTATGTGGGAATTGCAGTTACTTGGGAAGTGATGACCCTTGAACTCTTTCTCATATCAACATCTAAGTAGGGCCTCACGGTCTAAATCATGCTTGCACGACTACATTTGGTTGGTATCTTGATGGGCTTAATGTCTCAATCACGCTTGCATGACATCAAGGAGTAATGCTTAATAGAAATCCTTACTAAACACCTTGTATTTAGAGGCCAAAAATCCTTCTAGTTGCTTGAGAAGGACAAGTTCGGATACTTGGAAGAGATACTAAGTTTGCCATGGGGAGATTTCCATGGGAACTGATGCTTGGCTGCCCTGAGAAGTGAGTGTCATGGAGGGGAGCCCGTGGGGTCAAGCATCTATGTATTCTCCTTGAATCTCATAACGAGTCTACCTCTCAAGTACCTAATGTCTTTGCCTACCATAAGAAATGTGTGAATGAGCATGGTTGTCCTGAGTCTAAGTTGATATATCTTGTCTTCTTTGTTTATCAAAAGTTAAATTGCATATCATTTCAAAAACAAGACAAATTGATTCAAAACAAGGTTAAAACATAAGAACATTTCATTTAACAAAGTTCAAAACACCTTCAAACATGGTTGTCAAACATTTTTCAAAATCTTGTCTCAACATTCATGTCACTTAGATTTAGGTTTATCCTAGGTTTGCATGTTGCAAATTCATTGTCAATTACCAAGGCTAGGTTCCACCTAGGTCATACTCTGCATATCAATAAGGGTCATCTATTTTTCATGTGTCCTCTTGCATTAGAGTAATACCATTATCATACATTTGCATTTGCATACCCTAGGTCTCTTCATCAAGCTTAGGTCATTATCATATCATATTAGGGTCATTTGCATAGTAATTGTTCCTTTGCATATAGTGTCAAAACTAGGTTTTGTCATACTTGAGTAATCCAGATCTTTGATAAACCCTAAGTCATTGTTAGGAAGTATAGACCTTATCAAACCTTTTCTCCTTTTGTCATTATTGTCATTTGGTCAAACCTAGCTTAGTATCCAAGCATATAGGGGAGACATTGTCATTTTGTCCTTTTGTCACTTGGTCCTTTTGTCCTTTGAGGTCTAGACATCATTTCAATTTCCTAAGGGTCTCTTTTAGATTTGCATTCCAAAAAGTTTGTCAAAATCTTCAAAAATAACCAAAAACATAGGTTGCATTCTTGCCATAGATTGCATTCTCATTTATTTAGTTGCATATTATACATTATCTTTGAAAAATTCCAAAAATATTACATTTGCATAAGTGACATGCCTGTTGAGACAAGATCAAAATCTAAAAAGATGGGTGAACCAATGTATCAAACCATTGACAACATATCAAATTCACAGTCTCAAACTAGTCAAACAGTACAAATTGAAGGTTCATCAAACATATCATTACCACCATATGGAATGGTTCAACTTGGACCACCTCCATTATATGAACCAATATTTGTACCCATGAAACCAGGACATGGCAGTGTTCCACCAACACCAAGAGGAGGTACACCTTTCAATTGGAATCAACCACACCTGCAACATGACATTCAAACTCAAACATTATATGAAGAACAAACTCTTTCAAAAGGATTTGGTTCAGATCAAGGCATTCAACAAGAAACGAATCCAAATGTCCAACCAGATTCTTCATCAAATTCTGATGCTTCTGATGATGTTGACATGTTCCTTCAAGATCCAAAGTTGACAAAAAAGATGGATAAGTTCTTGAACAAGGTCTTTAAAATGTTCCCACAAAAATATCTCAACATGATGAGTAATGTGACCTCCTCAAGTGAGCAAATCAATGTGCAAAAACAACAAGGTGGTGAGCTGTTAAGTTTCTATCCGCATCCAAATGAAGAAAATGTGCAACCAAAAACTCAGCCTACCTTGATGAGTAAACGTGCTTGAAAGGCATTGACAGTAACTATTCCTCAAAAGTCACCATTTGAGACAATAAATAATCCATTATTCAACACAACACCTGTAACACAAGATCAAATGAAGACCATGCAAATATTGACAACTATCCCTCAACAAGAAGTGGTTCCTTACATGCATAAAATTGGATCAAAATCTAAGATGCAAGAAAGCTTCATGACTGGAATGTCTGATATCACTAATGTCCAAAACAATTCCACGATGCAACAAAGTTCTTATGTCCCATTAAGTTCAATATATTTGCCAAACACTATTGCGACAGATCCTTCGATAATGGTGACACAAAGAACTACGAATAGTGGTTTGCACCAACAACAATTGTTGCCACAATTGAGTAATACACAAAAGGTACAATCGAATGTGCAAACAAGCAATGTACAACAACAACAATACTGCATTTGACAACACGTTGCAGTGCCCTCTGCACCATTACAAGTTAATGCAAACTTGCAACCATCATAGTAGATTGGACAAACAACATAGCAAGTTAATGCAAGTGCCATACCTCATCTTAAGGAGAAGCAAGGAAAACCACCCAAACAAAGTTTTTTGCAAATGATGGGATTTACACCATGACAACAATTGGCACAAAGTCAACAAATTCCAATTCATCAGCATCAACAACAACATGTGCCTCAATATGTGCCAAGGCAAACAAGCTATCATACTTCACAACCGCAATTGGCACCTGTGCAATATCAACAATACCCACAATTGCAATATCACCCTAGGCTATAAGAAGCACAACAACAAGGTCAATATCAAGGCATGGCACAACCACAACAACAAGAGATGTACCAAGAACATTATATGCCGGAGACACCAAAAACGGCCATTTCGGAGCATCAACAGCCGATCGGAAACACGATGTATCGACAAAGAGTACCCACCGGGATTAATGATGGACCTCCAAAATCTAATACAATTGCGCAACAACTTAAGAAGTTGCAACGACAAGTTGACGCATTAGAAACGAAAGGAACAAAGAAGTTGTATATAGATCAGGATTTATGTCCTAATCCATTTGACAAGAGCTTATACATGCCTCTGTTCCCTAAACATTTTGAGGCACCTAATTTTGAGAAATATAAAGGGAATGGCAATCCAAAAGATCACATTCAAGCATTTTTCATGGCATGTACTGAAGTGAGTTATGAGGAAACATATTTAATGTGCTTATTTGCAGGAAGTCTCACCGGACAAGCCATGGATTGGTATTCACATCTACCAGGAAATATAAAGACTTGGTCTGAATTGGCTCAAAAGTTTATATCTCACTTCGCATTCAACATCGACAGTGACATGACCATGTCAGATCTATGCAACACCAAGCAAAAGCAAGGTGAACCATTAGTGACTTTCTTGCAATGATGGTGAAGCTTGTATAGTCATTCTTCCCTAGATATACCTGAAGAACAACAAGTGAATCTGTTTATCCAAAATTTGGTCCCAAAAATGATGTACAAACTAAAATTGAAAAGTCCCAGTACTATAGAGCAACTCATTAAGAAAGGGATGAACATTGAAACTACTCTTGTAGCCAAGGGAATCATTAAGCTTAACAAAGACAGTGACAACACGACCAATTCAGGGGAAAGAAATAGATTTTGGTATAAGAACAAGAATGTCACTAATGATGGAATTGTTGATGCAAGAGTAGTGAATGCAAATCAACCCCCATTCACAATCAAGAAACTGAGTGTTCCTAATATGTCAACTATGGAACAAAATCAAACACCAGTGAGAAATGTTACTCAACAGCCGCAATACCAATAGCATACTCAACAATACGCTCAACAATATAATCAACAACAAGGCCAACAAAAAAATCAACAATCCAAACCTTTTCGATCAAGGGATGGGCCTCCTCGACAGTTTACGCCATTGGGAGAGCCTATTGAATTAGTAATGAAATAATTAATACAAGCAAAATTTATCAAGTTACCAGATATCAAGGAAGAACCATTGGTAAAGCCGCATTGGTGGAATGATAATGCCTATTGTGAATACCATCGGTCAAAAGGACATAAAACTGCATCATGTTTCCAATTGAAACATCTGATTCAAGACTTGTTAGAGCAAGGAGTAATTGAGGTAGATCCACCCCATGCGACCTCTAATAGTGATCATACTATTTTCAAAACTCCTTTGCTTGATCATGACAAGGGTAAAGCGTCTTCTTCAAACTCTACCCAAACAACAAATTATGCAAGTCCTGGTTATAATAATGTCATCAATTGTTTTCACATGTCAAATGAGTATGTTTCTACCCTAAGAATAAAGGGACAAGATCCTTCTTGCACAGTCACCACTCGTCGATCCAAAATAGTCCTGAAAGGAGCTCCTGCAGCTCCTCCCAAACCAACTCCTGCAAGTCAGTATAATCTTTTGGATCATCTAGGAAAGACACTTGCACAAATATCAATCCTTGAGTTGTTGAAAATGTCCCCCATGCATCGTGCAATCCTAGATAAAGCTTTAATTGAGTCCACAGTCTCGACAGACATTGATGTTGACCAGTTTCAAGCTCGAATTGGACATCTAGCTGTTTCCCAAAATGTCGCATTTTCTGATAATGATATCTCACCTGATAAGCTCCCTCATAATGATCCTTTACACCTTGAAGTCTTTGTCCATAATTGCAAAATATGATGAGTCTTGATAGATGGTGGAGTGGGTCTTAATATTTGTACCTTGAGAGTGGTCATTGGCCTTGGTTATATAGAAAATGACATTGATGCTTCCAGAAGAATAACAATCAAAGCATATGATGATGTTGAGTGCCCATCCAAAGGGATAATTACATTGCCTATCAAGGTCAGTCCAATGACAGAAAACACTTTCTTGCAGGTCTTAGACCTTGATCTCCCTTACAGTATGATTCTTGGTCGTCCATGGATCCATGTAATGAAAGCAGTTCCATCCACCTATCATCAATGTTTAAAATATCCTTACAATGGAATTGAGATAACAATTCCAGGAGATCCTAATCCATTCCAATTTTGTGCTACCCTAAAGGATTCTCTGCAGCAGCAAGTCCCAATCAATAGAGAGGCCAAATCACATAGTTATGTGGATCCTAATGAATTGTTAGATGTTGTCAAAGGAAAATTGAAGATACAGGACCAAGGATGCGGAGAATATTTGATGGATCAAACATTCCTCATCGGGAATTTACCAATATCTCCAAAATCATATGGCAAACCGCATTTGTTGCAAAAGGAACCTAAGGTGGTTATTCAATATCAACCTCCCACTACATTTACAAGATGGGGTGAACTTGACAAAGAAACTCTAGATGATGATGCCATAGATTGGCTTTATAAGGATCCAACTGAGACCCCACCTGTCAGGTTGCCAATGGAATGATACGGTAAAGGATTTACTATGCTACAAAAGAAAGGATATGACAGCTGCAGTGGTTTAGGCTTGAACAACAATGGAAGGCTAGAACCTGTTATACCTAAGAGGTGACCTCCAACTTTAGGGTTAGGTTTTGTACCATTACGAATTGGATCCTCATCTACCAAAGTAACCACATGTGGAAAAGGGCATGACTCTGATGATGAAATAACACCTGAGGATATCCGACCCGAAACTGATTCCAATGAATGGGAGTGGAGTTCTTTTTCTTCTAGCTCCTATGCCCTTGACAATATTTTCCTTGACCCTAATAATTTGCCTATGGAAGACAAACATGAAATAACTCCTCTTCCTAAAACATGTCCTAATGCTTGGATAGAGTCATTCTGGGATCCAAGCTCTGAATCAGATACAAGTAGTTCAGATAGTGATACTATAGATGTATACATCTTTACCATCTCAGTCCTCTCTCTCATTAAAAATGATGATGACATGCCCCTCGTCTATCCCCAGCTTGTCCAACGTGACCAACAAGAACCACTCACATGGGACTATTTTCAAAATGACAAAGCAATTGTAGAATTCCTTGGACTATGGGAAGGCATACCACACGGTGATCATAAGGCAGGATTTGCTATTGACCTAGATTCCACAGCATATCTTGGGGAGTCAACTCCATCTTCCAGTCATCAAAATAAAAACAAAAAAGAATAAGTAAAAAATCAAAAGAATAGGTCTTTGAGTGAAAACCGTAAGGCACTCTCTGATCATGAAAAAGTAAAAATAAAAGACGTACCTACGGGTGAAAACCTCTCTGAGGCACCCAAAGGTGGAAGAGTGGACATACCCCTATGAAGTCAGGATAAATCAACATTGCTTGTGGAAATGATCGAGGCAATCAATTTGGGTACACCTGACAACCTTAAGGTCATTCATTTTGCTGCTTCTCTATCAAAATAGGAAAAGATAGACTTTGTCAATTTCTTTCTTGAGAAGAAGATCAGTTTTGCATGGTCCTATGCAGATATGCCTGGCCTTGATCCAAAATTAGTCCTTCATCACTTGCCATTAAAAGTAGATGCCAAGCCTGTCAAACAAAAACTCAGAAAGATGCATCCCCAGGTGGCTCTTTTGGTCAAGGTCGAACTGAAGAAACTACTGGATGTGGGCTTTATCAAACCCATCGATTATGTAGACTGGATTTCAAATTTGGTACTAGTTAGCAAAGTAACTGGGGGCATCAGAATCTGTACAGATTTTAGGGATCTCAATAAAGCATGCCCTAAAAATGATTTTCCATTGCCAAATATCAACATCATAGTTGACATGACTACTGGATATGAGATGCTCTCATTGATGGATGGTTTCTCTGGCTATAACCAAATTCGCATTTCTCTTGAAGACCAACATAAGATAGCATTCACATGTGCTTGGGGTACTTATTGCTAGAATGTGATGCCCTTCGGTCTTAAAAATGCAGGTGCAACATATCAACGAGCGATGACGACAATTTTTCATGATTTCATTCATACTTTGATGGAGGACTATGTTGATGACTTATTATGCAAATCTGTCACAAGAGATAGTCATTTAGCCATCTTGGGCCCAATCTTTGACCAAATGGAGACTTACAAGCTCAAACTCAATCCAAAGAAGTGTGTCTTTGGTGTCACAGCAGGCAAATTACTAGGGTACATTGTTTCTCACAGGGGCATTGAAGTCAACCCTACCAAGGTTAAAGCAATAATGGATATGCCTCCTCCTTCTAATCTTCATCAACTATGCAGTCTGCAAGGAAAGCTCCAGTCAATCTGTCGGTTTATAGCTCAGTTGCCCGACAAATGTCATCCATTCCAGCATCTATTGCATAAAGGTGTTTCTTTTAAATGGACTGAGCAATGTCAATTAGCCTTTCAAGCTCTCAAAGACTATTTGCTGTCACCGCCTATTCTAATGCCTCCTATAGAAGGAAAGCCATTCATATTGTATATTTCTACAACTGAAACGGCACTAGGAGTTCTCTTGGCCCAGCAGGATGAGAATGGCAAAGAGCGAGCTATTTATTATATCAGCCAGACACTAGTAGGCTATGAGCTGAATTATTCAACTATTGAACGGGCATGCTTAGCAGTGGTATTTGCAACACAGAAGCTCTGAAACTATATGTTAAATCACCAAACATTACTGGTTGCAAAAATTGATCCCCTAAAATACTTGCTTAGCAGAGCAGCTTTGACGGGTCGCCTAGCAAAGTGGGTTATGATCCTCAGTGAATTTGATATTGAGTATATGGAGCAAAAGGCGATAAAAGGACAAGTCATAGCAGATCAACTTGTAGAGGCTCCTATTTATGATGATCATCCCATGTTGACCGATTTTCCAAATGAATCAGTCTTTGCTCTCACATCTTCTAATGAATGGAAGTTATACTTTGATGGATCCCATACCAAGTTTGGGTCCGAAGCTGGCATCTTGTTTGTCACCCCTCAAGGTGATGCTATTCCCAAGTCCTACAGGATAACTTTTCATTGTACCAATAACATTTCCGAGTATGAAGCATTGGTCATAGGACTCCGAGTAGCGGTCCACTGGAATATCACGCATTTACAAGTCTATGGAGATTCTCAACTAGTCATCCGATAAGTTAATGATGACTACGACACAAAAGATGAAAAGCTTATTCCTTATAAGCATATGGTAGATTTCTTCAAGACAAAATTCATAGCTATCCATTTCAGTCAAGTTCCAAGAATGCAAAACAAGTCGGCAGATGCAATGGCTACGATCGCTTCCATGTTAAATATGCCCCACAATATGGACAAATGTGAGTTTTTGGTCGAATAGTTGCTTGTTCCTTCTTTTGACATTCTGACAGTAGATGTGATGTGCCTTCTTGTTGGTCCCAACTCCCCGTGGTACAATGACGTATATCAATATTTGAAATCCCAAACCTTACCACCTAACCTTTCCGCTAACCAACGCCGAGCCTTCATCCGATAGATAGCCAAATATGTCATCATTGCCGATACCCTTTACCGTCATTCCTTTGACCATACCCTCCTCAGGTGTTTGGATTCTAATGAAGCACAAATGGCTTTACACAAGGTTCATGATGGTATATGTGGGGGCCATTTCAATGGTCTAAGCTTAGCCAAAAAGTTGATTCATGCTGGGTATTATTGGCCCACTCTAGAAAAGGATGTTCATGATTTTGTTAAGAAGTGCTACACATGCCAGATCCATGGAAACTATATTCATGCACAAGCCCAAGAGCTTCATTCTGTCATATCTCCATGGCCCTTTTCTCAATGGGGATTTGATCTTATTGGCAAGATTCACCCGACATCTGCAAATGGACACAAGTTCATCATTACAGCCATAGAGTATTTTACAAAATGGATCGAGGCTATCCCCATGACCTATACCACTGGTGTGCAAATTTCAAAATTCCTATTGAATTATATCATATGTCGGTATGGGGTTCCCCTTGCCATAGTCACAGATAATGGTCGTCCCTTCACGAATAAAGACATCAAGGAACTCTGTGAAAAGTTTCATATTCAACATTGTTTCTCCAGTCCATACTATCCACAGGGTAATGGTCAAGCCAAAGCATCGAATAAAACCATTATCAAAATCCTAAAAAAGGTTGTCAATGATGCTAGATGTACAGTTGAATCCAGCACTATGGGCCTATTGCACTTCTATCCGCACACCTACTAGAGCAACACCTTATTCCTTGGTGTATGGTGCGGAAGCCATTTTACCCTTGGAAGTGGAGATTCCTTCCTTGCGTGTTTCCTTGCAACATCTAATTGATGATGAGACACATAGAGTCTCTCAGTTGCATCAGCTTGAGATGTTAGATGAGTAACGTCAGACAACCCTGACACATTTGCAAGCATATCAAAACCGTCTCTGTCACTCTTATAATAAGAAGGTCAAAGGGTGACACTTCGAAGTGGGAGATTTGGTTTTAAAGGCAAACCTTAAGAATGCACAGTCTACTGATATCATCAAAGGTAAGTTTGAACCTAATTGGGTTGGGCCTTTCATAGTGACTGTCGCTTATGGCTCGGGGGCATATCAGCTTGCCACTCCAGAAGGTGAACCTTTGTCTGATCTTGTAAATAGCATGCACCTTCGCAAGTACTGGGCGTAATTTTCTATCAGTACTTCTTCAAGTATGATCCTGAAAAAATACAAAAAAATCAAAAAAAGCAAAAAAAAAATGCAAAAAAATCAAAAAAAGCAAAAAAATACAAAAAATACAAAAAAAGTGAAAAAAAAACAAAAAGACAAAAAGAGCAAAAAAGTAAAGAAAAATTATTCGCCCTCTAGTGAAAACCTAGCAAACAGGCACTTTGGGCAAGTACCATGGTGAAAACCTGGCAATCAGGCACCATGTGTAACGAGATCATTGCTCTGTCATCTGTCACGACCTCTAGCTATACTTTCTCTCGGCCGGTTTATCATGTCTATCTTTGTCTTGACCCAATGTTCTGTTCCAGGCCTGTGATTGGTCAACATCATTGTCTTGCATACTCTAGTTTCTTGTACATATGTCTTTCAAATGTGCATTGGGTGCATTCCCCTTGTCATGATCAATCACTGGAACTTCCGAAAAAATTGCAAAATGTCCTGAAATAATCCAAAAAAATTGAAAAATGTCTTGAGAAAATCCCTAAAAAGTCAAATAAAGTCCTGAAAAAATGAACATAAAAAAAATTGTAAAATCTCGAAAAGAAAAACAAAAATATAACCCCTCTGTGCATAAGACAGATCACTGAGCATCCCTCCAATGACACGCAATCCAACACTGTGCTTTAATGAAATCATGCATAAACAGATGAACTTTTTCACTCAAACCAGACATTCAAACTAATCACAATTGTTTTATCAATTGAATATCAACATCAGTATCATTCATCCTTGGCACACTATCATGGGTCTTATACGGGGTGTGGTATACTCGAAACCAGACTGTGTCCTGTCTTAGATGGGGTACCGCATGTCCTGAAACTAGATAGCATGATCATCCTATCAATGCTTTCAACTTTTGACAATGAAGATCAAGATGTTTGTTTGACTTGTTGGAATTAGCGAGTCTTATCTTTTTATTGATTTATCTTTGATCATGTTCGTATGTTGCTCGATGATGTCACTGAATGATTTAGAGTGACCAGGATGGTTCATGGTCCCTTTTTTTTTTGTTGTGATTGCTGTTTGTCTACAATGTGTTTGTCTTTTGCAAAAAGGGTTGCATTTCAGCTCTGGCCTTTAATGCCATGATGTTACGCATCCATTTTGCTACATTAAAATAAAGTTTCTCACCTACAAAGTGCATTCCTGAAAGCAAGTTTTTCTTCGTCTCTAACTATCCTTTGTTTCATTTCTTCTTACTAACATTTCTTTCGTCAGTTCGGATAGTCAGTTCGATCTAGTGCTCCGATTTCCCCAAACACATATGCTGCATCTTGCATCCATTCAGTTAGTACATTTGCATTATATCAAACATCACATTGAGCATCACATCAAGCATTTTATCCACTTCATATTATAAATACATCAAAAACACATAAAAAAATATACATCCATACATGTTCCATAATGGCACATAAACAGTGCATAAGTCATCCATACATAGAAAATAACTATTAGTCATAACACATTGCATCCCATCATATCGATGCATATCATATCATATGTCACAATAATATCGGAGTACAAAATTGGACTGTCTGTCCTAAGTATGGCCTGCAGGCTGACTACAAAAATATCAAACTACATAATGTCCACTGTCCATCATACGGAGCATGTGCCTCTGTCATTGGGTGCTCCCTCTATCCTCCTCATCCCTGCCATGTCTCACGGATGATGTTCCTCCTAGTCCTGGTTGTGGTGGTCTCATAGGTCCACTCACCCCCATGCTGCTCAATGACCTCCGAGAGCGTGCCCGACTCTCTGTCCTCGATCATGCCCAATATGAAGCTGCTCTCTGCTCTGGTGGAACTGCACTCTCATATAGTGTCCTCCAATGGCGTATCTCCTCTCTGGTCTCTACCAACATCTGTTCCATCTCCCGTGCACTGGCATCCCTAATCGACCCAATATACTCAGTGACTCTCTATTCTTCTCGCTGTGCTTGAGCTATTGTTGTATCTTGAGCCGCTGTGAGTTTGGCTATCTCAGCTCTGAACTGCTCATGCTCTATCCTCAAGATGGCATTCTATCTCTCTAATGCCGCAATGTGATCATGCTGACTCGCTATGGTAGCCCTGCACATCTCCATCTCCTCTATGCTAGCTGTCTCCGGCTCTATGGGTATATCCTGCAATGCCTCCTGCTCGCCTGAATCTAGCTCATCCTCATCATCCCCATCCTCATCATCCCCCTCATCCTCATCACCATCCTCATCCTCCTCACCCTCATCATCTCCCTCCTCCTCTCCTATGAGTGGGAAGTCCTCCTATCTCCTTGGTACTGGAATGTCCGAATCTGTCAATGGCACTGGCCACCATTGTGCAAACCATCTCTCATACTCCTCTGTCATCCTGGCATCCACTACATCTGATCTCCAATCCCACTATCTTTGCTATAGCTAGGTGAAGTCAGCATATGCTATGTGTGGCTGAATCATACTCCCCCACTGACTCATCTCTCTATGAGATCGGGCAAAGTGTGCAGTCCTCCTAGGTACATCCTGCCTCTCTCCAAACTGTTGTCTGACTCTCTTTGGTAGGTACATCTCAATCACTCTCTGGCAATTCATTGGTCAGCCAATCAGGTACCTCTCCTATCTACAATACGGTAGCTCATCACTATCATCTGACCATCCAGGGCAATCACGATATGGCCTCCATGTGAACTCTCTTAGTCTATCTAGCTCATGTCACCAATACAATATGTATCCAAAAGGACCCTGTCTCAGTGCTCCCCCATAGCAGTACACATATGGTCGATGTTGTACTACCTATCTCTCTGCAATCGGTCAACATATGGCTATGTGCTCAAATGCCCATACCTATAACAGTGTGACTCCATAGCTCCAAGTCTGTACTCCCTGATATGCTATCTGATGCAACTGAGAATACAGCATAGCCAGTACACATGGTCCCCATGCATACACTATACCCTCTGTCACCATCTACTCTAGCACTCTTCCCCATCCAATAGGGAATCCATGTCCTCATCTATCTCCTGCTAGTAGGCATGCTATAACCACGACTATCACCACATATCGCTGATCATACTCTGATGCCATGGTCTCCCAGCCAATCTCCCTCTCTATGATATCTAGATCATCTGTGTCACACTCAAATAATCTACACAACGCGTCTCTCCCTATCACTAGGTCGTACTCTACCACCTCTCCATGAATCAGAATGTGGAGGATACGCCATACATCCTCTAGTGTCACAGTCACCTCTCCAGTCACCAAATGGAATGAGGAAGTCTCTGAATGCCATCACTCTGCCAATGTAGTAAGTAGTCCTGTGTTTGCCCTAATCTCGGGCATGAATGTGACATAGTATATCCCAAGTCCTGCTAATGTATCTCTGTCCGTGCTTCTAAGTCTATGTCGTAACATGAAGCAGTCTGGTCGGTTCTCCCGCGTGATCAATGGATACTGTCGACTCTGCATCACAATTGGGGCACATTTTGTCAGTTTTAGGGTTTTCTCCTACGGGTTGCATTTCCTCATTTTCATGTCCAAATTAGGGTGTTTTTCATCTATTCTGACCTATCCTACCCTTATCCCCCCTTTCCAAATCATTTGCATGTTGTTTTTGACCTAAATTGAGTTTCCAGAGCACAACTACACCTTTGTGATGAGTCCTGGGCCTGTGTCACATAACCTGCGCCTGTGTCCCCCTACACAAGTGCAGGATTCACCCTACACAAGCGTAGGAGTCCCTTTCTGCATCCCCTGTGGGCCCCGCAATGTCCCGCAAGCAAGTCAAATTCATCAAATTGAAAACATGGGTTTTTGAGATACATACCATTGCTCCCGCGTCGTCTGGTCATTTGTACGTGCATACACGTTCTTCAAGGTGATCTACCTTTGGAATGTTCACCATCTCTCTGCAAGTGTCCTTTTCCAGAGCAACAAATCCTCCTATTTGTCTAGTGCAAATGAGCAATTTTCACTCTCTTCATCTCATTTATAGATCTTTGTCAGTCCATAGATGGACGTGCACTCTCTCCATCTCATGTTGGTTGTAGTCTTTTGCGTCTTCAATTGCTTGTCTTTCATGCATCCGGTCTCCAATTGTCAGTTTGTTTGCTCCTATCACATTCTATCATTATTATCGATCAACTGGCCTCTTTTCTGTATGTTTCCGGCCAATTCCTCGAGGGGGAATGCATATGTCATTGTTAGTGTCTGGGGCATTTTTATTATTGTTCTTTGAAACAACACTTCAAATCGCATTGTCTCAAACAGGGGCAAAATGTAGACACCTAAAAATGGTCAACACTTGCGGAATCGTACTTTAACATTTGTGCATTGCCTTATTTTAGGGTTTTTGCGTCGCATTAACATTTCTCCTATGATTCGCACTTGGTCTTTATCATTTGTGAGCATTGAGTCTTTCTTCTACATTTCTTCATTTATCTCGCTTTTGAATTTGGTCTTGTCGACAATAATCTTCAGTCATGATTTTGGTCAATCTTATCCTGTTGCATTAATGTGCATGCTAATCTGTCATCATTTTGGACATCATCAATCCTAATTAGGGTTTTGTCCTCATTTTCAATCTTGTCATTTTGCGATCGATTTGTCATCGATCGTTATCATTTTCAATCTTGTCATTTTGCATTATCATTTTCAATCTTGTCATTTTGCGATCAATTTGTCATCGATCGTCGTCCTTCTCAATCATGTTAATTTGGATCAATTTGTCATTATTCCTCATAAATTGGTGCATTTATCAATCAAATCATTTATCACATTGATCATTTATCAATTCAAAATCATGATCGAAGCAACATCAAATCAATTTTATATCAAGACCTAATTGTCGTCCTTGCATTCCTAATTTATCTTCTAGGGTTTTATGATTTATTCATTTAACCTTGTTTGTCATTTTCTCTCCATTTTCTCCCTCTAGGTTAAATAATTTATTTATTTATCCTAGGTCTTCATGTCACAATTAAATGTTTAATTTAATTGGCTAACTAATTATTCCTCTTTTTGTGAATTAATTAATAAATGACAAATTATTAATTGATTTACCTAATTTCCTAATTTCTCATCAATTTCTAAATTCCCTCTTTGTGAATTAATTAATACATGAGAAATTATTAATTAATTCACTAAATTCCTAATTTCTTCATTTCTAATTTTCTAATTTTCCTAATTTCCCTAATTTTCCTAAATTCCTAATTTCCACCTATTTTCTAATTTGTCAAATTTAATTTCCACCTAATTAATTTCTCTCTAGTTCTCCCTATTTTTGTGCTTCGGTGGAAGCATGAATTCTCATGCGTCATACTTTTGGCATAGCAAGATGTCATAAGCCTCTAGTCCTCTAACCTTTGCATTGGCAATATGTCATAATTCATGACATAGAAGGTGTCATAACCTTCTTCTTTCCACTCAATTGTGCCATTTTTGAAATCAATTGCCTCTAATATCAATTTCATGCTAATCTTGTCTTTTCTCCAATTTATCTATAAATTGGATGAATTTCTTCAATCAAGACTAATCACTTTGTCGAATCAATCACACTTTGAGTATTCTTGCGCTACTATGTTGTCTACTTACTTTCATCTCATGTGTATGCACTTGTAGGTGAGATCCACAAGCAAAGCTATTTGAAGAAGAAAGAAGGACAATGGAGCCACATGAAGGAGATATTCATATCTGCATTTGGTTTGCTTAGTTTTTAATCTTGAATGTTTTGCTTTCATGTCTCTATTGGATGTAATTAGGATTGATCATTGCATTTGAGCTTTTGTGATTGAGCTAGGCTAATGTTGAATTGCTTGTGATGATTTCTGATTTCCTAGCTACACATTCAACAGAGTACATATCAAAGGAGAAACTAGTAAGATACCTTGTGAATTATGGTTTGGTAATGCACCTACAGTTAAGTATTTCAGAATTTTTGGTAGTAAATGCTATATCAGGAAAGATGATACTATTGGGAAATTTGATCCTAGATGTGACAAAGGCATATTTCTTGGCTATTCTAATAAAAGCAAAGCATATAGATATTATAACAAGAGATTGCAAATGATTGTGGAGAGTGCTAATATCAAGGTAGATGAGCGAAACAGAAGTCAAATGAGAGTTTATGAGAAGGAACTGGTAGTGAAAATTATTATATCTGAACCGGTAGCAGCTTTACTAGAACAGAGAGTTGAACCAGTTATTCTAGAAACATCAAAGAATTCTATAGTAAGTGAAGAACAGGGAAGAGGAACAAAATACCAGAAGACTCCTAGGTATGTGAGATTGAATCATTCTGAAGATTAAATCATTGGGGATAAGACCAATGGAGTGATTTCAAGAAGAAGACTAGAAAATAGTGAGGTATGTTTAATTTCACAAGTTGAACCAGTATCAATAATTGAAGCATGTAAAGATGAACATTGGTTGAAAGCTATGGAAGAAGAATTAGATCAGATTGAGAAAAACAACACATGGACTCTGGTTCTCTGGCCTAAAAATAAAAATGTTATTGGAACTAAATGGGATTTAAGAAATAAATTGAATGAGGATGGTCAAGTTATAAGGAATAAGGCTAGATTGGTTTGTAAAGGATATTCTTAGAAGAAAGGAATTGATTATGGAGAGACTTTTGCAATTGTAGCTAGGATTGAAACTGTTATATTATTTCTTGCTTGTCCTCCTTATAAAGACTACAAAGTTTATCAGATAGATGTTAAATGTGCGTTTTTGAATGGGGATCTTGATGAGGAAGTTTATATTGAGAAACCTGGTGGTTTTTCACTATCATATGATACAGATATGGTTTACAGGTTAAGGAAAGCTTTATATGGATTGAAAAAAGCACCTAGAGTTTGGTATGCAAGGTTGGATAAATATCTTTTGAACCTTGGTTTTACTAAAGGCAATGTTGAGAGTAATTTATATTATAAAATCATTGATGATGATATACTGATTGTTGAAGTATTTGTTGATGACATTATTTTCGGAGGTGAAGATAAATTATGCATAGATTTTTCTAAGAATATGGAGAAAGAATTTGAGATGTCTATGATTGGTGAGATAAATAATTTCTTAGGTTTGCAGATTACTCTAACTGACAAAGGTATTTTTATCTATTAAATTAAATGTGCTAAGGAACTGTTGAAGAAATTTGGTATGGGAGATTATAAACCGGTAAGTACTCCTATGGTTACAAGTGATAAATTGACAAGAAAAGATGTTTCTGCATCGGTATATCTTACAAGATACAAATCTATGATTGGAGGTCTTCCTTATTTGACTCAGACTAGACCTACCATTATGAATGTTGTTTGTATTGTTTCAAGATTTCAGAGTGATCCTAGAGATAATCATGAGATGGGAGTGAAAAGGATTTAGATACTTGCAAGGTACATCGGAATATGGCTTGCGATACCCTAAGGATGATAACTTTACTTTATGTGCATATACAGATGTTGATGATTGGAAAAGTACTTCCAGTGGAGCTTTCTTTCTTGGAAAGAAGTTGGTTTCATGGATCAGTAAGAAACAATCATGTACTTCTCTATCTACTGCTGAAGCTGAGTATGTTGATGCTTCTACTAACTGTACACAAGTTTTATGGATGAAGCAAATATTGAAGGATATAAAGGTGGATTGTAATGTACCGGTAGTTATCCACTGTGATAACTTTGCTTCTATTGATATATCAAAGAATCTAATATTCCATTCTAAGACAAAGCACATATCTATCAAGTATAACTTTTGGAAGGAGAAGGTGGAAGCAAATGAAGTTAAATTGGTTTATGTGAACACTAAAGAGCAGATTGCAGATATTTTCACTAAACCATTATCCAAGGAATCATTTGAGTACCTGAGAGACACAATGGGATTTTTTGCCCCTCTGGTAGAGACTTTATTGATGTGGTTTTGCATTAGTCCAACATGCACTATCTGAGATACTATTCATTCCCACACTTATGTGGGATGCTACTGCTCAGGGGGAGTAGTCAGCTTTGATATTTAGAGGCTTATGTTTTTGCTTTTATATTTATGTCAGATTCCTAGCATTATTGTCAAAGGGGGAGAGATATTGATGTGAAAAAGATAAAGAAAGAAAAAGAAAAGGTCACAACGGGAGATATATGAAAAGAAAAAGGGAGAGATATTCAGATCTATATGTGGGGGATTGGGGGTTTTCTTCCATATGGGGAGATTTGTTTGGCATTTATTGTTACTTAGATGCTTTTCACATCTAGCGTTGCCATCAATGTCAAAGGGGGAGATTGTTGGCCATTTGGTGGAACTGATTACGTGTTGCATTGATGTTTATATTATTGATGTCAACACCAGTTGTTTGGATGCTTTATCGACACCCTTTTGGTCCCGATAGGTTAAGTGGTTTCTGGTTAACTTGGCTTTGATATGATCTGGTAGGCTCCAAAATAATCTAATAATGGGATTGGCTTGTTCATGATACTTATACTCATATTTTGTCAGTTGGTTTTGGTCTAGTGATTGGATGTTATCCTACTTAGAAGATTGGCTTCTAGTTCTAACGAGGGTTTCACTGATGGAGATTTTGATGGAGATCTTTGATGAATTGCATAAGTGGTGGTGATGCATATTTTGATGGAGTTTCAATATGTTGTTGATGATCATATTTGAGACTTGGCGTTTGGAGATCATTGCTGAAGCATATGGCTCTATACTTGGTCCCAGTTAATCTAGGTTATGGACCGACTTTAATGTAATGTGTCGATAGGGCCTATTGATGTATTCCAAGTTGTCTTATGTGATGTTAGTACTTGTTTGGTCTAAGGCTAACATGGTTTGTAATTATGTAACTGGTTTATTATCTAGTGGCCGACCTTATTGTTTATGGTTGAGGGTTTGTATAAATAAATTTAAGATCTCATTGTAGATCATCATGGTTAATGTAAGAGGTCATGGTCAAGGAATGCAATGTATGAATAAATGTAATATCATTTAGGTAGAGGAGTTGGGCGATCATTAGAGATCAAATTGGGTTTATGTAAGAGGATTTGGTCCTTGGGTATTGAGCTTAACCAGAACTGTACTCATGCATAGGAGATGTTATTTTTTTCAGTTAAACACTTCTCCACATTGTAGTATGGATTTCTACGTAGTCAGTGAGACTCCTTTTGTGATGAGCAGTGTGCTCTAGGCTATTGGCCTTCCTATAAGTGCAGGCCCCTTCATTGTAATTCACACATTTACTGCAAAAGTATTATTTGACTATGGGTAGGCTTCCCACTGTGGTTTTTCCCTTTACTGAGTTTTCCATGTACAAATCTTGGTGTTTTGTGGATTGATTTTATTATGTGATTATTTTTTATGCTTAATTGATTAACTACTATTCCAGTATTAATGTTTTAGGTTACGACATTAAAGTTTAAATTGTTGAATGTTCCTGTAATCTGTGACAACTGATTAACCCCCCCTCTTAGTTGTCTTCCAGTTATCTGAACTGTCTAGCAATTAATTAAAGGAGGTGTTGCTAAGACATTCTAGAGAGAAGCTGTCACCATAGCTGTTTACACAATGTAGATCCAGATACTGGTCAAAAGAGGTAAAGACAAAAAACCCTATGATTACTAGTATGGTAGATCACCAAATGTCAATTACTTCAAAAATTTTGGTAGCATATATTTTATCAAAACTGTAGCATCCTAAAATTGCGACACTTGCAATTTTGACTGCATTTGGGTCTTCACGATGGTGGTGCAATGTTGAACCTGAATGGAGACCCCGAAACCTGCTTACGACATCAAAAACTGCATCTTTCTGCACCTTCGCCTGATCCTCTTTGCACCTTGCTGTCCCAGGAGGTGGGACCATGGTGCCCAGTGCCCTAGTCCTTCAGGACCATGGCACATAGCCCCCTGGTCCCTTAGGACCATGGTGCCCAGTGCCCTGGTCTCTGGCCCCATTTTGGGCCCGGTCTCTTGTTGGGCATCAGGTTTTTAAGTTTGCAATTTGGAAAATAATGCTCCTAGGTTGGCCTAAGGTCGAAAAAATCAATCTCCTAACCCTAATTGACAAGTATATAAACTACATTTCCCCTCCCAGAAAGGGTGGTAAGGGCAAAAAAGGCGGAAGTGATAAGCAAACATTCAAACATTCAAGCATTCAAGCATTCCTTCAAGCAATTGAGCATTCTAGGTCTCCATTCAAGGCTAGGTGTTGCATTCAAGACAAGGATTCAACTATTGAAGAGGAGATCACCTACAACATACAACATACAACATCATTACACCTTCGCATGTAGGAATACAAACATTCTTACAACAAGGTATCAGTACTTGATTACATTACAAACATTTACATTTACATCATTCTCATTTCTTGGTTAATTCCAAAACCGGGGTTTGACCTGAAGGCAAACCCCTCATCCCTAACCCCCCAATCATCCTCTCTTTTCTGTGTGTAGGTTGAAGGTACACGGCTGTAATTGAACATCTAGAATCCTTGTGCAGAGATGAACAGATCACCCTTCGTTTCACAAATTTTTTGAAGGATCGTGTGCACTCTGGGTGCCATCGTCCCATCAACTTTCGCTCAAACTTGCAGGACAGCATCGTCTCAACATTTCACTACTAATTTCAGGTCCGTAGCTTCATCCCATGTCCCTATCTCTATCTACAAAAGAATCTTTCTCACTTTACATGCATTCCTAGTTCAATCCTTCTATCTACATTTTTTACAAAAGAGGGTATCCTTGATGTCTCAACCCTTGAAACTCATTTAGAATCCAGTCTTGCATTATGTGGGATTGGATCTTGTGGGTTTCAACCCCTCTTTTGAATGTAAAGTCTCTCCTAAGTGAAAACCGTCAACCCTAGTGACCTCCTTTCTCTCTCCTTGGAGTGGGGGGAACACCTGGGGTGCGATTTTCTACTTTACATTTTGGTGAACCCGACGTGAACATCCTAATTCTGATTATTCATGGTTAGAGCTAAAAAAAAAAAATTTGCCTCCTTAATTACATTTCCATGTTTGATCTTTTGCAAATTTTAGAGGTTAATTGCATAAAAAACCCTAAATTTTCTTTTTAGTAATTGAGCTTGTGAAATGTTTAATTGTTAATGCTTGTTTCAGATCTACCCTTCTATTGCAAATTGTCAAATCATATTTGTGCTTTAATTCTAAAAATTAAGTGGTTAAGTGTCAAAACCCTAATTTTTAAAAACCCTCTTGATTCAACCTTTGACCGATAATTTCACTGATCAAAACACGTCCAAATCGGCTGTAACTTTGGATTCCGCAACAAAATCATAATATCTCTCATCCCTGAAAATTTTGAAAAAAGTTGCGAGGACCGTGTGCACCCCGAGCGCCATCGTCCTTGACATTTTTTCTGAAATTTCGAGAGCTAGATCTTACTGTATTTTTCTGCTAGAATCCAGAATCTTGGCTGATTTCATCAATTCTAACACTTTCAAAATTAAAGTCAAAGTTGGTCTAGAGATTGCTTGGATAAAGTCTTATAATCATTCAAAAAATTGTTGAAATTAAAATTTTGTGTTAAAATTGTGTTTCTTACTATCCTAAATCTGAAAAGCGTGTTGGCATTGATTTGAAATTTCAGTGCTTTATTCAAATTCTTGCAGTTTGTGACTTTTGAAATTAAGTGCTTAATTACAACAACCTAGATTTCCACTTTCCAAATTGAATTTTGCATGAAATTGAGTCAACTTTTAATTTTCAAAGCTTGCATTTCTTTTGGTATTCCCTCTAAATGTCTTAAAATTCAAAATTTCAGTTTCCCTCTCTTTTTCAAAATTCAAATTTTGCATTTTTCAACAATCTTGGTAGGGTTCAATTTTGAGATTGCAACTTTAATTTGGCCTATCTACAGATTGTAAAATCACTCAATTTTTTCCAATTAGCTTTAAAATCATCATAACTTTCATCCCTGAAAATTTTGAAAAAAGTTGTGAGGACCGTGTGCACTCCGTTTGCCATGGTCCCCGACATTTTTTATGAAACTTCAGGAGATTGTCATGATTGCATTTAACAGCTTAAATCTAGGAGATTGGCTAATTTTATTGAAATTTGCTACCTCTAAATTTGAAAATAAATTCAAAATTCAAGACTTCAATTTTCTAGATAACAATTAAAATTAAGTGCTACCCCCTTGTCCCTAATTTTCAATTGTGCCTACCTTTCTTGGAAGTTGTGTTTCCTTCTTCTTTCACAAAGTTCAAATTGGATAATCATTATCTCATTGTTCAATTCCACCAACTTTATTTTCAAAATTCAAAATATTCTCTTTCTCTCTCTAGTGCATGAGTTTTATAATGATAATCTCTACTTACACTATTCCTATTAGACGAAGCCTTAGAATTAAGTCTTTCCAAGGTTTAATTACCGAGGAGATGGAACCTAATTTGAATGGCCTTTTTAACGAGGACATAGGTAATTCCTCTAATCCCCTTAATGATGAAGGAGCTCTGCATGAGGTTTCTGTAGAACAACTTTCAAAATTGGATAACCAATTTGATGATTTTCAGCAATGGATGTCTCAAGAATACCCCGATAGTCAAGCTCTTTCATTAATTAAGGGTCTAAAATGTATGGTTCAAAGTGATAAGAATGGAATTGATATTTTGCGTGGTATTGCACACATCGTGGATTCGAATGTGATGCCGATGAAGAGTTGTGCCGAAACTTTAGGTTATACACAACCTCCTACTCAAGTCAATCATTCTATTCCTTTGACAACTTGTATTGCTAGTATACCTACTTTTACATCAAACATAATGACTACTTCAATACAAGACATTCCACCTATGATCACCAGTCATGGGGGCAATCCTTCTTCTTCAATCAACCCTCTTCCTTCATTCAATCCAACTTCTTCATTCATTCCTTCAATAAGTGTTCCTATTACATCTCCACAAATGAACTTGGCGCAAGGGGGCAATTCATTTAATCATTCCATTCCTCCTTGTAGTGCTCCTTTTTTCCAATCATCTCCTATGACTAACTATCATAGTGTCCCGCCACCTTACTCTCAATCAATACCTTCTTTCAATAACATAATACCTCCATCACAATCTAACATGTCTAATATGAACTCTTCGACTGAAACGACCATTAACAATCTTGCACAAACTGTCTCTTCTTTACAGCAACAAATTGCCTCTATGAATCAATCTAAGTTTAGTGTGCCCACATTTGATGTTGCGAGCCCACTTTCTTTTGACATTGTTCAAGCTATCCCCCCTAAGCATGTTGAAATCCCGCAGTTGGAGCTTTATAATGGTAAAGGTGATCCTCTAACACATGTTAAGACCTTTCAAACAATATGTACCGATTTTGCTCATGACCAAAGGTTGCTTGCAAAACTATTTAGTAGAACATTAAGAGATAAGGCTCTACAATGGTATTGCTTGTTGCCTTCCTATTCTATTACTTCTTTCCAACAACTTGCAATTTCTTTTATTCAACAATTTCAAAACAATATAGGTCCTAAAGTTATTTTGATTGATTTAATGCATTGTAAACAAGGTGTTAAAGAAAAAGTGACTGATTTCATTGGTAGATATAAGCATTTGTGTGCTCAAATTTCATTTCCTGTACCTAACAATGATATTCAAGGAATTTTTATTTCTAATTTACAAAAAGATATTAGAGAAAAACTTCTGTTTTTTGAGTTTACTTCTTTCCAACAGTTGTGTGCAACTCTTCACAATTATCAACTGACTGTGAGTCAAATGGAACAAGCAAATCCTATGGCTCCGAGTGATAAGGGTGATAGTAGTCAACAACCATTTGGGAAGTTTAAACTGAACAGAGAGTTCATTAAGTTCAATGAAAACATCATCAACAACAATGTGAATGCAGCATCAGGTGTGCCTCCTATTTCTAAGTTTTTCAAGAAAGAAAGGAAGTTTACTCCTTTGAATGAATCATTGCATAGTATTATGAATAAGTTATTGGAACAAAATGTGCTTACTCTCCCTCCTATAAAGCAAATAGATCCTACAAAGATTAATTCACCCTATTTTGATAACAAATCTTTTTGTCAATTTCATCGTCAACCTGGGCATGATACTGAAAAATGTTTTGCTTTAAAGGGTAAAATTCAAGATTTGATTGATAATAATACTATCTCTATTTCTGGTGTGAATGATAAAGGCAACACATCTGTAGCTCCCCCTAACCAAAATCTTAATATTTTTACTGATCCATTACCTACTCATACCTCTAAGGTGATTGAGACTAATGATTCCTCTTTCTCACCTGATGGTCTTGTGTCTATGACTCCGAATGTGATTAACTTTGTAGAGCAGCAGAAAATCCCTAAAGAACCTTCCATCACATTTGATTCTAGTGAAACTATCAGGGCACCTGATGGTCCTTTATATATAGTTGCAAAAGTCAAGAATACACCTTGCCATGGAGTGCTTATTGATCCTTCTTGCATGGTTAATGTCATTACTGAAGAATTTCTTTTTACTTTGCAATTGAATCAAGTGATCTATGACAAAACAAATGTGCTTGTGAAATTATTTGATGCATTTTCTTCTCCTGCAATTGGTTCTATTACATTACCTATTGAGGTCCATAACAAATTCCTTGATGTGAGCTTTCTTATTATTCCTTCATCCGAACAATTTTGTGTGAAGCTAGGCTATCCTTGGCTATCTTCCATGAAAGCTATTGCTTCTCCTATTCACAAGTGTTTGAAATTTCCCCATAATGGTGAAGTTGTTACTGTCAATCATAGTCTCTTTAAACCAGCTGAAAGAACTTCTAGCATTCCTATTGATTATTTTTGGCCTAAACAATTTCAATCTCTTCCACCGCGAAGTGATCATCTTTTCAAATCTTATCAAAAGTGGAAAAAAGATATGATCTTATCTCTAAGTGAACCTAGAACACCCAAACTTGATATTCCTATCATTCTTGAGAAGGAAGTTATTCCTTTGAAAGATAAAACTAATGTCTTTCCTCAAGAAGATCCCCAACCCATCCCTAGGGATGTGACTATGTCTATGACTAATAAACTTTCTAAAGGTAGAGCTATACCTCCTCGTCATGATGGACTTGGTCTCCTTCCTAAACCAGATATTCCTCCTTTATATGGAGCAGTTCCTCCTCCTTCCTCTTATAGAGAGAAGAGACCTTCCTCTTCTCCTATTGTCCAACCTAAGAGACCACAACCTAAACACCCAAGTGATAAGGATGAGAACATTCCTCCTCCTCGATCTTCTCAACTTCCTACTAAGACTAGAAGAAATAGTTCTACGCGAGAACACCGACAAAAGTGTCGTCTTAGAGCTTGTGCAGCTGTTTCTCAAACTTTGCAATCGCCAGAAACACCTTTAGCTAGTATTATTCCATTTTTTGCTCAACCGAAAATTGAGCCAAAATCTCCTAAACATAAGATGCATGATGGTTTTGATCCTGTGCGAGTTAAAGATCCTATTTTTATAAATCTTGATGATGATATAGATGAAAATGTTATTCATGATGAAAATGTTACTTCTCTTTCTTCTAATAGTGAATATGAATATGTTGATGTCGATAACTATTTATCTAATGAATTTTCTAAAGAACTTATCCTAGCTCCTAGACAAGAACAATGTGGCTTGGAACATGAACATAGCCCTTGTTTGGATCTTGTGATAGCTCCATCTGCTATGTTGGATGTTCCTCCTCTAGTGTGTTTCCTGCCTTCCCGAAATATTGATCAGCAAGATCGGGGGGTAGATGATGTGCTAGACTAGTTCATTAGCATAGCAGACTCTCTCCTCCTCTCTTGATCTCTTTTGTTACTTCTTCTATGTGTTATTCTCATTCTTCTATTTGTTTTCCATGTACCTACAACCTACACATAAAAAAGAGAGGATGATTGGGGGGTTAGGGATGAGGGGTTTGCCTTCAGGTCAAACCCCGATTTTGGAATTAACCAAGAAATGAGAATGTTGTAAATGTAAATGTTTGTAATGTAATCAAGTACTGATACCTTGTTGTAAGAATATTTGTATTCCTACATGCGAAGGTGTAATGATGTTGTATGTTGTATGGTTGTAGGTGATCTCCTCTTCAATGGTTGAATCCTTGTCTTGAATGCAACACCTAGCCTTGAATGGAGACCTAGAATGCTCAATTGCTTGATGGAATGCTTGAATGCTTGAATGTTTGAATGTTTGCTTATCACTTCCACCTTTTTCCCTTCCCACCCTTTCTGGGAGGGGAAATGTAGTTTATATACTTGTCAATTAGGGTTAGGAGACTGATTTATTCGACCTTAGGCTGACCTAGGAGCGTTATTTTCAAAATTGCAAACTTAAAGACCCGATGCCCAACAAGAGACCGGGCCCAAAATAGGGCCAGGGACCAGGGCGCTAGGCACCATGGTCCTGAGGGACCAGGGCACTAGGAACCATCGTCTTGAAGGACCAGGGTGTTGGGTGCCATGGTCCCACCTCTCAGGACAACAGGGTGCAAGGAGGATCAGGCCAAGGTGCAGAAAGATGCAGTTTTTGATGTTGTAAGCAGGTTTCGTGGTCTCCATTTAGGTTCAACATTGTGCCACCATTGTGAAGACCCAAATGCAGTCAAAATTGCAAGTGTCGCAATTTTAGGATGCTACATTTAGCCCCACTTTAGCTGGAGTATAAGCGTACGCCCATACTTCCAGTAAAGTACAAGGAAACAACATTGAAAGACTTTCACCACTTCAAGGAGGCAAGATACACCAAGCCCCCAGTGGACTAAGGATCTTACGACTTCGACTGATAAAGTAAAAGGGAAGATCATGAGGGAGAACCATGACTGTCAGTAGTAAGGTTCACTCACTATGAGTCATGCAAGAAAAATACCAAAAATTTTCAAGGCAAAGCTAAGTTCGCCAAGAAATTTTCAAGTGTCTTGAAGAGATATAAATGGAGTGTATGCCCCCTTCATTAAAGCGATCGCACACACCTCATTGGGGGTGATTACTTTAAGGTAGTAATACATATAAGAAATGAGAAGGGAAATGAGCACATTATCACAAGGATTTAGCCCCTAAGTGTGAGATAAACCCAAGGATAATAGACACAAAACACAAAGCATGAGGTGACTTCGCTTTCCTCGGGGTCAGTATGTTGTATGATAATTCATGTATATCATATGTATGTATGCATAATTGTTCTTCATTCCCCAATCAAGGAAGGTCACCTAGAAGACGGGAACACATGTGTCTTTTGAGTCAACATGAGAGAGACCAAAAGAGATCTCAATGTTTTGCATCATCCTCAAGTAGACAACACTAAGGACAACAAATAGAAGAATGAGAATAGCACATAGAAGAAGTAACAAAAGAGATCAAGAGAGGAGGAGAGAGTCTGCTATGCTAATGAACTAGTCTAGCACGTCATCCACCCCCCGATCTTGCTGATCAATATTTCGAGAAGGCAGGAAACACGCTAGAGGAGGAACATCCAACACAGCAGATGGAGCTATCACAAGATCCAAACAAGGGCTATGTTCATGTTCCAAGCCATGTGGTTCTTGTCTAGGAGCTAGGATAAGTGCTTTAGAAAATTCGTTAGATAAATAGTTATCAACATCAACATATTCATATTCACTATCAGAAGAAAGAGAAGTAACATTTTCATCATGAATAACATTTTCATCTATATCATCATCAAGATTTATAAAAATAGGATCTTTAACTTGCACAGGATCAAAACCATCATGCATCTTATGTTTAGGAGATTTTGGCTCAATTTTTGGCTGAGGAGAAAATGGAATAATACTAGTTGAAGGTGTTTTTGGGGATTGCAAAGTTTGAGAAACAGCTGCACAAGCTCTACGATGATGCTTTCATCGGCGTTCTTGCATAGAACGATTCTGTCTAGTCTTAGTAGGAAGTTGAGAAGATTTAGGAGGAGGAATGTTCTCATCCTTATCACTTGGGTGTTTAGGTTGTGGTCTCTTAGGTTGGACAATAGGAGAAGAGGAAGGTCTCTTCCCTCTATAAGAGGAAGGAGGAGGAACTGCTCCATATAAAGGAGGAATATCTGGTTTAGGAAGGAGACCAGGTCCATCATGACGAGGAGGTATAGGTCTACCTTTAGAAAGTTTATTAGACATAGACATAGTCACATTCATAGGGATGGGTTGGCAATCTTCTTGAGGAAAGACATTAGTTTTATCTTTCAAAGGAAGAACTTCCTTCTCAGGAACGATAGGAATATCAAGTCTGGGTGTTCTAGGTTCACTTAGAGATAAGATCATATCTTTTTTCCACTTTTGATAAGATTTGAAAAGATGATCACTTCGCGATGGAAGAGATTGAAATTGTTTAGGCCAAAAATAATCAATAGGAATGCTAGAAGTTCTTTCAGCTGGTTTAAAGAGACTATGATTGACAGTAACAACTTCACCATTATGGGGAAATTTCAAACACTTGTGAATAGGAGAAGCAATAGCTTTCATGGAAGATAGCCAAGGATAGCCTAGCTTCACATGAAATTGTTCGGATGAAGGAATAATAAGAAAGCTCACATCAAGGGATTTGTTATGGACCTCAATAGGTAATGTAATAGAACCAATTGTAGGAGAAGAAAATGCATCAAATAATTTCACAAGCACATTTGTTTTGTCATAGATCACTTGATTCAATTGCAAAGTAAAAAGAAATTCTTCAGTAATGACATTAACCATGCAAGAAGGATCAATAAGCACTCCATGGCAAGGTGTATTCTTGACTTTTGCAACTAAATATAAAGGACCATCAGGTGCCCTTATAGTTTCACTGAAATCAAATGTGATGGAAGGTTCTTTAGGGATTTTCTGCTGCTCTACAAAGTTAATCACATTCAGAGTCATAGATACAAGACCATCAGGTGAGAAAGAGGAATCATTAGTCTCAATCACATTAGAGGTATGAGAAGGTAATGGATCAGTAAAAAACTTAAGATTTTGGTTAGGAGGAGCTACAGATGTGTTGCCTTTATCATTCACACTTGAAACAGAGATAGTATTATTATCAATCAAATCTTGAATTTTAACCTTTAAAGCAAAACATTTTTCGGTATCATGCCCAGGTTGACGATGAAATTGACAAAAATATTTGTTATCAAAATAGGGTGAATTAATCTTTGCAGGATCTATTTGCTTTATAGGAGGGAGAGTAAGCACATTTTGTTCCAATAACTTATTCATAATACTATGCAATGATTCATTCAAAGGAGTAAACTTCCTTTCTTTCCTGAAAAACTTAGAAATAGGAGGCACACCTGATGCTGCATTCACATTGTTGTTGATGATGTTTTCATTGAACTTAATGAACTCTCTGTTTGATTTAAACTTCCCAAATGGTTGTTGACTACTATCACCCTTATCACTCGGAGCCATAGGATTTGTTTGTTCCATTTGACTCACAGTCAGTTGATAATTGTGAAGAGTTGCCCACAACTGTTGGAAAGAAGTAAACTCAGAAAATAGAAGTTTTTCTCTAATGTCTTTTTGTAAATTAGAAATAAAAATTCTTTGAATATCATTGTCAGGTACTGGAAAAGAAATTTGAGCACACAAATGCTTATATCTACCAATGAAATCAGTCACTTTTTCTTTAACACCTTGTTTACAATGCGTTAAATCAATCAAAGTAACTTTAGGACCTATATTGTTTTGAAATTGTTGAATAAAGGCATTTGCAAGTTGTTGGAAAGAAGTAATAGAATAGGAAGGCAATGAGCAATACCATTGTAGAGCCTTATCTCTTAATGTTCTAGTAAATAGTTTTACAAGCAACCTTTGGTCATGAGCAAAATCGGTACATATTGTTTGAAAGGTCTTAACATGTGTTAGAGGATAACCTTTACCATTATAAAGCTCCAACTATGGGATTTCAACATGCTTAGGGAGGATAGCTCGAACAATGTCAAGAGAAAGTGGGCTCGCAACATCAAATGTGGGCACACTAAACATAGATTGGTTCATAGAGGCAATTTGTTGCTGTAAAGAAGAGACAGTTTGTGCAAGATTGTTAATGGTCGTTTCAGTTGAAGAGTTCATATTAGACATGTTAGATTGTGATGGAGGTATTATGCTATTGAAAGAAGGTATTGATTGAGAGTAAGGTGGTAGGACACTATGATAGTTAGTCATAGGAGATGATTGGAAAAAAGGAGCACTACAAGGAGGAATGGAATGATTAAATGAATTGCCCCCTTGCGCTAGGTTCATTTGTGGAGATGTAATAGGAACACTCATTGAAGGAATGAATGAAGAAGTTGGATTGAATGAAGGAAGAGGGTTGATTGAAGAAGAAGGATTGCCCCCATGACTGGTGAT
Source organism: Cryptomeria japonica (assembly GCF_030272615.1). Classification (NCBI taxonomy): domain Eukaryota; kingdom Viridiplantae; phylum Streptophyta; class Pinopsida; order Cupressales; family Cupressaceae; genus Cryptomeria; species Cryptomeria japonica. The sequence goes on along the minus strand of NC_081413.1, from coordinate 65,769,276 downwards.
CATAGGTGGAATGTCTTGTACTGAAGTAGTCATTATGTTTGATGTAAAAGTAGGTATACTAGCAATACAAGTTGTCAAAGGAATAGAATGATTGACTTGAGTAGGAGGTTGTGTATAACCTAAAGTTTCGGCACAACTCTTCATCGACATTAGATTCGAATCCAAGATGTGTGCAATACCACGCAAAATATCAATTCCATTCTTATCACTTTGAACCATACATTTTAGACCCTCAATTAATGAAAGAGCTTGACTATCGGGGTATTCTTGAGACATCCATTGCTGAAAATCATCAAATTGGTTATCCAATTTCGAAAGTTGTTCTACATAAACCTCATGGAGATCTTCTTCATCATTAAGGGGATTAGAGGAATTACCCGTGTCCTCGTTAAAAAGGCCCTTCAAATTAGGTTCCATCTCCTCGGTAATTAAACCTTGGAAAGACTTAATTCTAAGGCTTCGTCTAATGGGAATAGTGTAAGTAGAGCTTATCATTATAAAACTCATGCACTAGAGAGAGAAAGAGAAGATTTTGAATTTTGAAAATAAAGTTGGCAGAATTGAACAATGAGATAATGATTATCCAATTTGAACTCTATGAAAGAAGAAGGAAACACAACTTCCAAGAAAGGTAGGCACAATTGAAAATTAGGGCCAAGGGGGTAGCACTTAATTTTAATTGTTATCTAGAAAATTGAAGTCTTGAATTTTGAATTTATTTTCGAATTTAAAGGTAGCAAATTTCAATAAAATCAGCCAATCGCCTAGATTTAAGCTGTTAAATGCAATCATGACAATCTCCCGAAGTTTCAGAAAAAATGTCGGGGACCGTGGCGAACGGAGTGCACACGGTCCTCGCAACTTTTTTCAAAATTTTCAGGGATGAAAGCTATGATGATTTTTAAGCTAATCTAAAAAAATTGAGTGATTTTATGATCTGTAGATAGGCCAAATTAAAGTTGCAATCTCAAAATTGAACCCTACCAAGATTGTTGAAAAATGCAAAATTTGAATTTTGAAAAAGAGAGGGAAACTAAAGTTTTGAATTTTAAGACATTTAGAGGGAATGCCAAAAGCAATGCAAGCTTTGAAAATTAAAAGTTGACTCAATTTCATGCAAAATTCAATTTGGAAAGTGGAAATCTAGGTTGTTGTAACTAAGCACTTAATTTTAAAAGTCACAAACTGCAAGAATTTGAATAAAGCACTGAAATTTCGAATGAATGCCAACACACTTTTCAGATTTAGGACAGTAGGAAAACCCCTCATCCCTAACCTCCCAATCGTCCTCTCTTTTCTGTGTGTAGGTTGCAGGTACGCGGTTGTAATTGAAGATCTGGAATCCTTGTGCAGAGACGAACAGATCCCCCTTCGTTTTGCAGATTTTTCGGAGGACCGTGTGCACTCTGGGCGCCATCGTCCCATCAACTTTTTCTCAAACTTGCAGGACGGCATCGTCTTGACATTTCACTACTAATTTCAGGTCCGTAGCTTCATCCCATGTCCCTATCTCTATCTACAAACAAATCTTTCTCACTTTACATGCATTCCTAGTTCAATCCTTCTATCTACATTCTTTACAAAAGAGGGTATCCTTGATGTCTCAACCCTTGAAACTCATTTAGAATCTAGTCTTGCATTGTGTGGGATTGGATCTTGTGGGTTTCAACCCCTCTTTTGAATGTAAAGTCTCTCCTAAGTGAAAACCATCAACCCTAGTGACCTCCTTTCTCTCTCCTTGGAGTGGGGGAACACCTGGGGTGCGATTTTTCGCTTTACAAGAACAAGTGATTATATTGGGAAGTTTGATGCCAAAAGTGATGAAGGAATATTTCTTGGTTACTCCACCAAGAGAAAATCTTACAAGTGCTAAAAAAACTAGACTAAGAAGATAATTGAAAGTGTCAATGTCCAAGTAGATGAATTTATTGGGACATCTGAAGAAACTGATAAGAATAAGGAAGAAGAAGAGCCTAAAAACCAAGATCAAGTTATTCCAAGGTATGTTACACTTAATCACAGCCTCAATCAGATTATTGGAGACAAGAATGCAAGTATGTTAGCTAGAAGAAGGCTAAGAGAAAACTCTTGCATGATCTCCACCATTGAGCCTAGAACCACAAAATAATCCTTTGTAGATGAAGACTTGATCAAGGCAATGGAAGAAGAACTTGACTAGATAGAGAAGAATAATACATGGTCATTGGTACCCATGTCGAAGAACAAGAATTTCATAAGCACAAAGTGGGTATTCAGAAACAAACTGAATGAAGATGGAGTAGTGGTCAGGAATAAAGCTAGATTGGTATGCAAAGGATATACACAAGAGGAAGGTGAAGATTATGGTAAGACATTTGTACCAGTAGCCAGATTGGAAGGGGTAAGGCCTCTACTTGCATTTGCAACATACAAAGGATTTAAAGTATATCAGATGGATGTTAAGTCAACATTTTTAAATGGAATATTGGAAGAAGAAGTCTACTTAGAACAACTAGATGGTTATGCATTAACTAAAGAAAAGGATATGGTGTGAAAGTTACATAAGGTACTATGTGGTCTGAAAGAAGCACCAAGAGCATGGTATGAAATATTGCACTCTGACTTAGTAAAGATAGGTTTTCAAAGATCTAGTGAAGATAGTAATATTTATCTCAAGAGAGAAGGAGATAAGATATAGGTAAGTGAGGTATTTGTTGATGATATCATTTTTGGAGGAAATGATGATATGTGTCATGATTTTGCTAATGAAATGAAGAATGAGTTTGAGATATCACTAGTAGGTGAGATAAAAAATTTCATAGGTTTTCAAATCCAACAAATTAAGGAAGGTATTTTTATCACACAATCCAAGTATGTGAAGGAAGTATTAAGAACTTTTCAAATGGGAGACTATAAAACAGTTGGAACACTAATGGTTATAGGTTGCAAATTGTCAAAGGAAGATGATTTTTCACCAATTGATGAAAAAGAATACAAATCCATGATAGGTAAGCTACATTATGTTGTCCATAGTAGACTGGATATTGCTCATGCAATAGGATTGGTTGCTATATTTTAGAAAAGACCGAAGGAGTCACACATGGTTGCAACCAAAAGAATTTTTAGATACTTGAAAGACACTATAGATTATGAATTATGGTATCCATATGCAGGAAAATTTGACTTAAAGGTCTATACCGATGTAGATTGGGAAGGCAATATTGATGACAAGAAGAATACAACCAAAGTAGCATTTTTCTTGGAGGAATATTAATATCTTGGAGCAGTAAGAAATAGAGTTGTATCTCTCAATCAATAGCAGAAGCTGAGTATGTTGTAGCTTACATTAATTGTACCCAAGCAATATGGATGAAACACAAATTGGAAGGTTCCAAGATGAAGATATTAGAACCGCTAAAAATTTTCTGTGATAACACAAGTGTTGTAAATATTTCAAAGAACCCGATGTTGCATGCTAGGACAAAGCACATAGAGTCAAAGTATCATTTCCTAAGAGAAAAATTTCAAAGAAAGGATGTGTCACTAGAGCATGTTTCCACTAAAGAACAACTAATAGATATTTTTACTAAGCCTCTGCCTAAGGCTACATTTGAATATCTTAGAGGTAAGTTAGGGGTTGTACCTCTACATGAAGTCAATTAAGAAGATAGGGAAGCCGTCAATCCCAGAGCCTATTGAAAATCTTGAAGAAGGATTGGTGAAGAATGGAGCTACTCCATAGGGGGAGCAGCTAATTGCATATCAGTGAAGCATGGATGAGAACCAGAATGGTTTACCTTCACTTTGACATTGTTGTCAAAGGGGGAGAAGAAATGTATATGATTGATAGTCAGTTACCACCTAAAGATATGAAGATATAGTTGAAGGACCAAATGAGATTGGAAAATGTAAACCAAGAATCCTATACCTATGTATGTGCTTTACACTCAATCATGACAATCAATCAATATTGATATTTGTATTGTCATTAATGCCAAAGGGGGAAAATGTTGGCATTGCATGAAGATTGCATTAAATAAATTTGGAAGTGTTGCCATTGATGTCAATTGCAACCAATAATGAAGAAATTATTGCTACCATTAATGATGAAGTAAATATACTGGTGTTGATGCAGTGAAGGTTAACCGGTAACCCTCAATTGGTAGCCCTAACCAATTGAGATGCAGAACCCTAACCGATGAAGTTTGGAGATTGGTTGTGATGATCTATGACTGAATGATGATCGGTGATTAAGATGACACGTAAGCATGTTCCATGTGATGACTTTTGAAATGGATTCGGCAAGTAAGAGATAACCGTTTATCTTGGGAATGATCAAATGCATAGTATGAAGTTACAAACACATGATGAGTTATAAATTCAAAGTGTGGTGATCCAAGAATGGTCTATAGATACCTAGAAGAATGTAATTTTAATTGCATGTAATCTAACAGTCAATATTGAACCGATGTGTTTGCAATCTTTGTGAGATTTGTAGGGTTTGTGTTGTGTACTAACCTAATGTATTTGCTTATAAGGTCGATGATTTGATTCAATGAAGTGTTGGCAATTTGATTTGGTAATTTGATTAAGTGTGAGAGATATTGTTGTCAAATAGGAGGTGTACCTGCAGAATGATGTGAAGGCAGATAGGAGTAGTAAAGGACCTGATTCAACAAGGAAGTTCTATCTGCAGATCAGTCAAGAACCTATTGTTCTCTAACCATTACAACAGTTAAATTCGTTAATCAGGTAAGCTTTAATAGAATTCTTGTTGAAATCCTCTAACAAGGTGATCCATTAGTTTGGATTTTAAATCCTCCACCGAGGTTACCTTTAATAGGGTATTGCCTTTAATAGGGTTTTTGTAGTCAATCCCTTAATCGGGTGGTCCTCAACCAAATCTGTTCCTAACAGGACATTATTGTATAAGTTTCTAACAAGGCCTAAATCCTAATAGGGAAAACTTTAGAAGAGTTCAAAATACTTGTGGGTATTCATCCTCACCGTGGTTTTTCCCATTTGGGTTTCCACGTGAAAAATCATTGTGTCAAGTGGTCAATGATTTTATGGATGTGTTTTTGATATGGCTGATTTGAATGACTGGTAAATATGCATAGATATATTTTAACAACCAGAAATGATATGAAACATGTTTTTACTGGTATTAGTGAAGTGGTTTAAGGATTTGTCAAATGGTATTTAAGTTTCAATATTTGTTGCATTGTGTCACTAAGTATTAGGTTAATCGGTAACGTTGAATAGTGCAGTTGCAGGTTTATCTGTTTCTAAACTGGTATACTTTTTGAGTTGATTTAGAGTTGAAAGATTATTTGGTGAAAGTTTAGTTTATTTTCTATCTACTAATTCAAACCCCCCTCTCAGTAGTTGGCCGGATCTTTATAGTTTCATCATATTATCATATCATATACAACACCTTCAGTAACCTTGGAGTGTTTTTTATTATTCCACATCTTATCTAAAGCCTCAGTGTTTCCCTCATATTTGATTCTCACCTTGAGCTTATCATTGCATCTCTCAAGCTCTTTTCTATGACTCATAATTTATTGCTCCAAATTTTGATACTCCCTCTCCTTATTCTCTAAATCTGATATAGTTACCTCATACATTCTCTTAGCTTCATCGAATTGTGTTCTCAGATCTAAAATGTTTTGCTCAGACTCCTCAAGATATTTTTCAGTTTATCTTGTTCTTCAACAACAATATACTTAACCTTTATGTATTGTTTCCTCATCTTTCAAAGTTCTTCAAGTGAACTCGCAGGTTCACCTTCAAGATCTACATCATCTTCAATTTCCTCTTCATCATCACTAGTCATACGTTCTTTATTCAATTCCTCTTGTGCCATAAATAGGTTGACTTCTTTTTCATCCTCACTACAACACTCATCAGTGACACTTTCTTCATCTATGGCATCATCCTCAAATGTGTAAAGACTATTCTTCCTTCTAAAATTCCTTCTCCTTGGTTTGTAGGATTTCATCTTCTCTTTGCCAAGGACCTTCATATTGTTCTTCTCATCTTCTCTTTTTTCTTCATATGGCCATTTAGAAGCAAAGTGTCCTATTTTACCACAATTGAAACATTGGAAAGGGAGCTTACCTTTGTATTTCCTTGAACCTTTCTTGAGCTTCCTAGAAAAGTTGGCTATAGTATCATTAGAGTCATCTTCCTCAATATTGACAACTTCTTCTTTTTCTTTCTTAGTAGTATTGAAAGAAGCCTCTCTCTTAGATGATGTCGATGACGTTTTTTGATGACACCCATGTTAGTCGGAATTCTAATGATCACAAACATTATTAAACAAAAAATATAAGTGCGGGTTCATTTGAAAACCATGCACGATGGATTGAATTAACTCTCCACTTCCTGTACCTTTTCCAATTCCTTTGTTTCTTTTGTCTCTTCATCTACCTTTGCCTCTGCAAATCGGGTTTGACATTTCCTTTGCCTCTTTTGCCTCTTCCTTTTCCTCTACCTCTGCCTCTACAAATTGGGTTGTCTAGCAGGTGAAAATGAAGGATTGAATTAACTCATTTGGAGGGTATCAAACTATTGGAGATGGCAAAATTTCTTTTGATTTTTGCATGTCTTTAAATTCCTATGGACTTGCAGGTTGTGTGTTTGAATCATGTAAAGTTGGTTGCAAACAAGTTCATTTCAGAGTTTGTGTCTCATAAATTTGACCTTGTCATCCTACCAGTATCTTCTCATTTATTTGTTTTTCTTTACTTTCCTAATGTTGCAGTTCCTAGCAGTTCCTAGTTACTGAAAAGTCTTCCAATTATCGATTATGTTAGATAAAGGCTAAAAGTATTCTATAAAAATTAAAAAATAAGTAAACCCTATATACTATACCAGAATGAATCTGCTTTCTTGTTGTAAATGAATGTTTTCCTTCCCTAGTTATTGAAAAGTCTTCCAATTATCGATTACGTTAGATAAAGGCTAAAAGTATTGTATAAAAATTTAAAAATAAGTAAACCCTATTTACAATACCAAAATCAATCTTCTTGTTTTCTTGTAAATGAATGTTTTCCATCTGCTTGCTTGTATATGAATGTTTATAAAGTAGTGATTGTATGAATTATAAATATGATTCCCTAATGAAACTTTCTTTGGAAATACTTGATTTCAAATATATAAAATCAATAAAAGACCAGTGCCTTGATTCCTTACTATATCATTTCAAATAAAAAATCCTATGTTTAACCTTAGAGACAATTTTAATAACTTGTTAATGTAATAGGACCATCATCTCAAAGGCTTCCATATGAATTGCAATTAAAATGTGATATCAAGTTAGTCTTACTGAATTTAACTTTACTTTGAAATACCATTAAGACAATTTGAAGTTTGCCAACCAATCCTTCAAACTGATATTCAAACTGAAAATTAATCTTAATTACAACAACATAAGATTGCACAATGAAGCAATCTATGTAAATAGATTTATCCAAGGAACTGATCAATCCATTGAAAATATAGATACCATCATGAATGAGAAATACTTGAATCTTTATGAGAAATACTTAAACCAGTTGATTTTAGTGCATATCCGCCATCAACTTGGTACTTCCAGACAATGAGTTCGTAAGAAAATACATAGAGACTGTCTTGATAAAAAAAACTATAAACTAAAATTAAAAGGGCATACCCTTTCATTAAACTAAAATTAACAAAAAGATAACTAGAAACTAACTACCTAAAAACTACCCTAACAAACTAAAACTATAAAATACAAAGTCACATCTTTAAACATCTTTTGATATCTACGACTGGTCTCCAAGCATCTAATCGCACTTCTGAATGTGCTTCAAATATCCCTCTGATTTGTAGGTATCTGCATCATAGATAATATCTCTAACCACAATCTCCAAAGTGATGAAGTTTTCCATCTGTTCAATTGTGTCTGTCATGTCAAGTACATCAGACTAGGCAGTGTTAAGGGAAGCACTCAGAAGACTTTGGCACTCAACAATCCATTTATCCTTATCCTTAAACCAACCATTCTGATCTTGAATTTTTGGAAAACCATATTGCACTATTTCCTTACATTCATTAAATTCTTTTTGCAATTCTGTGTCAAAGTCTTCATGCTTTTTCAACATCTTTTGTATTCCTTTAATGACTTCAACATCTGTATTGGCCATTGTCTTATCATGCAATAGAGTTCCTAGTTTGTTATAAATCAGGTTGTGAGATATTGCATTATCCATATTCTTTTGATAAACAACCCAAAAATCTTCGAGGAAACCCTGCAATTTTTCAAATCTCTTAGTCAATAAAACAGAGGCTGTGTTGTCCCTCACACTTTGCATTTGTCTTTTAAAATTTTTATTTTCGAGTTGCACTTCCTCACATTTATTTTTCCACTAAGACCCATATGGATTTGTGGCACAAGTTGTCCTCTTTTTATCAATTCTTCATATAATCCCTTGTACCGATCTCTTTCTTTGATCACTTTGACCAATTGTGTTTTATTAAATTTTGAAATATCAATACCCATATCAGTAGTAACAATGGGATCTACTTCACCAACTTTCAATTCCATCATGTGACCAAAGGCTTTATCCACATCAATGATTTATGGCCTCTTATTTGGAGGGCAAAGAGCCCATAAAACAAAATCCTCTTCATTATGGTCAAATCTAGAGCCGATATACACATCATTTACCCCCTGAAGATCCAATTTAATATCCTTATTGTTAGAATGTAACATGCTATCAAAAATAAATGATGCACTCATGTCTCATCCTAGAAAGATGATGATGTCTGCTTCACTAAGAAGTTGTCTTCCCCTTTGAGGGGTTATAGTGGCCAATTCTAAACCAATTTCTTCCTTTAGTTTCTCCAACAATTTTGATTCTTTTTCAGGGGTTACATTTGGGATAGAGTCTCACTTTTTTCCCTTTGAAATTATATAACAAGGATTTAAATTCTTTTGACTTAATAAAAATATAATCAAACAAAAAAGGAAGAATACTCATCATATCTTGCATCACTATGGATGTTCAGCCTGGCAACAATTTTCTCTTGCAAGTCTGGCTCTTTTGTTGTGTCTAGTGCTTGATGCCTAGATGCCACCTCAACTTCTTTGGACTCGCCTTCTCTCTCTTCTTCTTCAGTTTCCATTTCTTGCAATCTCTTTTTTTTTTCTTCCAATTTCTTGTTTAATTCATCAATGACCTTCTGGGCCTCTTCCTCCTCCATGTTTATAAACATGTCCTCTGCTTCCAAGTAAACATGAATATAATCTCCTAGATTTTGACTTTTCTTGAAAATGTGAATATATCCCTTAGGGTCATAATTGACCCTAGAAACATATTTGAACAAATTGTATTCTTCAATTAGTTTCCTATCAATGGATTCATAAGCCTTTGTTGATACAATGGTAAAATCTCCAAGACTAAGAGTCCCAGGAAGGAAAGTGTTCTTATGCATACCTCCAAAATGTTTGGCATTCAAAACACTTAACTATCTCACAATCTCCAAATAAGCAATTATGTCTAGTACAAGTTTTGGCAACTGATATGGTGTTCCTTTGAAACCATAAATCCTAAAGAAAGTAAAATCCTTGACAAACCAATTGCCCTAGTTGTGATTGACAATACCTCTTTCATCAAAAACAACAAGTCTAAGAAATCTTTTAATTTCAGTGGAAATAGCTCCTTCACATGGGACACCATACATCTGGTACAATGGCTTTACTATTATCTCTTCAAACTTGATGTAGTTTGATTTCACATATCGTGAATCCCAAACTAATGTCCACATCTATATTGGTTGTTCTTTACCTGCTCTGTCCACTGTGTTGAATTTTAAAGTCATTGGTCACATACCCCTAAATCTTCCATAAAATCAAATCAAATGCATTAACAACAAGTAAAACTTGAAAGTGGGTTCTGTATTATCTCTAAGGTTCAAGAAACCTTCATGTAATTTTTCTACATCATAAGTAGCATAAACAAAGGGTCTTGGCTCATAGATCTATACATTTGTTGCTAACACTAGCATCCCAATATTAGCTACATCAGGGACCTCTATACCTTTAACCTATCTGCATGACATATAGGTGTACTATAAGTAGTGTCTAAAAATGTCCACGTTGAGTGGGAGACCATCCTCTTTGGTTAGAATGCCCTTCTAAACCTTGTGGAAAGCTAAGTTCCACCCTTTATAAGTAGTATCCATTTTAACAAATTCCTCCTCTAGTTCTCCAAACAATAAGGATACATCAGGGTTAGGGTCTAAGCTAAAAACTTCATCTATGGTGCCATAGATAAATCTGATAAATACTTCCCCATTTAGAAACTAAATGCATCTCTTCAGAGAATTGTAATTTTTGACCAAGACATCCATCAATCTAATATTTACGAAAACATTTGGAACAACTAGTTTACCTAAGTTGGTTATCCATAGGTTACAAATTGGTACTTCTCTGTCCTTTCTCAGAAAATGAAATAGGAAGAGTTCATAACCTCTCACCTTTGTTTGCATATCTCCAACCTCTTTAAACCTATCCTCAAGATGGTCTTTTCTGGGCAAATGTTTTTTTGAACTCCTTGATTTTGGGCCTGGGGACTGCAATTGATCAATGATATCTTGATTTAGTTTCCATGTAGGAGGGACTTTCGTTGTTTTAGATTTTTTGGACATGGATTCAAAGCCCTTAGCACTCCTCTTTCTTCCTGATGAACTTGCAACCTCCATGATGTGTGATGAATTGTGAGCAATAATTCTCACCTTGTGTGTTTTTAACTAAGATGCAACCTGCATTTGGTTCTTAATTTGCCTCATGTGAGCCATCAATCTACTCAATTGCACGCATTAAATATAGGTTATTTTGGTTTCAATTTTGAATTGTATCTATAATAGATCATCGGTATATAATTTCTTGATGAATTACTCCCTTGGCGCCATCGACAATATTTCATTCCTTAAGTCGCTTTGTTTTTTATTGGTTTGTGTCTTCTCGAGCCCTCCATCGGGTATCGACATAACCTTGAACAGTCTCTATCGATAGTTACTTTTTCCATGATGACTCTCCTGCTCTATTGTTTCCATCAAGCATTAAGATAGCTTGAAATATTACACCTCAATCTCTTTAAGTTGTACAGATGACTAAGGATTCTCTCCCTATCAGTGTAAGTCTTACCAATAGCCTTATCAACTATTGACAAGACAACAATTCACATGTTTCGATAACGAAAGTCATGTTGATGATACTTTAGTAATGACTTGATTAGTGTATATCCTCCTGATGTGTCTATCAAGTATCAAGTTTACTCCTATCCCCTTTTAGTGATAGTTAATCACTTCTCGATGACCTTTGGATTTTCTAGGGCACTTTATTCGGGGTAGGATACACCGATGGTTTGATTTGCGGACTTGTGGAGTTGTAATCGACTTCTTCCATTTCTCTTCCCCTTCTAAATATCCATACTCTCTTGTTTCTTAAATAAAATGGAGAACCAAATGGTACTAAGATTAAGAAGCTACATACTCATCATGAGTAATGAGAAATAAACAAGCTTGTCAAGCTTGAAATCAATGTGTAAGGCTAACTATACCATTTTGTCAAAAGTTGTCAAATAGTCCTATTCAGGTTGTGATTATTCAAATAATATAAATGTCCACATGGAAGGGTAATAAAGGTTTAATATGTTGTTTTAAGTTCATTCTAAGGTGTCCAAAGTATCTAGGTAATGTTTAGTGGTCATTCATGTCAAAAGGCAAAAGTTGTCGAGGTGTCACTCAAAAGTTGTAATGCAACAATGCTTTAAATGTTGTCAAATTGTACATTTTGGTTTTAGGGGAAGTTGGAACAGTTATAGAACCATGAGAGGCTATTAAATCCATCATTTATTCAGATTAAGTGTGTGTGACAGAGTTGGAGGAAAGTCTTGTAAGGCTAGATCAAATAAATCCTCTGACTGTAACTTAATTATGTAGGGTTGTGATAGTTACAAGGTTGTATATCAGTTTGAAAGTAAAACTTCCATGTAATTGTTTGTTGGATAAATAGAAATGAATTGTATTGTTATAAAATATGTATTGGAAAATGTTTTTGATAAAGATTCAATGAGAAAATTGATATTTTGTTCAATACTTTTAACTATTGATTTTCACAGTCATGATTATTTGATGCTTTAGATGTTTTTCCTAATAAGATTTGGATTGAATATAGACCCTAATGACCTATTTGAGGTTGTAGATGAAAATTTATCTTTAACTAAAGACAGGTTTGAAGGTCATCCATGGATTATAAAGAAAGTTCTGATTGTTTTTGTCAAAATTGTCATAAAACCCTTGTTGATAGTTGCAACAAAATAATTGATTATAACTCTTAATGTAACTACTCAAGTTTCTTCATATTTTGGATTCTAATAGTCAATTCAATTATCTTTCATATGAAGTTGGTTTCATATTGACGTCTTCATAAATTCATCATGGCTAAGTTTTTGATTAAGGTAAAAGCTAGTTTTGAAGGGGCCCCGAAACCCTTTACAAGCAGAACTTAAACAACAAAACGACAAGAAACAAAAGAGGACATGCCTACGAAAAACCAACAAAAAACTAGAGAAAACTAGAAAAAGGCCCACAAAGCCACCAGGCCATCTAGATCATCATGCCTAAGTTGATTCTATTACATGACACAATAAAAAGGTTTCTCATTTTTTTAAATTCAAATATTTTTCGTTGATTCTATTAGCCAAGAAAACTATCAAAATAAAATAGTCTTCATAATTGAAGAGAGTCTAAGTTTAAGTAACATTTCAAATTCTATATAACTATTTCTAAGAAGACTTCCATACTTGCAATATCCATTTGCTTAGTCCGTGAAGGTTACGCACTGAGGTTTTGATAGCCTGACTTTTTTGCATGTGAATAAAGACCATGTCAGAAAATATCAGCAAAGAACAAAATAAGGAGAGAATTCCTAGATTGTGGTCTAACTTGAAAAGAAAAGGTGATGGAAAATGTTATTGTCCCTACAAAATTTGTGAGGTCTTAAAGACTAGAAGACTTCTAATCAAAACAACTAAGAAACATTGTAGGCAGCATGGCCACATTGAAGGGGGACATGATTATTATCCATTGGTAAGTTGTTCATTATATCGTTTTAACAATTTATATACGTAAGAAATCACTTCATGATGAGATCATGATCATGGTTTATTTACGTTGATCATTTTTATATAGGTCGATCTCCCCAAGACACATGATATGGACCAACACAACCTGACGAATATATTTTTCAAAGTGGAGGAACATGAAGGTGTGAATATCAAAGCTGAAGATAATGATCCCATGGAAGATGATGATCATGTGCCAGAAAACACAATTGAAGATGATGGTACAAATACATTGATCCATGACAAATTTAGTACTGGCGCAGCCGATCATGATGATCTAGATGACTTCAATGTTGTTCATGATTTACCTGTACTTGAGAAGGCATACAAGCCCCTTTATGAAAGCTCCCAAACAACTCTTCTTTTTGTTGTATTATTGTTGGTGAACTTCAAGGTTATGAATGGTTTATCCAAAATAACAATCTCACATATGTTAAGGTATGTCGTATATGTCATTATAGTTAATAAAGGGTGAATCATGTACCATTAATATTTTTTATATTAAGAAATTAATATTTTGTAGATTAATACTTGAGTTTTTGTTACCACCATCAAATATTCTACCTCGCTCATACCGAGAATTATCTTCCATTCTGAAAGATATTGGAATGGAGTATCAAGCAATACATGCTTGTCCCAATGATCATATTATATATCATAAAAAACATGAATTTGCAACAAAATTCCCTGAATGTCATATCAATAGATATCGAATAGATCAAATAATAAAAAGGTTGCCTCGCAAGGTTCTTCGTTATATTCCCATTATTCCACGTATGCAATGATTATTCAGGTGCACTAGCTTGGCACAATTTATGGATTACCATGCATGTAATAGAAGTCAAGATGACATTATTCAAATGCCTGTGGATGGTTCAACATTTATGGACATAGAAGAAAAGTAGCCACACTTTAAAGAAGAACCTCGTAATCTCAAGCTTTCATTGGCAGCGGACGGTGTCAATCCATTTGGAGAGATGAGATTTGTTTACTCACTATGGCTAGTTTTTGTTATCAACAATAATATTCCTCCATGGATGTCAATAAAGAGGGAGCACATAATGTTGGTGATGATTGTTCTAGGTATTTTATCATTTAATAGTCATCTACATTTAATTATAAATATTGCAGTAAAATGGTCATAATAATTATGTAATGTTTTTGTTCATTCAACTAGGTAAGTACCAAGTTAAAGATATGAATGTGTATATTGAGCCTCTTATCAATGAGTTTTTGGAGTTATGGAATGGTTTCTTTATGTATGTCATCTCTAGACCAATATGATAAAGACCATTTTAATTTCATGCAATCCGTGTATAGACAATACATGATGCCCCAGGGCTAACACATTTTTGTGCTATGTTCCAGTGTTCAAGTTGCACATTATAATTATTGTAGACACCTAAAATTGTCATGTCTAATTAAATAAATATTTTATTTATTTAATTACTTTAGCTTAATTCTTCTATTAATTAAATAAATCTTTATTTATTTAATTAATTCATTTATCCTCTTCTAGCCTTATTTCTCATTTAAATAAATACAGTTATTTATTTAAATTATCCCTTTCCTAAATTAAATAAATATTTTATTTATTTAATTGCCCTACTTCTTCTATTAATTAAATAAATCTTTATTTATTTAATTAATTCATTAACCTTTTCTACACATGACACATGTCATTCATCTCTTATTTCCTACACTACCTACCCCTTTCATTATTTTGGTATTTCTTATACCTACCCTCTAATCCTAGCCGACCTCTCTTTTTACACCTCTCAATCTTAACCCTCCATTTTCTATTGTGTCTTCTATTTAAGGAGATGCTTTCTTCATTACCAGAACCCTAATGACTAATTTTGGAGGACTTGGCTACACTACGATCCTACTTGCAACCACATTCCGTTCTTTGTTGAGCTCTTGTGCATACAAAAATCTGAGAGCAAGCATATCAAACAAGATCAATGGAGATAGGAAGAATGGAGATCAAAAACCCTAGTGGACATGTGATGGTATAATCTTTGTGATTTTTTGAGTTATTTTGCATTGTCTTAGGTTATCTTCATATGTTATGGTGGATCTTTGTTCATTGTTAGGCTAGGGTTTGGTGGTTGAATCCATTTTAGTCTTTCAATATTGTTGTTTATTGCTATCCATTTTCACCATATACATTTTGGCACGCCCGGTGGGACTCTTGTCCCTTTGCATTTAACATTTTGTTGCAGATTTTGCATTTTTGAAGTTGCAGATCGGACGATTTCGACGACATTTTAGGTTTTTTTTTTTCGCGTCTGCGAGTGTTCGGATCGCGTTTTTGTATTTCAGAGGCGTCTGTGACATCTTTTATCGCGTCTGTGTTTCTGTCATTTTCTATTTTTGCAGGTTTCCGAAAGTCGCGTCTGTGATCCCGAATCGCGTTTGTGAACCCTCTGATCGCGTCTGAAGAATAAAAAGGCGTCTGTGTTCTGAAATCACGTCTGCGAATCACAGAGCCGCGTCTGTGTCGGATAGACGCGTCTGTGTCTGGTATAACAGCGTCTGTGCATTCTGTTTTGCAAAAAAAAAATTTTTTTTTTTTTTTTTTTTCTTTTCAAGTTTTTCGATTCGGGTTTTCGGATTTTGTACTTAGGGTTTCAGATCTGGTTTATTTTTGGCTAACCTTTGCAGATCTAGCTAACCTGGTTTGTGCAGCTTGCTTTGGAGGCAAATACGTTTTTGTTGAAGGCCCCTTTTCACAAAGTCTTTTTGGGTTTTCTTAAAATTTACCTAACTCGTGTGCTTGCAGGAAGGGGTTATCATTTGAAACAACCCAAACTACTAACAATTTTGTTGCAGGGCCTTAGCTAGGGTTTTGTAATTTTATTTGTGTGCCTTGTCTTCATAGCTTAGCAAACACTTCAATTGGTGCACTAAAATTGAACCATTGTCTTTTGTGTCTTGAGCAATAGGCTCTTTGTGTTTATTCTTTAGAGGGCCTGTCTTCCCGTGTGGTCATTAGGACTACTAGTGAGAAGAGAACGACCCAAGTGGTAACAAAAGAAAAGCCATCTTCTTCCAAGCCACTATAATCAAATGTATTCATGGTGAAAACTATGAATAACGTGTGCTGATTAGTTCATACCGACACTATGTCTCCCCATAAACCCGTTTGATCAAATTTATTTGATCATTTGTAGGGCGTAACCCCTACCGGCTGGGAGCCTTCTGTATTTACAGAGCTGAAAGTGCCGCATGTATGGCCACACGAGCGGATGCCCTTACTAGCACCTCATTGTTTTAGATGCCCAAATCCTTCTAGTTGTTGAGGCAGGAGGTCGGACCTCTGGTAGCGGCCCACACACATACGGTTCTTAGTAGAGATACAAAGTTCGCCATGGGGAGTTTTCATGGGGACTGATGCTTGGCTGACCCGAGAAGTGAGTGCCGAGGGTGGAGCCAGTGAGGTCAAGCATCTAAGTATCCGCTCTGAATAGCGTAGCCTCGGGGGTAAAACCCCATGTGGGATCAACAATTATTGTCCTGGCCAGCCATAAGAATTGTGCTTGACTTATGATAAACACTCAAACAATCAAGACAAAACAGCAAAACATTGTGTCTTTTGTGTCTTCAAGTGTATGCAAAAACTTTTTACATCAAACAACACACTTTTTGGAGTCTAAACAGTCTGCAAACATTGGGTCATCAACACTGTGTCCTCTTGTCACGAAAAACAGTCGAAAAATCAGATTTGGTCACAGCAAAACAAATTCACAGATAGGAAAGATTGCACTAAGGTTACAGAAACGCGTCTGTGTCTGTTAAAACCGCGTCTGTGTCTGATAAACGCGTCTGTGAAGTACAGAATAGCGTCTGTGTTTTTATCAGCGTCTGTGTCAAACAGAGACACGTCTGTGTCTGGAAATAGCGTCTGTGAAGTATACAGGCGCGTCTGTGTCCACAATTGCAAAAATCTGTCAGTCTTAGCAAACATCAACAGGAAATCTCAGAATCACGTTTGTGTCAAACAGAATAGCGTCTGTGTCTTAAAACCGCGTCTGTGAAGTATACAGAGGCGTCTGTGTCAGGATTTGAAAAAAGTCTAACAGTCAAGCAAACAAAGAAATCAGTTTCGGCACACTTGAGCTTCCTAGGTTATCTCTTCAGGTTCATCTAGCATTCAGCCTGTTCTAAGGTCTTACACAGTCCATCATTGCTTCATACCTCATACTTGAGTCAAAAAGTCACTTGCTTGTCCTCACTATACTTTGTCAACACACTACATACTACAACACTTTGCTAAGTGATCCCTCATCAAGGTTTCTTACCTTTGGGTCTCATTTGGTCTTACTTAGAGTCAAGGTCAGCTTACCTCATCAAGAGAAACTATCCTCTCTTTGGAAGTCACACCTACTCTACAACATACATACTTGGTCTTACACTTTGGACATTGCAAGTAAACTTCAGATTCATTTACACTCCATACAACTCTTGGTCTTACATACCCTTGTCATTTTCGTCTAAGTCTCTCACATATTGGTCTAACACCTAGTTCATGGTTGAAACCCGTCTTCAAAAATCTAGGAGAAAAGCTAAAGAAGCTCAAGGACCCGTAAACATGAGTTCTTATGAGTATGACAATGATGTCTTCTACAATCCTGAGCACACTACATTACCAGACATGAATGTTTATAGACACAATTCAAATATGGAAAGCGCAAACGCTATACACAACGCTACACACAATGATAATGTGGACAATTCTTCAATACTATCAGCAGACATACAAGAATCTATAATGGATCCTCAATTCAATAGATTGGTTGAAGAGATAATGAGGAGGGATCGTCAATACTTTCTAAACATGATGGCACAAAGTGGAGCTAAGATACCACATGATTTTGACTTATCTCAACTTATGGAAAGTAGACCTTCACAACAAACTCAACCAAATAGTGGAGGACCAAATAATATGATGCCGGAGTCACCATCAGTTTTGCTTCAGAAACCAGCAATCCCACATACACAAGCTCAAATGTACGATACTTACACTCAAAGACCATCATGGAGGCCTTATGTTCAAACACATGCTCAAGATATGGGTCAACCAAGACAAATGGATACTCAAGGACTTCCTCAAAATTTTGACACAAGAAGACCTCATGCCAAAATTGGGGGCAACACAATGGAAAATGAAAGGCCCATTGAATATGGTTTATATACACAAAACAGATATGGGGTTCCTCAACAAGAAATTATGCCAAGTGCTCCATACATGTCGCAACAATATAGACCTCCATATGGACATGTCTACGATCAGTATCATCCATACATGCAACAAGCTCCTCCTCAAATGGGTGTTTCAAACATGGGATATGCTACAAGAAATCCATCTCCTCCCAAAAATAATTTGGAGCAACAAATTAGAGATCTACAAAAGAAAGTGGAAGACATGGGCACATCAAAACCCACATATACTATGAGAGATATATGCCCTTATCCCTTTGATAAGAGCATTCCAATGCCTCCGTTTCCTCCGTACTTTGCAACACCGAAATTTGACAAATATAGAGGGAGAGGAGATCCCAAGGCACACATAAGACAATTCTTCACAGCTTGCATTGAGGTAGCGGCAGAAGAAACATACTTAATGAGGTTGTTCCCACAGAGCTTAGGAGATCAAGCGATGGAATGGTTTTCTCAATTACCTCCTGGTATTAAGTCATGGGGTGACTTGGCAGAGGCATTCATTCAACATTTCTCTTACAACATTGAAACAGATGTCTCAGTTACTACCTTGTGCAATACGAAACAAAAAGAAGGAGAATCTTTTGCGTCATTTTTGCAAAGATGGAGGAACTTAGCTAGCAGATGCTCTTGTGAAATCCCGCAAAAACAAATGGTGGAAATGTTCACACAAAATGTTAACAAGGCTATTGGTTATGATCTCAGAAAAGCTTGTTTGTCTACATTCAAGGATGTCATTGAAAAGGGCCTAGCAACAGAAAGAGTCTTAATTGAACAAGGAGTTATCAAACTATTCAAAGAAAACAAAGAGGACTTTAAGGGAAAAGACAAACCAAAGTTTTGGAACAAGAACAAGAACACAGTTAATGATGGTGTTGTTGATGCCAATACAGTGAGACCAAAGTTCATCTTTTCTGGATCAAATTCTACCAACAATCAAGTGAACAATCAAACAGCTTCCAAACCACGAAGGAAGTACACTCCATTGGGAGAACCACTTGAATCAGTATTCAAAAAGCTTGTAGCAAACAAAGTGATCACGGTCCCAGATTTTCCTCCATATGAACCAAAGGTAAAACCGAATTGGTGGAATGATGATGAATATTGTGAATTTCATAAGAGCAAGGGTCACAAGACAAGTAATTGCCATCGATTGAAAAACATTGTACAAGATCTCATTGACAGAGGAGATATTGAGATTGAGGGACATTCATCTAACCAAGAGCATGAGGTGTTTAAGGAACCATTCCCAAAACATGACAAGGGAAAAGGCAAAGTCACAGATGATCAAGCCAATTACACCAGAACATCTTACAATTATGATTCCACTATTAATCACATCTCAATGGACAATCATATTTCTACCATTACTATCAAAAATAAAAATCCTGAGAATCCTCCTCAGCGACCTAAAATTGTCCTAAAAGGTGTGGGATCTTCATCCGAAGCTACCTCTGAATGTCATGTTACAACCCGTCGAGGTAAGATCACATTGCCAGGAACCTCTTCTAAGAATACCAATCTTCCGTCAACTAAGCCTGAGTACGATCTTGTAGAGCAATTAGGGAAAACACCCGCACTCATCTCTATTCTTGAGCTCTTACGTATATCTCCTGCACATAAAGCTGTCCTTGACAAAACCTTGAGAGATACTGCTGTCCCTACGGATCTAAACGTGGATCAGTTTCAAGCCATGGTGGGATACCTATCCGTTCCACACTCCCTCACATTTACAGAAGCCGATGACGCCTCCATAAGTCAGCCTCACAATGCACCTCTACATATTGAAGCCTTCATACATAAACACCGAATAAAACGAGTCCTGATAGATGGAGGAGCAGGTCTTAATATTTGTACATTGAGCACCATCAGACAATTGGGATATTCTGACAAAGCTGTGAATGCTACAAACCAAATCACTATTAAGGCTTATGATGATGAAGAGCGCTCGTCCAAGGGCACGGTCATCTTACCACTCAGAATAGGGCCAGTAACAAAGGACGTGATTTGTCAAGTCCTGGATCTAGACCTCACGTATAACATATTGCTAGGACGTCCATGGATTCATGAAATGAGAGCGGTCCCATCAACATACCATCAGTGCATAAAATTTCCTCATAATGGAGTCGAGGTAACGGTCAATGGTGATCCAAATCCATTCATATATTGCAATAACTTGAGATCACATACTGAGATTATCATTCCCAGCAATCGTGAGGCTACTCCTTCTTCAGCATATATTGATCCTGAGTCATTAAAGCCCTCGACATCCAAACAAGGTGAACCTAGAGCCAAGTTTCAAGACAAAGGCATGGGAGAATACACTCTGAATCAAACAATGTTCTTACGACAAGTCATGAACTCCCCCAAGGAATATGGGCGACCACATCCAAATAAGCAAATCTCCATCATGCTCCTCAAATGGGATCCTACCGTCTTTCAAAAATGGGGCGAACTAGAGGAAGAAAGTTTATATAAAATGCTATATAAGGACGCTGGAGATGATACACATGATCAAATTATAATACCCTGTGAAAACTATGGTAAAGGTTTCAAAATTCTGCAGAGATTCGGGTATGATGGAAAAAGTCCTCTCGGACTACGCAAAGAAGGTGTCATGGAGCCTTTACAACCTGAGCTAACTACAAGAAGGGAACGCTCTAAGGGGCTTGGTTTTCTAAACCCCAAGATTCAACACAAGAAAACAAAACAGATATGGCGAGTCAAAGTGGCTGAAGTTCAACAAGAGGATAATTATTCCACAGACTCCAATAAGTGGGAATGGGGTTCAGACAAATCCTCCAGCGATTATGAACTTAATGAGACATTTAGAGAGCCAGATGAACCTACAGAGGAGGAGGAGTTTTACAAGAAATTCAGAGTTGGTCAAGAACCGACCCATAAGGATCCCGCACAAGCTTCGTTTCAGGGCCCTAGGTCAGGATCACATAGGATGAGGACACCTGTCCCTGAGGGTGCTACTAGTGATGATAATTTGGACTCACTCACGATCGACACTGATGAGGAGAGTGCCATTGACGACCTCGATGACTACCTTGACATACCTGAATATAACCACATCTTCACTATTAGCCTTGCGGATTCTAAAAACACTAAAGACCTTCCCCTCGTTCACCCCCAACTCATTGACTGGGATCAGGATGGACCACCACAGATCGATACATTTCAAAATGACGAAGCTATCGTGGATTATCTTGGCATTCGCGATGATCTTCCTCTTGGAGACCATAAAGCAGGATACGCCATAGAGCTAAATAACATGGCATACTTTGGTGAGGGTGTCGGGCCTTCTAGTCGCAAAAATGTGAAAATAAAGACAAAACAAGGGTCTTACGGCGAAAACCACACTGTGGCGCTCTCTGACTCTAAAAAAGTAAAAAGAAAGGACGTATCTGAGGGTGAAAACCTCTCTGAGGCGCCCGAAGATGGAAGGCTTGACATTCTCCCAACATCATACGAGGAAAAATCATCCATGTTGGTAGAGGAGACTATAAAGACAAACATTGGTACAGCCGAGGTTCCACACAACATATTTTTGGCTCAATCATTGACAGAGGCCGAGAAAGCAAGGTTCATAAGCTTCTTTAAGGCACGACAAGTCAACTTCGCATGGTCTTATGCTGATATGCCTGGACTAGACCCCGACTTAGTAATGCATCATTTAACAGTCAAACCGGGGGCAAAACCAGTAAAACAGAAATTGAGAAAAATGCATCCACAGGTGGCATTATTAGTCAAGGCAGAGCTGGAGAAATTACTAGATGTCGGATTCATACGCCCAATTGATTATCCTGAATGGATTTCCAACTTAGTGCCTGTTAGCAAACCAGATCGTAGCATCCGAATATGTACAGACTTCAGGGATATCAACAAGGCTTGTCCGAAGGATGATTTCCCATTACCAAACATTGATTTAATTGTTGATCTCACAGCAGGCCATGAGATGTTATCTTTAATGGACGGATTCTCTGGATATAATCAGATCAGGATTGCACCTGAAGATCAACATAAAACATCATTCACTTGTCCATGGGGAACCTTCTGCTGGAATGTCATGCCCTTTGGGCTGAAAAATGCAGGTGCCACGTATCAACGAGCCATGACGACTATCTTCCATGATCTCATGCATGTAAAGGTGGAAGATTATGTCGACGACCTTTTGGTTAAATCAATAGACAGAAATACACACTTGGACATACTTTCAGTTGCTTTTGATAGGCTGGAAAAATACAAGGTAAGATTAAATCCAAAGAAATGTGTCTTTGGAGTAACCTCCGGGAAGCTCCTAGGATTCATTGTGTCTAAAAGAGGAATAGAAGCGGATCCAGCAAAAGTCAAGGCTATCTTGGACATGCCGCCACCCAAGAATATCAGTCAACTTCGGTCTTTACAAGGGAGACTCCAGTCCATACGAAGATTCATAGCACAACTTGCAGATAAGTGTAATCCTTTCCAGCACCTGCTACACAAAAACATTAAGTTCAAATGGGACGAGAACTGTCAACAGGCTTTTCAGGCACTTAAAGACTATCTTTTGAACCCGCCAGTTTTGATGCCACCAATTCCGAATCAACCATTGCTACTTTACATATCAGCTACTCCAACAGCACTGGGGGCACTACTAGCACAGCAAATACCTGACGGCAAGGAAAAAGCAGTCTACTATATCAGTCGCACATTGGTGGGATATGAGCTCAACTACACACCAATTGAGTGTGCATGTCTCGCTGTGGTCTTCGCTTCACAAAAATTATGACATTATATGCTCACTCACAAGACCAAGTTGATTGCCAGAATTGATCCACTAAAATATCTGCTCAACAAAGCTACACTTACTGGGCGACTGGCCAAGTGGGTAATGATTTTGAGTGAATTCGACATTGAATACGTGGACAGAAAAGCAATCAAAGGACAAGCCATTGCAGATCAACTGGCAGATGCTCCCATGATAGATGATGTTCCTCTACAGTCAGAATTTCCAGATGAGTCCATTCTAACAATATCACCTGCAAAGCCATGGCAACTATACTTTGATGGCTCATACACACAGCACGGGGCAGGAGCGGGTATACTCTTTATAACTCCCCAAGGCGATTCTATACCAAAGTCATACCGCTTATCATTTCCTTGCACCAACAATATAGCGGAATACGAGGCATTAACAACAGGGTTAAGAATTGCAGTTCAGTGGAAGATCCAGGAACTTCGTGTTTTTGGCGATTCTCAACTTGTCATCCGTCAAGCAACTGATGATTATCAAACAAAAGATGAAAAGCTAATGCCTTACAAACAACTGGTAGATGATCTGAAACAACACTTTGCAAAGATAGAGTTCGAGCAGATACCAAGAGAACAGAATCGCGCTGCTGATGCCATGGCTACAATTGCTTCACTCATTGACCTACCACAAAATGAGACCTGTTATGAGTTCCTGGTTGACAACCTGCTGATTCCGTCATATGAGATCACTCTCATGGAAATGATATGTGTTGTTGGTCCTGAATCCCAGTTATATGGTTCCATATTCACATACCTTCGCGACAACATTTTACCTCCCGATTTATCGAACAACCAACGTCGCACTTTCATCCGCCAATCCTCCCGATACGTTATCCTAGCTGATATCCTATACCGACGAGGTCTAGATGGCACCCTCCTTAGATGTTTAGAGAGTGACGAAGCTCAGATTGCGTTACGAGAAGTGCACGAAGGGATATGTGGTCCGCATACTAGTGGTCCTACCTTGGCCAAGAAACTCATCAGGACTGGATACTACTGGCCTACTATGGAAAAAGATGCATATCAGTTTGTCAAGAGGTGTAAGCAGTGTCAAATTCATGGAGACCTCATACACGCACCAGCACAAGAACTACAGCCACTTGCATCTCCTTGGCCCTTTTGTCAGTGGGGACTCGATCTCATAGGCAAGATTCACCCTCCTTCTTCCAACGGACATAAATTCATTATCACAGCCACAGAGTATTTAACAAAGTGGATTGAAGCTGTGCCTCTCACGCAAGTTACTGGGAAACAAATCGTTACTTTCATCCTGAACTACATCATTTGCCGATACGGGATTCCTACTTCCATTATTACCGACAACGGGCGTCCTTTCAAGAATCAGGATGTTCGTGAACTCTGTGAGCGATTCCATATCTCTCATCGTTTCTCCACACCATATTACCCCCAAGGTAATGGCCAAGCTGAGGCGTCTAACAAAACAATTCTCAAAATACTTAAAAAGACAGTCGACGACGCTGGCCGTAACTGGCATGTCCAACTCAATCCCGCACTTTGGGCCTATCGTACCAGTGTCCGCACACCTACAGGAGCTACACCTTACTCACTTGTCTATGGTGCTGAAGCCATCTTGCCTATTGAGGTCGAGTTACCTTCTTTACGGGTCTCCTTGAGAAACATAATCCACGATGAAGACTACAGGGTCTCTCGCTTACAAGAACTAGAACTGTTGGAGGAACGACGACACACTGCTTTTAATCATCTCAAGGCTTACCAACAACGAATGAGTCGCAGTTATAATCACAAGGTCAAGCCTCGCACATTTGAGGTAGGTGACTTAGTCCTCAGAGAGAACCCCAAGAATCAGCAAGATAGAGAAAAGAAGGGCAAATTTGAACCCAACTGGCTTGGTCCTTACATCATCACAGCAGCATATGGATCTGGGGCATATCAGCTCTCAACTACAGAAGGTGAATCTTTGGAGGATCCTATCAACAGCATGCACCTTCGCAGGTTCTACACATAAGCTCTTTTTGAGTATCCTAATGCAAAAATACAAAAAAAATCAAAAAAATTCAAAAATACAAAAAAAATTATAAAACAAAAAAATTGTTACTTGGTGAAAACCTGGCAAACAGGCGCCTTGTGACAACAAAAAAATTGCAAAATCCAAAAAAGTAAAGAGAAATAATTTCGTCCAACGGTGAAAACCACTTCGGTGGCGCCCTGGGCAAGTACCATGGTGAAAACTGGGTCACCAGCGCCATGCGTAGGGACTTTGCTCCTCCCTCTTTCAGGATTCCCTTTCATTCTTTCACTTCGCACACAATCACGACCAATTCACCCACAATAAACTTACCCATTCCCATCATGGCTTGTTATTGATCTACCCGAGATTGGTTAGCCATTCATAATAAACCCTCCCTTTTCACTCTCTTTCCATCCATAATAAATCAGATCCTATCTGTGACTACGGCCAATTCCTGCGTCTAGTAATGGGTGTGGAACTGAGAACATCACATGTTTCGAGGAATACAGTTTCTTTCAGCTCTCTTCAGTCTATCCGCGCACAATTCGCAATAAAGCAACATTTTGCATCGCAGATCCGCAATAAAGTTCCATCTTCTCCACAATAAGGTATCAGTTTCATGGATTCAGTCAGTTTCCAAGGAAACACAGCAGCAACAATGGGCTTCAACAAAATCAAATCTTTTAACAGACTCAGACAACATATGGTTCAGTGCTATCTATCCTTTTTGTGAAAGTGAACATTGTGACCACAATCAAAATTTGACTTAAACAAGTGACAAGAGACACAAACTTGAGGACTACAGTGGATGTGGGTGTCGAGTCTTGGTTTTCTTTTGGTTTCATCTTTTTGGTGACATGTCTTTTAGCTTTTCCGGGACGTCTTTGACTAGAGATTCTATCTCCAGGATGTCTTTGACTAGAAAGGCGAGGATGGGGTATCGTCACTTATTTGCATTTGCTGTCTGTGGATTGTCTTTTAGTAATACTATGACTTGTCCAAGGATATGAGGACACTGTGAGTCTAGTGTGAACTGGGGCATTCCTTGTTTGTGACTGTCTTATCTCCATGCAAACAGGTACAATGACTTTCTGGGCCGAACATATGCCTCGATTGTCATAACCTATTCTGCCATAATAAAGCTCAATGATGATAACGCACAAGAAGCTCTTTCACGTTCATATCTTCTGTCTTCCATCCCCCTTTCTTGATTGACTTCCATTGTCCTTCTCGAGTCCGCGTAGCCCGCTATCACATGACTGAGTATAATGACACACCAAAAACATGTGCATTTCATATAGTTGCACCTGCATCACCACATATAAGCATTTCATACATATAGATATTATAATGGCATCACATCCTGCATACAACACATGTTAGCACATCTCACATTTTCATTATATAAATAATCATTTGCATCACATACATTTTCATTTGCATCATGCATCACATATACAACATAAAAGAACAAAAATATATGGCCTTGCATCATATAAGCATCCATATCATAAAACATGCATCACATAAGAACATCTCATCACACAAGGTACACATGCATATAGCTGCCGCAAAAGATGAATCATCTCATATATATAATCAATCAAATGTGTCATAATACAATGATGTCAAAAGAATCATATGGCTACAAAAGAATCACCCGCAGGTGTCTACAATACAACAATGATACATCTACTGATACAATGGGAGCCCACTATAGCTATGAGGAACTCCCTCCCTCGGAGCCACCTCGCCTCGACGGAGTCTGAGCTGTAGATGGCCCTGCCCCTGGATCCCCCTGTCCCTCTGGTGGTGGTGGAGGCCCCATAACCCCACCGCTGGATGCCTGTCTCTTGCGGCTCCCTCCCATAGCCGTCGCTGTGCGCGACGACCTCTGGAAGCTCCTAGCCCCCTGCTCTGCTGGCACGGCTGCATAATATAGATCCCTCCAGTAGGCGATCTCCTCTCCCGCTCGCAAAACATAGGCGTAGCCTGCCCCTGCATCCTCTGCTGCCCGCCTACCTGCCCTCAGAGCTGTCTCGGCCTCGGTATATCTCTGGATGGCCTGATCCCTCTCCCGCTCTGTGTCTCGGACCCTGATCCTGAGGTGGTTCCTCTCTCGAACCAAATCCTCAATCTCATCTGCCTGGCCCTGGCAGATCTCCCGCAGCCTCACCACCTCATCCTCCTCGGAGTCTCCGCTCTCCGCCCCTGCTTGTGGCTCCTCCTCTACAGGTGCCTGTCCCTGTGCCTCTGCCTGCACCTGTCCCTGTGCCTGTATAGGTACTTGTGGCTGTACCTGTCTCTGTCCCTCTGGCTGTACCTGTCTCTGTCCCTCTCTGGGACCCTGTGCTGCTGGCACCTGTAGGGGCAGTCCACCCCGTCCTCTCACCACTGGAGCTGCTCTCTCCTGACCTCCCTCCCTCCGAGGTGCTACCCGTCTCTCTCCCACCACTCCCCTCCGCCTCCGCCGGCCCCTACCTGCATCCCCTCCTCCCTCATCATCATCTCCTCCACCCTCTCCATCCACTGGCTCTGCCGGATCTGTCAACCTCGGAAATGGATGCTCTGCCCAGTACGCAGAGTACTCTGCGTCCATCCCTGCATCATCTACCTCTGGCCACATGTCCCATGGCATCGGCATCATCTCTGCTAGCTGCATCACTGCCTGATCATAAGATAGCAGTGGGCCAAACTGCACCTGATCTCTAACAGTACGGGCATACATACCCGAGCCTCGGGGCATCCTCTGAATCCGGCCATACTGCCTGCATACCCTATCCACCAGCTGTCTCTCTAATATATAGGGCGTCCGTCCAATCAGGTACCTGCTCCGGAAGGTGTAGGGTAGCTCCAGTGCATCGTCACCCCACTCCTCGCACCCCAGGTACGGCCTCCAGATCACCATATCAATGTCATCAATGACTCTCCTCCAGTGCTCCAATCTCCCAATCCGAGGCTGGGATGTGATCATGGCATACAAATGAACAAAACTCTGTCCCTGTCCTCTGCCTCTGAAATGAATCGGCCTCGTCACTGGAAGGTGCTCATAGGACCACACCTGCAATAGAGTCACACCGCAGCCCAGCCCCACTGATCCGTGGTATACAAACTGATGCAGCTCATAGTACAAATGTGCTAGGACACATGGCCCCCATGCATACCTAGTGTGCTCTGCCATCAGCGTCTCCAAGGCCCCTCCCCAGCCCACTGCCAATCCTCGTGTGGCCCTGTCTGGACACAGGTATCCACTGATAACTCCCCCAATAACTGCCGGCAATGCCAATCCTGTGGCAGTCATGGTGTCCCAGGCTACATGCCCTGCTCTCATCTCCAACTCAGGATCCTGAAAAACCCGTCTCAAGGCCTCCCTGTCACCGTCACGGTCGTAGGGGATCAACTCTCCATCAATAGGGACATGTAATATCCTGTATACATCCTCCAGTGTCACTGTCATCTCACCCATCGGCAGGTGAAACATGCATGTCTCTGAGTGCCATCTCTCGGCCAATGCAGTCAGCAACCCCATGTTTGCCCGAAACTCAGGCACATAGAGCATATATGTGAGACCCATCTCCTCAATGGAAATCATGTCCTGGATGGACAACTCTGGACGCAGTCTCTGAGTCGATGGGAATCTCTCCCGTGACTCCAACATCGGCAAATACTCCTGCAGTCAAGCAAATCAATCTTGTCAGTTATCGTGGCATTCACTGTTTATCACAAAATGCTACTCGCTACCCAAATGCATATGGCTATCTACCCTAGTGACACTCACTGTTCATCACAAAGTGTTGCTATTTATCCTAGTAGTGCTCACTGTTTATCACAAAGTACTACGTGTGTGACATTCCCTGTTCATCACAAAGTGTCACTCACATTCGCACTCCCTGTTCATCACAAAGTGCTGCATATCCTGGTGCTCCCTGTTCATCACAAAGTGCCTTGATCTATCCTAATCTTCCTAGAGGACCTGCTTGAGTGTATCCTCTCAGCAGCTTATCCAATCGACAGCGTATGTTCATCACAGAACTGCCGATTTGACCTTAAGGACTAAAACTATGCATTTAAACACATAAACGCACTTTTTCAACACACACGCGCTTTTAACTCATAAACGCGCTTATAGACTGCATAAACGCGCCTCTGCAACACAGACGCGCTTTCTAAACACAAACGTGCCTATGCCAGACATAAACGCGACCAGGGAACACAGACGTCCCTGCATGACATAAACGCTATTCAAAAGCACAGACGCTACTACATTTCACAAACGCGTCCGCATTCAACACAAACGCGGTTCCAGGCACAGACGCGCCTGGACCCGGCACAGACGCGCCTGTTGGACACAGACGCGCCTGGCGCTGACACAAACGCGGTTGCGCGTTTTTGCACTTTTAAACTACCCTATTTCTAGCGCATTTATTGCTCCTAAACATGCATTAATGACAAAACTTGAAATGCGTGAAAGTACGAGGAGGTTTTCGGGTACTTACTGGCTCTCCTGCATCGGCTGGTCGCTGGAATCGGCGGACACGATCGAATCTATGAACGAATGCCATCGCTGCTGACTGCTGCTGCTCTTTTCTCGCTCTGCACTGTGATCTCGTAAGGGTGTGAATGACAATGAGGATGTCTTTTGCCCGTGGTTTATCTTATAGCCTACCCTAGCCCTGCCCTTCATTTTCCCGAGTCAGTATTCTTCATCCTGTGATTTTGTCACATTATCCAATCAGCCCATTCTTTCCCATCTTTCTTATCGCGAGATTGTCTGCAATCTTTCCAGACTTTTTCATCCAATCTCTCGAGGGGGCATATCATTCCCATCCTGGGGCAACTCTGTATCAGTTCAGCTTATCTTCTTTGAAACAACGTGACAAGCCGCATTGTCTCAAAGAGGGGCAAAATGTAGACACCTAAAATTGTCATGTCTAATTAAATAAATATTTTATTTATTTAATTACTTTAGCTTAATTCTTCTATTAATTAAATAAATCTTTATTTATTTAATTAATTCATTTATCCTCTTCTAGCCTTATTTCTCATTTAAATAAATACAGTTATTTATTTAAATTATCCCTTTCCTAAATTAAATAAATATTTTATTTATTTAATTGCCCTACTTCTTCTATTAATTAAATAAATCTTTATTTATTTAATTAATTCATTAACCTTTTCTACACATGACACATGTCATTCATCTCTTATTTCCTACACTACCTACCCCTTTCATTATTTTGGTATTTCTTATACCTACCCTCTAATCCTAGCCGACCTCTCTTTTTACACCTCTCAATCTTAACCCTCCATTTTCTATTGTGTCTTCTATTTAAGGAGATGCTTTCTTCATTACCAGAACCCTAATGACTAATTTTGGAGGACTTGGCTACACTACGATCCTACTTGCAACCACATTCCGTTCTTTGTTGAGCTCTTGTGCATACAAAAATCTGAGAGCAAGCATATCAAACAAGATCAATGGAGATAGGAAGAATGGAGATCAAAAACCCTAGTGGACATGTGATGGTATAATCTTTGTGATTTTTTGAGTTATTTTGCATTGTCTTAGGTTATCTTCATATGTTATGGTGGATCTTTGTTCATTGTTAGGCTAGGGTTTGGTGGTTGAATCCATTTTAGTCTTTCAATATTGTTGTTTATTGCTATCCATTTTCACCATATACAATTATAATTATTAAAATTAACATATTTAATCCAATTATACATTATCTTGTAGGTCTTCCAACAAAGGGAAAATTTGCATGTCTAGTTTGTGGTCCAAAGATGAAATCCCATCATTCAAAAAGTTTAGGAAAGAAGGTGTTTGATGAGTATAGGCACTTCCTCCACACAAATCATAATATCGAAATACTGAAAAACATCTTTTCAATGGGAAAGAAGAGACTACATCAAAGCCATGAAGAATTAGACCTTTCCTATAGAAGTTGGAATATAATAGAATTAATTGTCAAGGTAATATCGTTCCATCTAATGGTTTATGTTTGGAATTTGTATTTTTCTATTGTGTTTTGTTTACTGATGATGTAATTGATGATCGTGAAGGTCATCAAGGCATTAATGACCACCTTCCAAAGGGACTAAAAAGTTATGCAAGACAATTTAGTAGGTTTCCCTACTACGAGTAGCTACAAATTGTGCATTTGTTTGATACTATGCATATTGGAAAGAATATAATAGAGACATTATGGAAAATATTGGAGGGAAGGCGTGACAAAGAAAAACTTGTCAAAATTTATAGTGACATTCAGGAATCCAATCATGCAATGAAAAATGTCATTCAATCAAATAGAAATTGAGACTAGATTAATATAAGTGCCCTTGGTTATTAATAGACCATCAAAGCAAGCCTATAAAATAAGTCATACAAAAATTTCAATTTCCCATAGGATTTGCAGTGAACATAAACAACCTCATATCAGAAAAAAATGAATTTTGGCTAGGGATGAAAACACATGATTAGCATAATTTCATTAAGGTAATTCATGTTCCTGTGTATTTACTAAAAATTTGTATACTATGCATGTACTTTTCATTGTATTATGTTAGAAAATAATGAAATTATCATTTGATAATTGTTGCAGTACGTTCTACCTCTATCTCTCCCAAATAACTTTGACAATAATGTCAAGAAAGTCGTATATGATCTTTTAAAATACATGAGGTAAGTAGTGATCTTTGTCCAATTTGTTGTATAGATGATATATTTGTGATTTGTTTCACTTGTTATATAATATATTGTATATTATTTTGTAAATTCTCATTTATATATTTGTGCATCTTG
The DNA here is from genome assembly GCF_030272615.1 of Cryptomeria japonica. Lineage (NCBI taxonomy): Eukaryota > Viridiplantae > Streptophyta > Pinopsida > Cupressales > Cupressaceae > Cryptomeria > Cryptomeria japonica. Next base: position 65,737,322 of record NC_081413.1, on the reverse strand, counting down.
AATCTCTTCTAGGTGGTTGTCATCTAAAGAAATCCATAAAGAAGATATTAAATATTGGAACTGAAAAATTCCTCATTTAATGTGTGAAATGAAAAAGTGTCTACTTTCAATTTTTTTCAAAACACAAGAACACTACCTCATACACCAAGTTGAGGAGATTGAATTATGTGGACCTGTACAGACTAGGTCAATGTGGATGGTTGAGAGGCACTTGAAATTTTTGAAGGCTTTGGTTTGACAAAGAGCACATCCTAAGGGTTCTATGGTGGAGGGATATATGGTATACCAGACTATGGTGTAAATTGTCGAATATCTTCCTAAGTTTGCAACAAACATCCATGTAGATCCCATTTGGGATCCCAACCCCATTAACAAATTTGAAGGGGAGTACTTGATGGGGAAAGGTAGATTGGGGAAAGTGAGAGGTAATTATAAGATGTTATTGTAGTTAATCAATTATTAATATTTTAAATAAATTGGTTCTAAGTTGTCTATCAATTATTTGTACAGTTGGTCAGGAGTGGGATGTGCTACATTTGTATATTGCAAACACTCTTGATTGGATGATGGTGTGGATTGAATGATGTCAACTTTCTTGTCGCACATTAACATGGGAAGGTGTGGCTTCATTGGTTAAAGAAGCTCATCGTAATGGAGATTCTAATGTTACACAAAGAGAAATTGATTTAGCATATGGTTTAAGAGATAAACAAGTATGTATAATTTTATTAATCACTCATATGTTTATCAACTCATGATGCAATAATTTTAAGATGTTAGACATATTGTAGGTCAAACACCACAAGACTATGTGTTGCAATGGCCATAAATTTTGCATAAAAAAGTTGGATGACATGAAGAAAACTTGTGATTCTGGGATAACAATAGTTTTTTAGGTGACCAATATTTCATCTAGAAATGACATACATCCTCAAGAGCCTCAAAATCGATGGCATTTTGGATGATATATTTGAGTGTGACTTTAATTACTTCAAATTAGTTTTGTTCGTCATCAAATGGTATAGGCTATGACTGAATAAAAATGATCCTGATAGAACTATTACTGAACATGATAATGGATTTACAATGGTTAATATAAGGTCGTTTGAGCCAGTTGGGAATAAGCCCTGTGTTCTTCCAAGCTAATGTGAGCAGGTATGTTACTGAAAGGTTCCACATAAACTGGGTTGGTCATTTGTTGTTAGACATGATCCAAGAGGAAGGCTGATAAAGTATAATGAGATGGAAGAAGAAGATACCCAACAAGTAGAAGATGATGTAGATGATGATGATCATGATGATCATGAGAATGATGATGTTGATGTTGTTGATGATGATGATGGTGATGATGGTGATGACGATCACAATCACGATGATGATAAGGATGACGATGATGATGATGATGATGATGATGATGATGATGATGATGATGATGATGATGATGATGATGATGATGATGATGATGATGATGATGATGATCATGATCATGATCATGATCATGATCATGATCATGATGATGATCATGATGGTCATGATGATGAGTTGGATGAAGAAGAAGATCGATGACATGAATAAAATGTATGACATTTTTAAACTTTGTGTTTATTTATGGAATTTGGACTATTTATTTGCTATGTGATGGTTGGTGATTTAAAATACATATGTGATGATTACATGTTTATGATGATATATGACATTTTTTGAACTTTGTGTTTATTAATGGAATGTGGATTGTTTATTAGCTATGTGATGGATGGTGATTTATGATACATATGTGATAGATTGCATGTTTATTTTGATACATATGTGATGACTATGATGCTAAATTACCTATATGATGATACATATGTGATGCTTATGATGCTCATGATACATATGTATTTATTGTTTATGAAATTACAAATGTAATGCTTATGATACTTAATTATTTTTTTTGGTCAATAATAAAGATATTTATTAATATATAAGTCAAGAAGTTAACATTACAAAATTGGGCCTAACTCAAGCCCAAAATAGTCTATGAACCACTGATTGTCTACAACCTACCCAATTATAGATGATAATCACTGAATTTAGAAGCAACATCCAAACCCCTTACAAAATTTATAACTTGGACAACAAAAAACTGGCTCCATCAACCATGTCATCAATCATTCCTAATATTGTTGTGTGTCCATATCAATAGGAAAAAAAAATCACCCCTATATTGTTGTGTGTCCATATCAATAGGAAAACAAAATCACCCCTAAGTGGGCTAAAAATATTTGTCTATAAAAGCCAGAGAACCAAAAACAAACTAACAAACAACCATCTATCTAGTCAAAAAAGAAAGAAAACACAATTGTGAGGACCTCAACCCTGAGTTGGTTGCTATTGCACACTTCATCGTCGCCTTCAGATGAATCTCAAATACCATGGCCTCTGATTTTTCTATGCTTGGTGTTGTTTCCTTATTACTTCCATCAACGAATTCCATTCAGTCTGAATATGATTTAGATAAAGCCTTTGATTAACCATGTTTGGCCAATGCACAAAGGGAACAAACCTCAGCTCTTCCACCACAATTTGGCTCTCAAAGCATTCACCAAAATGAAACCCTTGTCCCAGGTGTGCCCATTCAAGGATAGAGTCCATTCTGGAGATTAAATCATGCTCAAACAAAGAGTTCACTACGCAGCAAATGTCCCCTTTGGCAACCTCCAATTCAAGGCCCTAGGACAAAAGCATTGTTGCAATTTCCACATTGTACTTCCATCAATAAGTAGCTTGCTGGAAGAAATAACCCAACGTCCCCTGCACCACATTTATCACATCCTCTAATGGGCACTGGAGAAGTAGCTTGAGCCTACGCTCTTCAACTGACCCATAGAGCACCTTTTGTTGCTTTTGTGTTTGGAAGGTAAACGTGGCCTCCATCCAACCACTGAACAAAACTTGCACATAAAAATAGAAAAACCAGCCAAATAGAAAACTGATGCTAAAACAAAAAGTTTGTCTTCCTTAAAAAGAAATCCAGTTTGTGTGACAAATCAACCCATATCTGTAACGAAATTGGGTAATTAATGCTCGATGTTGAAAACATCACATCACCACCTAGTCTCATAGGGAAAGTCTGATGAATACTAAGAGGGGGGGACAAATTAGTATACCAAAAATCACTGTACTTAAACACTTTACTAGACTACCAGCAAACTGGTAAAATAGTTTAGCAGACAAATCGGTTAGCACATATGCAAACCAAATAGCTAATAATGCATTCACCCACAGAAGCACAAACACCATAACACAAGAGATTTTGAAGTGGAAACCCAAATGGGAAAAACCACGGTGAGATGGAACTCACAAGTAACTATCTACAGAATAGGAACCAGATCGGTTAAGGTCAGACCAGTTAAGGTCATACAATGTTCTTTACCAGAATAGGTCCTGTTACGAATCTCAATCTCTGTTAGGAGATAAGTCCGATTAAAGACTACCTTGCTAGAGGATTTTAGATCCATAGATGTGAACCACCTTGTTAGAGCATTTACAAAAGGCTTTTGGGCCTACCCGGTTAAGGGCTTTAGACTTATTGAAGATGTGAGTAATCAACAAGTGCGTGATCTAGCAAATATCACAGATTGCTTGGTTATATCCTTGATAGCTCGTTCCTAATGCATTCCAGCATTACTTCAGTCTTCAATGCATTCACACTCTCTCTAACTCATCAACCACCTTAATCCCTAGCAACAACATAAAACCCTAGACATGATGTCCTTATAAAGGAATCTAATTTCATGTTGATCCAATAGGATTACATTACAATATCCTAGGTTCAATGCATCTAGACATATTATGTAACACGAAACAAAAAGAACCATTAAAGTGTCGGCACCATCAAACAATCAGAGGATGGTAACTCATCACAAAATGTTAGTTGGTAACTCATCACAGAGTATTACCGGCTCATACAAAATATTGGTTGTCGGTTTGACAAAAATGAAGACTAGGAAATATGTGTTCTGCCGCTTTGATCCTTCGCACTGCTTGAGATCCTCGAACCGCTTGGGGTCAACATACTACTTCAGATTGGTAAACACTTTATTCAAAACACCAATAGTCTAAGGACTATAATGCATCATACTGGTTGGGAAGAATTGCCGGTTGAGCATAACTCATACATATAAAAGTGATGTTAGTGCAAGTGTGTATCCATCAATGACAATCACAACATAATCATCAAAAATGCCAACAATCTCCCCCTTTGGCATTGATGGCAACACTTAGGAAAATTTTGACATGTAAGTGTTTTACAACTAAAATATGTCATAATCAAAATTACTCCCCCTAAGCATATACACTATCCTTTTTGCAAAAAATACAATGTATACTACTTAGAAATAATCATGAAAGTATACATCAAAATATTCAAAATTTATACTTCTTCCTCTTTGCCAACAATGACAACATATTCAAAATCTATACTTCTCCCCTGATACAAAAATATTATAGACTAACCCCTGTTGCATTAGTATTAAGAGAATGAGAGTTTATGACAATAAAGAATAAAACTTGTCAAAAACTAATTTAAAGTCCTACAAAAATTGTTTCATAGATAAGGACCAGAACTCAAGTAGGGAGGTAGCCACTTCTTTCTCTGTCTGCATCTGGGAGACCTGTTCTTCCATGGCATCAATTGTGCTCATCTCTCGAGTCACCATTAAGGCATCCAGATTGAGATAACATTTATGAAGTATTTGCAGGCATGGGAGTAGAACCAGTTGTAGTTCTTGCAAATCTCGAGTCCGATTGCTGATTTCCAACTCTATTTTGGTAGACTGGATATGAAACCGGTGAACGGTTTTCCCATAAGCTGTAAAAGAGTCATATGGCAGCTTGAAGGTGCTCATGTATAACTGCAAGTCAATTTGTATCTTTTGCTTCTATACAAGCACATCATCACAAAAGAGATGGGGTTGGAAAATCTTACTTAGTAGTAGATTCCCCTCATCCAAAGCATTCCTTATGTCTTTTTGAGCTCTTTGTAGATCGGACCAGAGCTCATTTAGCCTCTTCACCAAGGCAATGCTGAGAGCTTTTTGATGCTCTTTCTTGGCATTTGCCTCTACTACCTCTTCTAGGCTCTGCACCTGATCATCCACTACAGTGCATAGGAGCTTCAATTGTGCTAGTGATGAATCAGTATTGGGGAGGTTTGTGTCGGGTAACAAACTGGTAAGAGTGTCCACTACAACTTGGATCACATCTTGCTCCTTCTTCCTCCTTAGCACTTCAAGGTGTTATTGAGCAACCTTAATGCTCTGTAGCAGCTCCATTTCATTTGCAGACTGGAGGTCAATAGGACTAGTGAGGTCAGCTAGTTTGGCTTGACTGCCAGTTGCCTTTGGAGTCTCCATGTGAGTGCTTTTTGCCACTTCTTCTTTCTCTGTAGCTCTTAACTTTTCCTCTTATGTCTTTTTCTTTTCCTCTTCTTCTATTTTCCTTTTCTCTTCTTTCCTCTGCTTCTCTTCTTCTTCATCCTTTTTCTTTTGCTCCTCTTCCTGCTACTTCTTCTCCTTCTCCTTTTTCTTTTCTTCATCTTTCCACTTCTTTTCTTCTTCATTCTTTTTCTTCTCCTCTTCCTTCTTCCTCTTCTCCTCTTCAACCTTCTTCTTTTTCTCTTCCTTCTTTCTCTTCTCCTCTTCATCCTTCTTCTTCTCCTCTTCATCCTTCTTCTTCTTCTCCTCTTCTTTTTTCCTCTTCTCCTCTTCATCCTTGTTCTTCTTCTCCTCTTCATCCTTCTTTTTCTCCTTCTCTTTTTCCTTTCTCTTCTCCTCTTCTTTATCCTCCTCTTCTTTCTTCTTCTCCACTTGCTTCTTTGCTTCCTCCTTTTTCTTTTCTACCTGTTCAACCTACTTCTCCTATCCTGTTGCTTCTGATGGTGCATCTTGAGTAACATTTTCACCATCTAAGGCATCTCCATCAATGGGTTCCATTTGTTCTGTGACCGGTTCTTCTTCACTATCATACACCTCATTTGGTTTGCCAGTTTCTGGTTCTCGCTCAGCTTTTCTATTGGCTTCAGCCACTTTATGCATCTTAAGGGCTTCTAGAGCATGAGTATGTGTATCCTTGATCACTTCTTGACCCTTTCCTTCTAGTAACAGGAGTCTTCTTCTTCTCATGAAGAAGAGGCCTTTGTATTTATGAATAAATTTGAAAAGTTTTGAATTGGATACATCAGGAAAATGTTGAGCAAATATTTTCTCCCTCATTTCCTATTCCTTTTCTATGGCAATGTGCCATTTATTGTCTAAAGAATTGTACAAAGAATCTGGTGTCTCAGATCTAATTTCTGAAGGCGACTGGTCATTAACACATAAATACCTAATGATTTCTTGTTCAACTGCTTCCTTTTCATCATCATTGAAATTATCAAAACAATCAATCAAACCATTCAACACTTTTCTCCTAATATTATTTATAGTTCTTTGACAATGTGTCAAAGGTTTGTAGGAAGAAATGGCAATATTTACCAGTGCTGATGATGTCGGTTTAGTCTTTGTCTTTTTCTTTGTTTGTCTTGTCTTCTTTAGTTTTTCTTTAGACACAATTTCTTCTGAGTCCGGTAAATTATTGCTTGTTTTCCTCTTCCTCTCGAAGACTTGTAGGTGCCCCTTTTGGTTTCTTCTTTGTAGGTGACCGCTTGGTCACTTTGGGACTGGCTACAGTAACTAGTGTTGATGCCGAAGGCACTACCTTTCCTTTCTTTTCAAGGGGCTCTACAACCGGTGCAACCCTTTCCAAATAGGTGTCGATTCTCTTTGCCTTAGGATCAAGGGGTGAGGTGATTAGGGTAGAAGCATGCCCATCCAGCATATCATACATCACCTCATAGCCCATAGGGTCTACTTCTTCCTATCTGGGCTCAACAGCCTCCATTATGCATTCATCCACTCTGATGATAAAGTAGATATCCTCTTCATATTTCTTGACAATGTCACTGGATATCTTCATCCTTAGGCTCATCTTGCTTCTGAACTCATCAAAGTACTTGTTCAGAACATTAGGGTAATCGGTTCCAACTACTTGTAGGCTCTCTCTGATCAGCTTGGTAACTAGTTGGTCAGCAGACCACTGAATATCTCCAACTCCTAGGAAATAACATTGGAAGTAGAAGAATAACCCTACCAGTAGTTGTCCAAACTTGAATCTGAGTGCATTATCCCATTTGATTGACTTAAGATTCAACATAAGTTGTCTTTGCATACAGATGCATAGATCAAATGATGCATCTTCTTTGATCATCCTGTAAGTGGCATTTACCACTGCAATAGAGATAGAATTAATTCTGCTAGCAGAGAATGTTCGGTAGCCTATCACCATGTAGGCATACTTGACCAAATCATCCTTGATTGAGTTGATGGTCATGCCACGTGAGTCACTCACTGAACCAGTGAGCTTGGACATTTTAGTCTTGATGACCTTCCTTAGGGCTGGCACTTCCCCTATATTGCAAAAACTGGTGATGGCCTAAATAGCCTGTGGTGTGATATCATGTGTTCTCTCAAGATACATCTTTTCACCGTGAACTCTACTCAGAATGATTTGAATGTGGTCATCTATGAAATCTTCTAGGAAGTAAACCGCATTGTGAAGCTTCTTCTTCTCCAAGATGCTATACTCCAGTTTGATCTTTTTATCTTTCCCACAGAATACACCTAGCTGAGAATGGATTGCGAGAGACCCTAGGTCTTCAATTTTACAATCTATATAATCTAAAATCTCTTCTTCTACTATAGCACCAACCGGTACTTAAGACAAGGCATTATATTTCAACTTTCATTATATGAAATCCATATAATCGATAGTTGCACTAGAATTATCATGAGATACGGTAGCCATGATAAAATAGAAAACTCGAGAAATACCTTTCAGAAATTGAGAATTTAGGGCTTGCAAATTCCACTTCATGTAACACTTCATCGATTGCTAAATCATCGCTTTGAGTTCTTCTCTTGACCGTTTGATATTTGCTTCTGAATCTTCTTCATAGTTTCAAGATTTCTTTGAATCGCAACACAAATCACTTTTTCTTCGCTCTGCACTTGAAAAACTTCTTCACTCAAAAAATGATAGTGAGAAATGATTTGAGAATTCCTTTTAAATAAATTCCTCACCTACCATAATAAATGCTCCACCATTAGGGCGTAAACCCTAATTTTCCTATTACCATTTCCAGTCATCTAACAAATGATAGGTATCACACAATGGTTAAGGTCTTTTACCGGTGTAAATTAGGGGTTCATAGTGTTTCACCATTTGTTCCCCCTAAGCTTTTCTGATGCTTAGTTTGTCAGTTATGTTATTTCCACACTAGGTGCAGAAACTGGTTCTTCTTGCAACACTCCTGGTTTCTTTTTCCAGGTTTTGTTCATATCTGCTTGAATAGTGTTAATATCAATCTATCCTTCTGGAGTTATCGGTATGTCATCTGATATGTTCTTTCTTGTTTTGTAGAATCTGGCAATGTGACCCAGTTTGTTGCAATGATAGCAAACCATTCCAGGTGCTCTCCAAGGTCCATTTTTCATGTTACCATTCTTCCTTCTACATGTTGCAGCAGTGTGACCATGACAATGATAGATCAAACAGTTTTCTCTCCATCTGGTTGCCTCTTGATACCCACCACTTCTTGACTGATGATTAAAGGCATTAAACCGATTGTTATTTCGGTTCACAAAAGGTTCCAGACCAACTCCTCGAGTCCTCTAAGGATATCTTCCAATGTTGTTCATAACAGACCTACATTCAGATGCTCTATGCCCAAACTTGTTGTATGCATAATAGTTACCATTGAATCTATAGGATCTAGGCTTATCTTTTAAAAAATAAGGAAAATTATTGTAAGCCTTACTCCTACACACATTGGCAGTATGTCCTTCTTTAAGACAGTTAAAGCAAACAGGTTTAAACTTTTTCTTACCTTTATCCTTTGATGTCGGTTGTTTCTTTGATGCTCTAGCATTTGTACTAGAGGTCTCACCTTCCTCATGACCAGAATAACCAAGTCCATCAGTATTCTTGACAGGTTTGGCAAATTCAAGCTTTTGCTCTAGCTTAATAGTACTCTTGTTGAACTTAGCAAATATTTCCTTTGACTCAAAGAGTTCTTTGGAAATAGCAGCATTTGTTTCCATTAGGTTTTCATTCTCAGAGATGGCAATGCTTAGTTCTCCTTGCATGTCTTCCTTTTCCATTTTTCTCACATGGAGTTGAGCAGTTAGGGCACTGATCTCTTGCTTTAGCTTGGAGTTTTCATGATCTTTGTCTTTGACCAGATCTTCAGCTTTCCTATGGTTCTCAAGCTCTTGGTACATTCGAATAGTCAGTCCTTCCAATTCTTTTCTCAGGTTGGAATTAGATTCATTCAGCTTTTCTACTTCTTGAATCAGGGCTTCCATGTCCGCTTCATCAAAGGAACTATTTTCAGATAGCTCCATCAGTTTTTCAACATGTTCTCTCCTTTTTGCTTGAGAAGCCTTATATTTGACCATAAGATTGTTGGTATTTTGGTATGGTTTTGTCATTGATGTCAACACCTACTGAAAACAAGCACTTTGGAGATCCAATAACATTCACTAACAAGCAACTAACTATTGCATAGTTACTGGTATATGGTTCACTGGCAGGATAGAATGTTCACCGGTACCTGGAATAATATGGAAGACACTTGGTAATGTCGAAGACATTGTGTGGACACTTTGTTTTGAATAATTGATCATTGGTATTGTAGCGTCCTAAAATTGCGACACTTGCAATTTTGACTGCATTTGGGTCTTCACAATGGCGATGCAACACGGAACCTGAATGGAGACCCCGAAACTTGTTCATGACATCAAAAACTGCATTTCTCAGCACCCTGGCCTGATCCTCCTTGCACCCTGCTGTCCCTGGAGGTGGGACCATGGCGCCCAGCGCCCTGGTCCTTCAGGACTAGGGCGCCCAGTGCCCTGGTCCCCCAGGACCATGGCGCCCAGCGCCCTAGTCCCTGACCCTATTTTGGGCCCGGTCTCTTTTGGGGCTTCGGGTCTTTAAGTTTGCAAATTGGAAAATAATATTTCCTGGTCGGCCTAAGGTCGGGAAAAATCAATCTTTCAACCCTAATTGACAAGTATATAAACTACATTTCCTCTCTCAAAAAAAGGGAGGAGGACATATGTGTGCAAAGGTGCGAAAGCAATATTCAAGCATTCAAACATTCAAGCATTCAAGCATTCCTTCAAGCAATTGAACATTCTAAGTCTCCATTCAAGGCTAAGTGTTGCATTCAAGACAAGGATTCAACCATTGAAGAGGAGATCACATACAACACATTACATACAACATACATTACACCTTCACATGTTGCAGGTACGCGATTGTAATTGAAGATCTGGAATCCTTGTGCAGAGATGAACAGATCCACCTTCGTTTCGCGGATTTTTCGGAGGACCGTGTGCACGCCGGGCATGATCGTCCCATCAATTTTTGCTCAAATTCGCAGAACAGCACCGTCTCGACATTTTACTACTAATTCTAGGTCCGCAGCTTCATATCATATCCCTATCTCTGTTTATAAGCAAATATTTCCCACTTTACATGCATTCCTAGTTCAATCTTTCTATCTACATTTCTTTACAAAAGAGGGTATCCTTGATGTCTTAACCCTTGAAACTCATATAGAATCCAATCTTGCACTGCGTGGGATTGGATCTTGTGGGTTTCAACCCCTCTTTTGAATGTAAAGTCTCCCCTAAGTGAAAACCATCAACCCTAGTGACTCTCCCTTCTCTCTCCTCGGAGTTGGGGAGGGGAGAACGACTGGGGTTCGATTTTTCCACTTTACATTTTGGTGAACCTGATGTGAACATCCTCATTCTGATTATTCATGGTTAGATCTGAAAAATTTGCCTTCCTAAATTTCCATGTTTGATCTTTTGCAAATTTTAGAGGTTGATTGCATAAAAACCCTAAAATTCTCTTTTTAGTAATTAAACTTGTCAAATGTTTAATTGTTAATGCTTGTTTCAGATCTACCTTTCTATTGCAAATTGTCAATTCATATTTGTGCTTTAATTCTGAAAATTAAGTGGTTAAATGTCAAAACCCTAATTTTTAAGACCTTCTTGATTCAACCTTTGACTGATAATTTCACTGATCAAAACACTTCCAAATCGGCTGTAATTTTTGATTCCGCAATAAAATCACAATATCTTTCATCTCTGAAAATTTGGAAAAAAGTTGCGAGGACCGTGTGCACCCCGAGCGCCATCGTCCCCGACATTTTTTTTGAAACTTCGGGAGCTAGATCTTACTGTATTTTTCTGCTAAAATCCAGAATTTTGGCTGATTTTATCAATTTTAACACCTTCAAAATTAAAGTCAAAGTTGGTCTAGCGATTGCTTGGATTGAGACTTCTAATCATTCAAAAATTGTTGAAATTGAAATTTTTATCAAAATTGTGTTTCTTACAGTCCTAAATCTGAAAAGTGTGTTGGCATTCATTCGAAATTTCAGTATTTTATTCAAATCTTTACAATTTGTGACTTTTGAAATTAAGTGTTTAATTGTAACAACCTTGATTTCCACTTTCAAATTTGAATTTTGCATGAAATCGAGTCAACTTTTAAATTTCAAAGCCTGCATTGCTTTCAACATTCCCTCTAAAATCATAAAATTCAAAATTTCAGTTTCCCCCTCCTTTTCAAAGTTCAAATTTTGCATTTTTCAACAATCTTGGTAGGGTTCAATTTTGAGATTGCAACTTTAATTTGGCCTATCTACAGATCGTAAAATCACTCAATTTTTTCAGATTAGCTTTAAAATAATCATTACTTTCATCCCTGAAAATTTCAAAAAAAGTTGCGAGGACCGTGTGCACTCCGAGCACCACGGTCTCGGACATTTTTTCCGAAATTTCGGGAGATTGTCTTGATTGCATTTAACAACTTAAATCTAGGAGATTGGCTGATTTTATTGAAATTTGCCACCTCTAAAATTCAAAATCTTCTCTCTCTCTTTAGTGCATGAGTTTTACAACAATAAGCCCTACTTACACTATTCCCATTAGACAAAGCCTTAGAATTAAGTCCTTCCAAGGTGTAATTACCGAGGAGATGGAACCTAATTTGAATGGCCTTTTTAACGAGGACATGGGTAATTCCTCTAATCCTCTTAATGATGAAGAAGCTCTCCATGAGGTTTCTGTAGAACAACTTTCAAAATTGGATAACCAATTTGATGATTTTCGACAATGGATGTCTCAAGAATACCCTGATAGTGAAGCTCTTTCCTTAATTGAGGGTCTAAAACGTATGGTTCAAAGTGATAAGAATGGAATTGATATTTTGCGTGGTATTGCACACATTGTGGATTCGAATGTGATGCCTATGAAAAGTTGTGCCGAAACCTTAGGTTATACACAACCTCCTACTCAAGTCAATCATTCTATTCCTTTGACGACTCCTATTGCTAGTATACCTACTTCTACATCAAACATAATGACTACTTCAACACAAGACATTCCTCCTATGATCACCAGTCATGGGGGCAATCCCTCTTCTTCAATTAACCCTCTTCCTTCATTCAATCCAACTTCTTCATTCATTCCTTCAATAAGTGTTCCTATTATATCACCACAAATGAACATGACGCAAGGGGGCAATTTGTTTTCCATTCCTCCTTGTAGTGTTCCCCCTGTCCTATCATCTCCTATGACTAACTACCATAGTGTTCCACCACCTTACTCTCTACCTTCTTTCAATAACATAACACCTCCATCACAATCTAACACGTCTAATATGAACTCTTCGACTGAAGCGACCATTAAAAATCTTGCACAAACTGTCTCTTCTTTACAACAACAAATTGCTTCTATGAATCAATCTAAGTTTAGTATGCCCACATTTGATGTTGCGAGCCCACTTTCTCTTGACATTGTTCGAGCTATCCCCCCTAAACATGTTGAAATTCCGCATTTGGAACTTTATAATGGTAAGGGTGATCCTCTAACACATGTTAAGACCTTTCAAACAATATGTACCGATTTTGCTTATGACCAAAGGTTGCTTGCAAAACTGTTTACTAGAACATTAAGAGATAAAGCCTTACAATGGTATTGCTCGTTGCCTTCCTATTTTATTTCTTCTTTCGAACAACTTGCAAATGCTTTCATTCAACAATTTCATAACAATATAAGTCCTAAAGTTACTTTGATTGATTTAATGCATTGCAAACAAGGTGTTAAAGAAAAAGTGACTGATTTCATTGGTAGATATAAGCATTTGTATGCTCAAATTTCTTTTCCAGTGCCTGACAATGATATTCAAAGAATCTTTATTTCTAATTTACAAAAAGATATTAGAGAAAAACTCCTATTCTCAAAGTTTACTTCTTTCCAACAGTTGTGCGCAACTCTTCACAATTATCAATTGACTGTGAGTCAAATGGAACAATCACATCCTATGGCTCCTAGTGATAAGGGTGATAGTAGTCAACAACCATTTGGGAAGTTTAAACCGAACTGAGAGTCCATTAAATTCAATGAAAACATCATCAACAACAATGTGAATGCAGCATTAGGTGTGCCTCCTATTTCTAAATTTTTCAAGAAAGAAAGAAAGTTTACTCCTTTGAATGAATCATTGCATAGTATTATGAATAAGTTATTGGAACAAAATGTGCTTACTCTTCCTCCTATAAGACAAATAGATCCTGCAAAGATTAACTCACCCTATTTTGATAACAAATATTTTTGTCAATTCCATCGTCATCCTGGGCATGATACTGAAAAATGTTTTGCTTTAAAGGGTAAAATTCAAGATTTGATTGATAATAATACTATCTCTGTTTCTGGTGTGAATGATAAAGGCAACACATCTGTAGCTCCTCCTAACCAAAATCTTCATATTTTTACGGATCCATTGCCTTCTCATACCTCTAATGCGATTGATACTACTGATTCCTCTGTCTCACCTGGTGATCTTGTGTCTATGACTCCTAATGTGATTAACTTTGTAGAGCAGCAGAAAATCCCTAAAGAACCTTCCATCACATTTTATTCTAGTGAAACTATCAGGGCACCTGATGGTCCTTTATATATAGTTGCAAAAGTCAAGAATACACCTTGCCGTGGAGTGCTTATTGATCCTTCTTGCATGGTTAATGTCATTACTGAAGAATTTCTTTTTACTTTGCAATTGAATCAAGTAATCTATGATGAAACAAATGTGGTTGTGAAACTATTTGATGCATTTTCTTCTCCTGCAATTGGTTCTATTACATTACCTATTGAGGTCCATAACAAATCCCTTGATGTGGACTTTGCTATTATTCCATCATCCAAACAATTTCGTGTGAAGCTAGGCTATCCTTGGCTATCTTCCATGAAAGCTATTGCTTCTCCTATCCACAAGTGTTTGAAATTTCCCCATAATGGTTAAGTTGTTACTATCAATCATAGTCTCTTTAAACCTGTTGAAAGAACTTCTAGCGTTCCTATTGATTACTTTTGGCCTAAACAATTCCAATCTCTTCCACCGCGAAGTGATCATCTTTTCAAATCTTATCAAAAGTGGAAAAAAGATATGATCCTATCTCTAAGTGAGCCTAGAACACCCAAACTTGATATTCCCATCATTCTTGAGAAGGAAGTTCTTCCTTTGAAAGATAAAACTAATGTCTTTCCTCAAGAAGATTCCCAACCCATCCCTATGGATGTAACTATGCCTATGTCTAATAAAATTTCTAAAGGTAGACCTATACCTCCTCATCATGATGGGCTTGGTCTCCTTCCTAAACCAAATATTCCTCCCTTATATGGAGTAGTTCCTCCTCCTTCCTCTTATGGAGAGAAGAGACCTTCCTCTTCTCCTATTGTTCAACCTAAGAGACCACAACCTAAACACCCAAGTGATAAGGATGAGAACATTCCTCCTCCTCAATCTTCTCAACTTCCTACTAAGACTAGACGAAATCGTTCTGCACATGAACGCCGACGAAAGCGTCGTCTTAGAGCTCAGGCAGCTGCTTCTCAAACTTTGCAATCCCCAAAAACACCTTCAGCCAGTATTATTCCATTTTCTCCTCAGTCGACGATTGAGCCGAAATCTCCTAAACATAAGATGCATGATGGTCTTGATCCTGTGCGAGTTAAAGATCCTATTTTTATAAATCTTGATGATGATATAGATGAAAATGTTATTCATGATGAAAATGTTACTCCTGTTCATTCTGATAGTGAATATGAATATGTTGATGTTGATAACCATTTATCTAATGCATTTTCTAAAGCACTTATCCTAGCTCCTAGACAAGAACACCGTGGCTTGGGATATGAACATAGCCCTTGTTTGGATCTTGTGATAGCTCCATCTGCTGTGTTGGATGTTCCTCCTCTAGCGTGTTTCCTACCTTCCTGAAATATTGATCAGCAAGATCGGGGCGTAGATGACATGCTAGACTAGTTCATTAGCATAGCAGATTCTCTCCTCCTCTCTTTTGTTACTTCTTCTATGTGTTATTCTCATTCTTCTATTTATTGTCCTTAGTGTTGTCTACTTGAGGACGATGCAAAGCATTGAGATCTTTTTTGGTCTCTCTCATGTTGACTCAAAAGACACATGTGCTCCCTTCTTCTAGGTGACCTTCCTTGATTGGGGAATGAAGAACAATTATGCATACATACATATGATATACATGAATTATCATATAGTATACTGACCCCGAGGAAAGCGAAGTCACCTTGTGCTTTGTGTTTTGTGTCTATTATCCTTGGGCTTATCTCACACTTGGGGGCTAAATCCTTGCGATAATGTGCTCCTTTCTCATTTCTTATATGTATCAGTACCTTAAAGCAATCACCCCCGGTGAGGCATGTGCGATCGCTTTAACGTAGGAGGGCATACATCCCATTCATATCTTTTCAAGATACTTGAAAATTTCTTGACAAATTTAGCTTTGCCTTGAAAATGTTTGATATCTTTCTTGCATGACTCATAGTGAGGGAACCTTACTACTGACAGTCATGGTTCTCCCTCGTGATCTTCCCTTTTACTTTGTCAATCGAAGTCGTAAGATCCTTAGTCCACTGGTGGCTTGGTGTATCTTGCCTCCTTGACGTGGTGAAAGTTTTCCAATGTTGTTTCCTTGTACTTTACCGGAAGTATGAGCGTACGCTTATACTCCCGCTAAAGTGGGGGCTAAATGTAGCATCCTAAAATTGTGACATTTGCAATTTCGACTGTATTTGGGTCTTCACGATGGCGATGCAACACGAAACCTGAATGGAGACCCCGAAACTTGTTCATGACATCAAAAACTGCATTTCTCAGCACCCTGGCCTGATCCTCCTTGCACCCTGCTGTCCCTGGAGGTGGGACCATGGCGCCCAGCGCCCTGGTCCTTCAGGACTAGGGCGCCTAGCACCCTGGTCCCCTAGGACCATGGCACCCAGCGCCCTGGTCCCTGGCCCTATTTTGGGCCCGGTCTCTTTTGGGGCTTCGGGTCTTTAAGTTTGCAAATTGGAAAATAATATTTCCTAGTCGGCCTAAGGTCGGGAAAAATCAGTCTTTCAACCCTAATTGACAAGTATATAAACTACATTTCCTCTCTCAAAAAAAGGGAGGAGGACATATGTGTCCAAAGGCGCGAAAGCAATATTCAAGCATTCAAACATTCAATCATTCAAGCATTCCTTCGAGCAATTGAACATTCTAAGTCTCCATTCAAGGCTAAGTGTTGCATTCAAGACAAGGATTCAACCATTGAAGAGGAGATCACATACAACACATTACATACAACATACATTACACCTTCGCATGTTGCAGGCACGCGGCTGTAATTGAAGATCTGGAATCCTTGTGCAGAGACGAGCAGATCCACCTTCGTTTCACGGATTTTTCGGAGGACCGTGTGCACGCCGGGCGCCATCGTCCTGTCAACTTTTGCTGAAATTCGCAGAACAGCACCGTCTCGACATTTTACTGCTAATTCCAGGTCCACAGCTTCATATCATATCCCTATCTCTGTTTATCGGTATTAAGTATCAAGCTGGTTAATTGGTTTTTGGTTTTAATTTATTTGACAACTGATTCACCCCCCTCCTCTTAGTTGTCTCCGGGACCTAACAAAGATCATCATAGGCTTGCTCAGACTAAGTGAGCCGATGAGTAAGTTCCCTCATAGTGTATTCCCCCATATCTCTTTCCGAGTGGTTAGACTTATAGAAAGGTAAGCTTTGATACCAATTGATGAATACTAAGAGGGGGGGGTGAATTAGTATACCAAAAATCACTATACTCAAACACTTTACTAGACTACCAGCAAACCGATAAAATAATTTAGTAGACAAACCGGTTAGCACATATGCAAACCAAATAGCTAATAATGCATTCACCCACAGAAGCACAAACCCCATAACACAAGAGATTTTGACATGGAAACCCAAATGGGAAAAACCACAGTGAGATGGAACTCAAAAGTAACTATCTACAGAATAGGAACCGGACTGGTTAAGGTCAGACCGGTTAAGGTCATACAATGTTCTTTACTAGAACAGATCCTGTTAGGAATCTCAATCTCTGTTAGGAGATAAGTCCGATTAAAGACTACCTTGCTAGAGGATTTTAGATCTACAGATGTGAACCACCTTGTTAGAGGATTTACAAAAGACTTTTGGGCCTACCCAGTTAAGGGCTTTAGACTTGTCGAAGATGTTAGTAATCAACAAGTGAGTGATCTAGCAAATAGCACAGATTGCTTGGTTAGATCCTTGATAGCTCATTCCTAATGCATTCCAGCATTACTTCAGTCTTCAACACATTCACACTCTCTCTAACTCATCAACCACCTTAAACCCTAGCAACAACAAAAAACCCTAGGCATGATGTCCCTATAAAGGAATCTGATTTCATGTCAGTCCAATAGGATTACATTACAATTTCCTAGGTTCAATGCATCTAGACATATTCTATAACACAACACAAAAAGCATTGTTAAAGTGTCAAAACCATCAAACAATCGGTGGATGGTAACTCATCACAAAATGTTGGTTGATAACTCATCATAGAGTATTACCAATTCATACAAAATACCTGTTGTTGGTTTGACAAAAATGAAGACTGCGAAATATGTGCTCTACCACTTTGATCCTTCACACCGCTTGAGATCCTCGAACCGCTTGGGGTCAACATACCGCTTCAGATCGGTAAACACTTTTTGCAAAACACCAATAGTCTAAGGACTTTAATGCATCATACTAGTTCGAAACAATTACCGGTTGAGCATAACTCATACATATTAAAACTATCTTAATGCAAGTGTGTGTCCATCAATGACAATCACAACATAATCATCAAAAATGCCAACAAAGTCATCATAATAGGTAATTTGTTGTAAAAACCCACACCTTTTTGGCTCATGTCACAGTCACCACTACCATCATGCAGGCACACCACTTGCAAAAAATGAGGAGAAAACAATTAAAATGCCAACCTTACAAAAGAAAGGAATAAAAGAGATAAATTTTATGTTTTCACAAAAGCACATTTGCATCCGAAAACCAAAGATTGTCGACTACTGCCTATCAAAATATGTTGACGCTGCCTTGACAATTTGTAAGCATTTTTAATTTTATTTTATAAATTTAATCTTTGAAAATAGAATGATTCAATCTAGATTCAGCTCGCCATCAAAGACTTCAAAATGTGCATCCTCTTCTTGATTCAAGGACATGGCCCATTTAGATAATTTATCCACCACTGTATTACCCTTTCATCTGATATGACTAACCACGACATCCTTAAAATAATTCAAGTCCTCTAAGATTGGAGAGATAAAAAAATTTAAATGCCATGCTTTAATTTCACTATTTATAATAGCTTGGATTATGATTAGCGAATCCCCTTCCAGATGTAATTTTTTAATCCCCATATTTTGAGCACATCGAGTAGCCAACAACGTTGCATATGCTTCGACTTCATTGTTAGTGACCTTCTTAATATGTTGTCCCCCAATTTTAACTAAACTGCCACTATCATTCTGAAACACCACCCCCACACTAGACACACCCCCTCTAAGTTAAGTCCCCCAATCAAAATTTTCTTTGATCCACCCCTCTAGAGTGGAACCCATTCTATGGGTGAATTACACTTCTTACTCTACTTCTTGTTATTCTAGGCCCCATGTCTTACTTTGACATTAGGCCATGATTTTTGGATTTTCATGTCCTCTATAGTAAAGGGGGTACTCGTAGATTCCATCTAAGAAGCTCCAGACCCCAAAGTTTCCTCAATTGCCTGATCAATTATACTAAATTATGATGCTCAATTTTTGGTGTTGATTTCATGTATATATTTTGTGTGATGCTTCCACCATTGGTGTAAATAGGTAATTGACTATAGACATCGTCAACCCTTTAGTTGAGGATCCTGCACAGTCTACATAAAGTAAAGGTAAGGAATAAAAAAATATACAATGATTATGATGATTGCATATTGTTCATGTTGTGTACTATGTAATTGTTAGTATACATATCATGTAATTTTTGGCTAACATAAGATAATTGAATTACATATGCAGGAACCTGAACCCCTTTGATGATAATCCTTCACAGTCTCATGGATCGATAGGTATAAAACAATACAAACTATAGAAATAGTTTATTTTTAAAAAAATACTAAGATAACAAAGTTCCTCAATTCTTCAAACCTCGACATAAGCAAAAAATCTACTACAGTTGTCAACACTTGAGGCCCCAATTGGAATTATTCCATTTTTAATCTCAACATCAACTTTAGGGACAACTTCTTCATCAACATTACCCTCATTTGCAAAATATCTCTCTTATTACCAACTAACTCTATCATTTGATGGAGTACATGCAGGTACCACCAACTAGGTATTTGTCACATGTGTCTTCCTCGAGTGAGGGAATTGTAGGAATAGTTGACGAAAGTGAGACATGTATTAGGTCTAAAATAGGGAGATCAACTAGAGGTCAAAAGATTAGAATAAAATCTAGTAAAGGCATGGAATTTTTCCTTGCTCAAGGGGGTTCATTTTATTATGATGATGAGACCAAAGGTGACATCGAGGTTCCCTTGAGGTACAAACATCTATAGAAACAATGGGTACCCAAGGAAATTCCTCCAATAAACACTAATTTTTGTGTTAATGAGAGGATATATCGCATAACACCTTCATCGGTACATGGTTTGGGGCTATTTTCCATGGATGACATAAAGGTCTTGTTGTTCTTAATTTCTGATTGTTTAGTTTTCTCTATTATAATTCTCAAACCTCTGTCACTCGTGGAGAGAAACAACATGAAATAGAAACAAAAGACAACATTTAACAAGATTTACATAAAAAACCTTCTTCACTTCAAGCTTAAACTTAACCTTAGGTGGGTATACCTCTTAGATCACTTTATGAAATTGAAAATTTATAGAAGACAAGTGTTAACTCCTACAAACCATACACCTTTAGACATAATTGAACATAAAATAAAGATATATTCATTTTTCATTGATCATCAAAAGCATCATGAACCTTAACAAGCTATACCAGTGCCTTATTCGGGCTTAAGAGTCACTCAGAATTGGGCAAGAACTGAAAGAGAAGATTTCACATGCATGCCATTACAATTATTTAACCAAATCTATATATGTCTGACATACATAAACTCTCACCATGTGGATAAATCCAGTCATCGAATTCATGTAAGAATCACTAGTTACCAACAAAAAGGTTTCAAGTATATCTAATTTCACTCCTTGAGGGATCAACCTAAACTCCTTTTCATAAATTACCTTGCAAATTATTCAATCAAATAATCCTAAATCATTTAATCAAAATGGTAACTAATCATAAAGACATGAAGACAACAAGAATTAAGACTTCAATGCTCCGGTCTGTATATTAATACTTTCCATCAAATTTTACACAACTCAAGAATGATTTTCCAGAAACTAGACAAACCCTAAATATATTTTGCCAGAGTTTTCTTACATACTTCTTGTGATGATTTCCCAAATAGTCCTAGTATCCATTTATAGAAATATGGATGTGACAAGCTTCAAACTTTCCTAGGAAATTATTTTATAACCATAATTCCCTCTCAAAAGAGGGTTACAATTCTTGCTAAAGGAAATAGGAGGAAAACCAATCAGTTAACCAGCTGGATATAGGCCAAAAGACTTCTCAGTATTCACAGGTCGAGTGTCAGGTGTCTTCAATTCCTAAAAAATCCGATTAGCCTGAAACAAGTAGTTACAAGAGATAACCACCTCCAACATCCCTAAGGTTTGTTACAATGCTGCAACATCAATTGACTATTCTTGAGCCTCCACTTCTTGCATCATATACTTATCCTTCCATTCCTTGAACATGTCATCGTTAGGCCAAGAGAAGCTTACAATTTTCCTCTTCAACTTATTTAATCTTTTCCATGTATTTCTTAACTGCTTAACTTTTGTTTCCAAATAACCATAATGCGACTTCATCTTTTCAATTTCCTCAATTGTTCAAATGAATAAAGATGTATCATCTGAATTGATGACATCATTTATCCATTGTGATAATTTATGGCCTAACTCACCAAGCCATACATCTTCATCTTTCAACTTATTAGTGCCAATGAAACCCCTAGGAAATAATTCAAACTTCTGGTCAGCATACTCTTTCATATAGAGGTTTCTTTTCTTTCTAAACTAGCTCTTCCTTCTGCCAACCTAGACATACTTCTTGCCAACTCATAGGTGGATTTAATAGTGGCATCAGCATCTGCCTCTTCATGGGATGAGCACATAAGTTCCAAATCCACTTCCCTAACCATCCATTTATCTAAAATTGGCTCTAGAATAGCCTTATTCTCATTTAAAGCAGTCAACATGCTCAAAACTCTCTTCATATATATACACAATAGAAGCCCCTACTGTGTCAGCAAACTTCAAAGTTGTACCCTTGATCTTCTCCTCATATTTATTTGCAAACATAGCCAGAGCCTGCTTTAGTTTTTCCATTTCATCCTATATAGTCTCATTAGATTGGAAACCGGTAGTCATAGGGAAGGGGGAAACTCAATGATTGGAACAGTAGATAGAGGCTTGGCTAGAGAGGAGGCAATCATCAAAGTAGAAGATTCACCTTTCTGATATTGCCTTGCTATTTGATTCTTCAATTTTGCAATTGTACTATCCTTTTGAGCTATTTTAATTTTGGCTTCATTATAGGCTTTTAAGATTAATTCCAACTTTACCTAGAGATCAGCCTTTTCCTTGGCCTCTTTCTCAGCTACAACCATATTGAATTTTGCATATTCCAAGATTGTACTGGCAGCCTCCACCACCTTTGTATCTTTCACTCTCTTCACAATCATGCCTCTAGAATAGCTAGCTTCTGAGGAGTCTTTCCTCTTTTTCTTTCCTTCCTTCTTAGTGACCACATGACTAAGGCATCATGATCATTACTGTAAGTCACTCCCTCTAGGGGCTTTGTTTCCTTCCTTATTGCTTCAAGAATTAATGCATCTACTATCTCCCACTCAGGGAGAATCAAAACTCTAGCTTCTGCAATCATCTTCCTTCCTTGCTTTGGGTCAATGGTCCCAAATTTTGTCAACATTTCTTGCTTTACATCTACCTCAACCACAGATGTATCTTTGTGAGGACATTCATTCTTCCTCTTCTCACATCTTGCTTTGAATTGTTCTATATTTTTTCTCCAAACAAACTACAAAAAGGATCCTATTTTGATAAAACTATCATCTGCCAGAAACTCCTCACTAGCCTACTCAATGATAGGGTCCATTTATTTACCTCTAAATTCCTCTACATTCAAGTCCATTTGGGCACTTGTTGGTTCCTCTGGCATTCCTTCTTGCAACTCTTCATATGTGTAAGCAATTTCCCCAAGACTTCCTAATTGCAATAGTTGCTCTGCTGCTGCTTGCTCATCTCCTACATGTATTGGGGATTGGGAAGGAGAATATAAAAGCTCACTTGTCTGCACTTCCTTCCCTACCCTCTTCCTTTTAGGGGACTCTTGGACCTCAACCACATCTTCTATTGCTCTTTTTCCTCTTGAAGTAGAAGGCTCACCTCTTATCGACATTAGTATATTATATTTTGACCTTTTATGCATTACATATTCACCTAGGGGAATCAACTTTGCATGAGGAGACTTGGCTAAAGCCAGTTTAGCTTTTTTAGGATTATCTTTCATCACAGCCTCCTTCTTCTCCTTCAAGGTTTGCATTAAATCCTCAAAATAAACTACCAAAAACTCGATCTTTTTTTCAAAAGGATAAAAGCTAACCAAGGGATCATAACCATTGTCAAAATGGTGAATGAAATCCAAAGCTTTCTTGAAGGCTATCCATTTTTCCTTCTTGACTTCTCGCTCAGCTAAATTGAATTCATTCCTTATTAAATCCTTAGGGAAGTAAAACTAGTGGGCCTTACCTCCACATCTGACCCTCTTCTTGAACATATTGTTAAAGAAATCCTCTGGATTAGAAAACCTTGCCACAACAGTAGATAACCTATATGGCTGAGAGAAATCATCAAAATGTGTCCAACCACCTTTGGTGATTACAAACTGATGTGCTAGGGTAACAGTTCAAAAAATTGTTCCCTTCCCCTTATTTGACTATTTTGTTTCCTGCAAGCCTCCAATTTGTCTCAGGACCCCAACAATTCCTATCTTTAGTGGGACTTGATAGGGAAGCAGATATGGAGTTCCTATAAAACCATAAACTATGAACATAGTGGAGACTGGGTATAAATATATATCACCCCAGTTGTGTACAATTTTGATGTCTTCAGCAAATTCTTTAGGCCTAAGGAATTCAAGGAGAGCTTTACGAATCCTAGGGTTTTGTGGGCACACAAGGATTCTAAGCCTAGATGCAAAACATCTATCAAACTTTAAGTAACTTGCATCTTCTCTATCCCAAGACAAAATTGTGCTCCATAATTGAACATACATCTCCTCTCCATCTTTTTCCTTGAGCAAGTCCATTTCATTAGCAAAATATTCAGCACCCTTCAATAAAAACATGTGCATGAGAAGAGAGTACCATCCAAAAGGTCTGTCCACCTTAGCATTCTTTATCCCCATCAATCCTTCATGAATGGAATTAGTGAGATAAGGTGCAAAATCAAATGTCACTGCTAGAGATGGGTTCAAAATATTTGCTATCATGAGCATATAGTGGGTTGGCATAGTAGTCTCTGCATCTTCCCCAAGGATTTGACATAAGGACCAATACATTCCCTTAGCCCTCAAAGTAATTAAATTTAAATAGAAAGGTTCCATGGTGGTTGGGCCTACTACTATCAGTCATCCTATTTTGGCAAAGAATTCCTTCAAGGGGCCACTTCTGAGGTGATCTCTCTATGCCTCATAGACCTTCGCCAGAATTTCAAAATTGATAGGCTCTAGATAATTTGACACCTCACTAAGTCTGAAAACCCTCCTGACCTCATCATCTACTATTTCAATTAGAGACCCACCATTTACATTCCTCACAGTCCTGGTATTGGGATCATAATTATTTGCAATTTGGGTTAACAAGTCCACATCCATGAAAACCCCAGGGACTATAAGCTTTCCAACATCTAGCTCCCATTTTCTATTAATTGGAGCAAGGGAATTTCACTGATTGAACCCCACTTTGAAGAGTCCCAAGCCTGCCATTCCTATCTAGGAATCTCTCAACTAGATCCCTTTATCATATAAACCATCGCCAATTCTTAGGCAGGGAGACTTAGGCACCAATTCCTTTATTTTAGCTGAACTATTAGTGGACTGTGTTAATTTCTCTAGAAAATCATCAGAAATGGCTCTCTCTAGATTATCAACCTTCCCTCTAAATTCCTTTTGTGGTGCCATCTTAGAATTATAATTATTTCAATGGGATTTCAAATAGGCTTTTTGGAAATTCAAACATCCAGTGATACCAGGCAAACTGTAATAGTTAAATAATTGCAAGAAACTTACTTCTTGCATGAGAAATTTTTTGCCCTGTACACTAGTTCTTCTACAAGATTCCTTGAATGCATATGAAAAGCTTCAACTCATGTAAGGATTATTATGGAAATTGAGCATTGATTAGATTCAATTATGCCACATGCTTCGGTAATTAATTCATAAATAAAATTTGAAAATTGGCTCCAATGGACAGCAAAATTTCTCAAAGTGTTTTTCCTTGTGTCGCTGGTTCACAATGCTTAACAGTCGAGATTCTCCTTGTATTGTTTCAACGATAGCCATGAGATCATGTGAAACTTGCACATCCTTTATCTTCCCTGAGTCATCCTCTTTGGAATGGGTCCCACCACGTTTTTGCTATTTCACAAGGGATAACTCTTGTGCCACTTTGCTTTGCAAAACAACGATAGTCGTCTGATCATGTGTAAGATGTGCGGTCACCTTTGCATAACAAAACAATGATAACCATCGGATCAACAAGAACTTGCATGAGCATTACAAAACCTAGCAGACAAATAACAACTTAGGAAAAAGGAGAAAAATTAAAGAATTATTACAACCCTCTTAAGGCAAGACTTAAAAGGGGACCCCTTTCTAACAACAGACTAACCCTTCTACTTAAGTGGAAAAAGGTAATGAGGAAACATAAGGCAATACTTTCATAATGCAAGATTTCCATGTGCAGAACCCTAAACCCTTAGAAAAATAACCCTCAGGAACAAATAAGACATTGAAACCCCAAAAATAATCAATGGATCAAAAGGAAAAAACTCCCAATATCAAAATAGTGACAATAGGTCTGTTACAAAAAAAATGTTGGATTGATGGAGTATGTCAGACCTTGTTACAATTACAAAAATTGGATGCAGATTGTTGGTATTTTGGTATGGTTTTGTCATTGATGTCAACACCTACTAAACACTTATCAACTCTAGCACTTTGGAGAATCACCAACATTCACCGGAAAGCAAGTGACTCATGCATAGTCATCGGTATCTAGTACACTGACAAGATACAATGATCATCAACACTTGGAATGATATGGAAAACACTTGGTTATGTTGAAGACATTGTGTGGACACTTTGCCTTGGAGTTTTGTTTATTGGTACATTAGCATTTGCATATTTGTTATTACCGGCAAATAGGTCCAGGGTACACCGATAGGTTTATCTTTTCTAGATTAGCATGGCACGCTATGGAGATGACTTATTATTGTTGTAAATGCATTAAGCCGACATATTGAATCGGTTGTTGCATCGGGTATTAATTGATATGTAAATTAATTTTATTGTAATATCTTGTAGAGCGGACCTACTAAAATTGGTCTTAGGTTATGGTATAAATATAAGATCTTATTTGTAAGATCAAGTGTCGAATGCGAAAAAGGATTGTGTGAAGGTATATGCGAGAATAAGCAGAGATATACATGCAGACATCATTTGAAGATTGAAGGAAGGTTTTTTGAAGACAATCAAAACTACACCGGTATTGAATCCAACATATGAAGATGCAAATTTTAGCAGTACATTCTTATTGGATTTAACCATCCAATTGTAGTCAGTGTAACTCCAATTTTGTGATTGAGCAGTGAGCTCTAGGCACTTGGCCTTTCTGAATGTGCAGACCCCATTTATGTACACTTACTATCTGTAGTAGTATCATCTGATTGTGGGTAAGGTTTCCCACTGTGGTTTTTCCCCTTACAAGGTTTCCACGTACAAATATTGGTGTTATGTGTTGTGGACAACTTTGTCTTTATGTTTCATTCACTAATCCTTACCGGTATAGCAATTAACTGTTAAAATTGTCTACTAGCATATTAAACTGGTTAAGTTGTTTTTGGTTTGAATTTATTTGACAACTGATTCACCCCCCCTCTCAGTTGTCTCCGGGACCTAACAATTGGTATCAGAGCCTAGTCCTCTTTTGCAGATGTTTAATAGCTTGAGGAGATCCAATGTCTACTAACTATTTAAGGAAGGATAGTCCTAAACTTGATGGAACCAATTATGGCATATGGAAGATCAGAATGGAGACACATTTAAATTGCATTGGAAAGGACATCTAGGATGTTACAAAGAATGGTTATACTGCTCCTACTCAGAGTCAGCCCAATCCACCCAACTTGACTAAAGATGAGGAAAATGATTACAAAGCAAGAGAAGCACTTTTGAGCACATTATATGATCAACAAATCATGGGACTATCAGATAGGTCTACTACTAAACCTATTTGGGATCATTTGGAAACACTGAATGAAGGAGATTCCACAGTCAAAATTGCAAAACTTGAAAGCTTTCGGGTCAGGTATGAACATCTGAAAATGAAAGAAGATGAAAGGATTTATGCTTTTATGGAAAGAGTAAATGAGATTGTTTTGGGTATTAAATGTTGTGGAGGAACCTTAAGTGAGGATGAAATAGTTTCAAAAGTTTTAAGAGGATTTCCATCGGCATATAAAATGAAAGTCACTGCTATAAATGAGTTAAGAACAATGCCTAATACATCAATAACTAGGGATACATTGATTGGGAAACTTTCAACTTTTGAAATTGAAGAATTTGGTCCTGTTGCTACTATAAAGACAGATCTGATTGCAAAGCCTTTTATGCAAGAGAACTTGAAGAAAGCAGGAAATAAAATGAAGAACTTGAAGAACTTGAAGCACTATTTGCAAGGAAAATGCCTAAAGGTCCAGTTGGAAGTAAGTATGAAGGTAAAGCACAATTTAAATGTTTTAACTGTAATAAGATTGGTCATATGGCTTCGAGATGCCCTGATAGACATGCTAGAATAAGAGAAGAAGCTAGAAGAACATACAAGCCTAACCCAAAATATCAGAGATACAGATTTAAGAAGAATAAAGACAAATATTGGTACATTGCTGATGAAGGTGTGACTGATGATTCTGATGAGGATCCGGCAGACAATGGATGGGTTTTTGTTGCTATAACAGAAGATCAACCGACACCTACTGTTCAACCGGTATAATAGGCCTTGGTAGCTAAAGTTGAAGTAAAGGATGAATGGATCATTGATTCAGGATGCTCACATCATATGACAGGAGACAAAGGTAAATTCTTGAATTTTCAAAAATACAATGGAGGCTTAGTGAGATTTGGAGATGACAAAGCTTGTTTGATCAAAGGTAAGGGTAAAATATCTCTTGATGGTAAGCATAACACTGACAATGTTTACTATGTTTAAGGATTAAAGCATAATCTTTTGAGTGTTGGTCAATTAGTTGAGAAAGGATTTCAGATACAATTCAAAAATGGAAAATGCAAAATCATGAATAGAACTAGTTTGGAAATTGCAACCGGTAATCTGACTAGAGGTAATATCTTTCACTTGAATAATAGTGAAAAGACATGCTTAATTGAACATATTGATGAAAATTGGTTATGGCATAAGAGACTCTATCATGTAAACTTTGATTGCATGGTGACAATTAGTATTACTAAGGCAGTTAGAGATTTACCTAAAATTATCAAACCTCACAATACAATATGTAAGGAATGTTAATTTGGAAAACAAGTTAGAGCTGTTTTCAAAAGTATTCCAGAAAAATCCATTAATGCTCTTGATTTAATTCACACTGATTTATGTGGTCTAGCTAGAACTAAAAGCTTACAAGGTGATAGATATTTCATGCTAATCATTGATCACTATTCTAGAATGTGTTGGGCTACTTTTCTCAGAGAAAAATCAGAAACACTTGGAAAGTTCAAACAGTTCAAAGCAATGGTAGAAAATGAAACCGGTAAGAAAATCAAATGTCTAAGATCAGATCAAGGAGGATAATTTACATCTAAGAAATTTAATACATTCTGTGAAGTAAATGGAATCAGAAGATAGCTATCAGCGCCTCGGACACTACAATAGAATGGAGTTGTTGAAAGGAAAAATAGAACTATCTTGGATGCAGTAAGAAGTATGTTATCAGAAGCAAACCTACCACATGTATATTGGAGAGAGGCTGTCTATACAACAGTCTATACATTCAACAAAGTTCACATGAAAGGTGAAACCAGTAAGAGCCCTCATGAACTATGGTTTGGTATTACTCCTACTCTTAAATATTTCAAAATTTTTGGAAGTAAATGTTATATCAGAAGAGATAAGTATATGAGCAAATTTGATCCTAGAAGTGATGAAGGAATATTTCTTGGTTATTCATCTAAAAGCAAGGCATATAGATGTTTGAACAAAAGATTGTAGAAAATTGTTGAAAGTACAAATGTAAAGATTGATGAACAATTCAAAGGAACTTCAAGGTATATAGACTCTAAACCGCGAACAGAAATTTTGACAAATGAACCTACTCTGAATCCACTGGTACAGAATGAAGATCCAGTTACCCTGGTATCATCTGAGAATTATACAGTAACTAAGGAACAACAGGAAACAAAGACACCCCGGTATGTAAGATTGAATCACTCTGAAGATCAGATAATTGGAAACACATTTAAAGGAGTTATGACAAGGGGAAGATTGGAAAATGAAGAGGTATGTCTTATTTCTCAAATTGAACCATCATCAGTTAATGAGGCATGTGAAGATAAATTTTCAATTAAAAGTATGAAAGAAGAATTAGAACAAATTGAGAAAAATAACACTTGGACATTAGTTCCTGGCCTAAAGATAAAAATGTAATTGGAACCAAATGGGTATTCAGAAACAAACTTAATGAAGATGGTAAGGTTATCAGAAATAAAGCAAGACTAGTGTGTAAGGGATATTCTCAGAAAGAAGGAATTGATTACAATGAAACCTTTGCACCGGTAGCTAGAATTGAGGCAATCAGATTATTTTTGGCTTTTGCAGCACATAAGAACTACAAAGTATATCAAATGGATATTAAATGTGCATTTTTTAATGGAGATCTTGAAGAAGAAGTTTACATTGAGCAACCTGGTGGATTTTCTTTGATAGATAACAAAGATATGGTTTTGCAGGTTAAGAAAAGCTTTGTATGGATTGAAGCAAGCTCCAAGAGCTTGGTATGCAAGATTGGATAAGTATCTTTTGAGGATTAGTTTTTCTAAAGGTAATGCAAACAACAATTTATACTATAAAGTGACTAATGATGACATCTTGGTTATAGATGTATTTTTCGATGATATAATCTTTGCAGGAGAAGATGGATTATGTAAAGAATTTTCTATTAAAATGCAACAAGAATTTGAAATGTCTATGATTGGAGAAATCAAATTCTTTTTAGGATTACAGATTTCACAGACTGATAAAGGTATATTCTTGAGTCAATCCAAGTACTTAAAAGAGTTACTAAAGAAATTTGGGATGGAGAACTCTAAACTAGTAAGCACACCTATGACCACAAATGACAAATTATCACTAAGGGATGAATCTACGTTGGTTAATCTAACTAGATACAAATCTATGATAGGAGCTTTACTGTATTTGACACAAACCAGACCTGATATTATGAATGCAGTATGTATTGTTTCAAGATTTCAAATTAATCCTAGAGAAAATCATGAATCAGCAGTAAAAAGGATTTTATGGTACTTACACGGTACTATAAATCTTGGATTATGGTATCCTAGAGAAGAAAAATTTGAATTATGTGCATACACAGATGCAAATTGGGAAGGAGATGTGGATGATAGAAAAAGCACCACGGGCGAAGCATTCTTTCTTGGAAATAGACTAGTTTCTTGGTTGAGTAAGAAACAAAGTTGTACATCTTTATCAACAACAAAATCAGAATATGTTGCAGCAACAACTAACTATACATAGGTACTATGGCTCAAGCAAATGTTGAAAGACATAAAGCTAAAATGCAAGGAACCTATTTCTATCTATTGTGATAACACTACAGCAATTGATATATCTAAGAATCCGGTATTACATTCCAAAACCAAACATGTTTCTATCAAACTGAATTTTCTAAGGGAAAATGTTGAAGCAAAGGAAATAAAACTAGTTTATGTGAACACTAAAGAGCAGATTGTAGATATCTTTACTAAACCTTTGCCTAAGGAGACTTTTGAATATCTCAAAGATCAGCTTGGGGTCATACCCCCACTGGTAGAGACTTAGGAAGTTGATGATTTTCATCAATCGGTAGAATTAATAGAGAAATCTTTTTTCCAACTTTGATGGGAAGCTACTTCTCAGGGGGAGTAGTTGGTATACTAAATTGATTGGTATTTTGTGTATGAACTTGGTTTGGTAAGAACTTTGCATTTTATGTCAAAGGCGGAGAGATTGGTATGGAAAAACACAAGGAAATGACATGTTGCTCCCAGGGGGAGAGATTGTTGTTTGAGAGAGATTATTACTCTCTGTATCTGTATTTTGATTTTGGAGTTTGTTGGTTTTTGGGTATTTGGCATTTCTGTTATGGCACTTTGATGGTTTTTCTATCTTGTGTTGCCATCAATGCCAAAGGGGGAGATTGTTGGTATTTTGGTATGGTTTTGTCATTGATGTCAACACCTACTAAACACTTATCAACTTTGGCACTTTGGAGAATCAGCAACATTCACCGGCAAGCAAGTGACTTATGCACAATCACCTGTATCTGGTACACCGGCAAGATATAATGATCACTGACACTTGGAATGACATGGAAAAAACTTAGTTATGTCAAAGACATTGTGTGGACACTTTGTCTTGGAGTTTTGTTTATTGGTACATTAGCATTTTCATATTTGCTATTACTGACAAATAGGTCCAGGTTACACAGGCAGGCTTATCTTTTCC
Source organism: Cryptomeria japonica (assembly GCF_030272615.1). NCBI lineage: Eukaryota > Viridiplantae > Streptophyta > Pinopsida > Cupressales > Cupressaceae > Cryptomeria > Cryptomeria japonica. Next base: position 65,705,574 of record NC_081413.1, on the reverse strand, counting down.
GGATCAACAAGGCATGCTATGGAGATGACTTATTATTGTTGTAAATGCATTAAGATGACATATTGAATCGGTTGTTGCATCAGGTATTAATTGATATGTAAATTAATTTTATTGTAATATCTTGTAGAGCCGACCTACTAAAATTGGTCTTAGGTTATGGTATAAATATAAGATCTTATTTGTAAGATCAAGTGTGGAATGTGAAAAAGGATTGTGTGAAGGTATATGCGAGAATAAGTAGAGCTATACACGCAGACATCATTTGAATATTGAAGGATGGTTTTTGAAGACAATCAGATCTACACTAGCACTGAATCTAGCATATGAAGATGCAAATTTTAGTAGTACACTCTTATTGGATTTAACCATCCAATTGTAGTCAGTGTGACTCCCATTTGGTGATTGAGCAGTGAGCTCTAGGCACTTGGCCTTTCTGCACGTGCAGACCCCATTTATGTACACTTACTATCTGCAGTAATATCATCTGATTGTGGGTAAGGTTTCCCACTATTGTTTTTCCCCTTACAGGGTTTCCACATACAAATATTGGTGTTTTGTGTTGTGGATGACTTTGTCTTTATGTTTCATGCACTAATCCTTATCGGTATAGCAATTGACTATTAAAACTATCTACCGACATATTGAACTGGTTTACCAGTATTAAGCATTAAGCTAGTTAAGTTGTTTTTGGTTTGAATTTATTTGACAACTGATTCACCCCTCCCTCTCAGTTGTCTCTAAGACCTAATAAATTGTTTGATATAAAAAAAGTTTCTGTAGGTATGCATTGTCAGCAAGTTATATCCAATAGAAAGATAATGATCAAAGTAAACAAGTGACTATATACATTGATGGAAGGCCAAAAGAAATAGGTAATATTGAAAGTTTGATAAATAGTACATGACCTAGGTCAACTAATAAGCAACCCTATTGCATATTTGAGGCGCGCGAGGGAAATCGTGTATTCGTATGTGCGATAAAATTAATAAGTGTAGGGGAAGAGCTGCTAATCAATTACAATTTGAATCGTATAGATATAAACAAAGTTACTAACATGGGGGTGGTACGTACTATATACCATTTAAACCAACCTCCAATTAATGACTCCAATATACCATCTTATTATTAAGTTTTTTTTCTTACTCTATTGGTTTCATTTCGCTAACGTCTTTACATTTTTTCTTTGTCACAGGACGACCTAGATCCATCACATAGCACAGACAGGGTGTAATGCCCCGCCAGAAACCCTTAAGGAAAGCAACACAACTAGGCAACTAAATGGGGAAATATTTTTTTCTTTAAAAGTTTAAGTGCATTAATTATAACAATAGAACATTTAATAACACAGCGGAAGTCTAACACAAGATTTCCTAAGGGCTACCAATGAAGGTTACTTTGCAAATTATATTAACACCATGGTTAATCCAATTGTTCATCTAATTAGGAAAATTAAATGCTTAATATAAATCCTACACCTACACCTAAATTCCATAATGAAAGAATTAAAGTAATCAAATGCATTTATTTATCCATAAATCATTTATACATAAGAATCAACCCAATTGAATTAACATACATTCCAATGATCAAATATTATAATATCCAAAAATACATGGTTTCCAATAATACCATGGATTACAAAGTTACAATGTCAAGGTTACATAATTGTTTTATAAAATGACCACATGGTCTCAAGTGAACAATGATCACAAACAAGAGCTGGTACATGAAACACAAACCAAGAAACACAAGCGAAGCCTTTCCTCACCTGAAGATACAATCTAGAATATCTGATGGGAAGTGGCACTACCACCCGACCATGTGATTCCAAAAGGGAACCACCCCACCATGTTGGAAGATAGTATAAGACCCTCAAGCAAGAAAAGCAAGATAGAATATGATAGTACAACATGACTCCACAAATCCATGTAACTCAACTCATAAATACTAGTGACTCTAAGGAGAGAGTTTCATTGTATGGCTTAAGGTGGTTACCCTAGGTAGGCCTCCATAGGTCTCGGCCCCCATCCTGGGTTATCCTCGTAACCTCTCTCGAATGCCCGGCTCCATCTAAGCATCATACAGACCCTACCAATCCTTTCGCAAAGATAAGGTGGTAGGTTTTCCATTCCAGGCCTTCTCACCACATCTTGAGCCTATACAAGCACTCAACCATGTGTGAGGCACATTATCTTAATTAATATTCTAGCTGCCTACCCACTAATCAATTATTAGGTTATCTCTTCTTAATTGACTTTCGAGGGGTTATCATGCCATCCACTTTGGGTGTGGCCCTCGCTTGAAAGCCACTCTCTCTCATAGGACACTAATAGGAAAGGTCTCTCTCTACGAGAACACTATGGCGAAACTGACAGCCATAACTAATCCTAACCAAATAACAGGTGAAAGGTACACTATCAATAAACCAAGATTGACCATAAGGAATAGAACACACTATGACTCACATCGACAGGTTTACACAACAACATCTGACCAAGGGGTATATCCATGTATGACATGACGACAACTTAACCAAAATTGCAACAAAATAATGCATTATTGAAAATATCATTAACACTAAGATTCTAAAACAAACAATCTTTTCATAAAAATAGCCAAAAGCATAAATAACTTGCAATTAAAGTTATTTCAGAAAATAAGATAATACACTCTATCATAAAGGAAATTCCAAGTTGCCATTGTATAAAAGATAAATTTATCACATTGAATTAATTTTCCCCTAGTCATATGTTTGAGAACAATATCCAAATATTCCAATTAAATAGGTTCCCATATCTTAGATTTTATTTTTTTAAAATTAGAATATAAAACATGTAATTAAAGCATACTTACAATATATACACCAAAAGAATATTTAATTTTCAATAATAAAATTTACATACTAAATTTGAAGATTTACTTTCCAAAAACTAACATCTACAAATTAATAGAAACTATAATTCCCAAATTCCACATAAAAAAATTACAAGAAAGTACATTTAACCCAAAGCATATTAAAAATGCTTTTAATGAATCTATGTTTATATAGTCATACAAATATATATATATATATATATATATATATATATATATATATATATTACATAATATATAAAATAATTACCAACACCCTATGTTGGAAACAAAAAAACAAAGGAAAATTCAAATTGCCTGGTAGCTTTGCTACCATAGGGCAGCATGTCACCGTACAGTAGCATTGCTACCCATACGGTAGCATCTGCTACCACATGGTAGCATTGCTACCACTGCTAGCACATGCTACAATTGGTAGAATTACTGCTGCACGCAGTAGCATGCTACCAACCCCCTAGTTTTAAAATAATTTTTTTTTTTTTTTTTTTTTTTTGTAAAGTAAAATTTGTCAAGTAAATATTTTTCAGAGACTATTAAAATCTTTGTTTTCCCCACTCTGAGAACAGAGTCTAAAGAGAATTTCACAACAAGGAAAATACAATTTTTTTGTAAAAGCAAAACTACAATTAAAACTATAGCCCATAAATTAATCTCTGGCAAAAACATATGCCCGACTACTCCCAACCCAAAGATTGAAAAAGAAAAAACTCCAACCAAACAATTTTCTTTCACAAGCCATATTGGTAGAACATTTCAATAAATTTAAGAACCACAAGAAAGGGGAAAAGAATATAACTCTTTTTTCTCAATTTCATTCCAACAAATCTACCAGGAGCAATGCAAAGGCTGGAAGCACAGAAGGAAATCCTGGCAAAATTTTGCCAGCATAACCCCTGTGATTCCAAATTGGAAAAACAAAATATTTTTTTATTTTTTTTAAAACACAAATCTACAGAGAGAGAAATAAATTTATTAATCTAATGAAAACAAATTAGAAAGAAATAGGCAGAAGCTCTCCAACCTTGGAAGATTTCCTGGAAGATCTTTGTTGCAGAGATTCTATCCTTCAACAAGCTTCCAAATCCTGAAGTACGAGCCTCCTTCCCAACAACTCCAAAATATTCACCTTCTCAAGAATAAGCACTCCAATTTTAAAAAAAAAAATTCCTTTCATGCACAACAGCCTCCTTCCCATGAACTCCCAAATAGAAAAAAATATATAAACTATTTAACCTAAAATTTTAGATTTGCACATTATTTTTCAAAACCTAATATTTTATTATTAATAAAAAGAAATTTTATTTTCTTTTCTTTTCTAATTCCCACCAAAAAGATAATTAAAATGAATATGCAAAAATCCTAATTCCTTTCTTTTCTTTTTTTTTTTTCTTTTCTTTTCACATGCTAAATAAATAATTTTCTAAAAAGGAAATAAAGCAATACTTTAATTCCAATTTGTTCTTTTATTCATTTATTATTTAAAATTCTAGGAAACAATAAATCAAATAAATCTAATTTATTTTTCACTAAAATTTAAATAAGATATATTTCTAATACAATGCAATTTGCAACCTAATTTAATAATTTATTTTAATTAATTAAATTTAAAATCTCAATGCATAAAATACATAATTCAAAAATACCAATTGTGAGATAACTCCATAAATTTAATTAATTAATTATATCCACTAAACACCCAAACTGAGCAAACCCCAAGCAAAGACTCACAAAAGTCAAATGACAAAATATGAAGGCCGAACAAACTGACAGGACGACCAACTGATGACACTCACAAGAGTGTAACAAGGTAAAATAGGGTCAACTACTACCTCCTCCACTTCCATCAGACAAGTATAAGGCACGCTCAGACCTATGAAGCCAGGTTTAGATGATACCCCGTACCTACCTGGTACTTGTACCTACAATATCCTACATCACCGAACCACACATGCATATATACAATATAGAAAATATGGCATGCACACTGATGAAGGAGAATCATGATGCTCCCTATCTCACTAGAGTGAGTGAAGGAAAATCGTCCCCTCACATCCAATACATTAGCAAACATGCATCATATAATTACATATTACATAGATAAAGTAAAGCGTGAATACATAGCAGTAATCCATAAAATGCCATAAATCACAAGTACTTGAATACTGCAAATAAATTATGCATCTCACATCTAGATAAAACATGAAATAATGTCATATAAGTTTGAATAACACATCATAGTAATGTATCCACTGAAAGTAACCAATAGTTAAATATGAGTTTGATAAATTCAATCGAGGAGGGCTACTACATTCTCACCCCAAAACTAGGCTTACTCCTGGAAGCCTAAAACATATAAGAGTAGAGCTCTCTCATCTTCGCTGCATCCTCCCAAGTCACTGAGGTCTCATCATTTGGGTCCCATAGGACCCTTACCTGGTCGATGGTGCGACCCCTGAGGGTCAAATCCCGACGATAAATAATGCACATGGGTTCCATAGAAAGTTGCCCGTCCTTGATCTGCAAAGAGTTCCAATCAAGAATTATGTGTCACATCAGGATGATAAGGTCGAAGAACTAAAACATGAAAGACATCGTGGATGCGGGATAGACTCGGTGGCAAGACAAGATAGTAGGCAACAGATCCTATCCTCTCTAGGATCTCAAAAGGGCCAACAAAACGAGGCGCCAACTTAGAACCCTTTCCATAACAGATTGAACTCCTCTATGGACGCACTCTTAAGAACACACGGTTGCCAACAGAAAGCTGACAATCTACCCTATGAGAATCTGCATACTTCTTCTGCCTATCCTGTGCAGCTACCAAATGCTCACAAATCTGCTCAACTTTCTGCTCCATCTCTTGAAGAATATCTGGTCCTATAAGCACCCTATCCTCTAACCGATCCCAACTCAAAGGAGTGTCACAAGGATGACCATACAATGCTTGAAAGGGGGACAAACCTACGGAGTTGTGATATCCATTGTTATAAGTAAACTCCACTAGATAGATATAATCCTCCTAGCACGACTGCTGGTCCATAACATACATGCGAAGCATATCCTCCAAAACCTGATTCACTCACTCTGTCTGACCATCTGTCTTCGGGTGATATGCTGAAATAAAATTCAACTGAGTCCCCAAAGCATGCTAAAGTGAGGTCCACAATGCTAAGGTAAAGATAGGATCTCTATTAGAGATGATCCACCTCAGAATCCCATCCAATCTCACCACATCTTCCAAGAAGACTCATGCAACCACTATTGTTGTATAGGAAGCTCTAATAGGAACAAAGTGAGCAACCTTTTTCAATCTATCAATGACCATGATAGCTTCATGTCAATGTGAAGAGACAGGCAACCCAATAATAAAATCCATGGAAATGATATCCCATTTTTAGTCCAGTACTAAATTAGGCTGTAAAAGCCCTGTCAGATGTTGATTCTCTGCCTTCACCCGCTGACACTCTAAACACTTTGCCACAAAATCAGCAATTTTGTGTTTCATACCAGCCCAATGATAAATCTATCTAAGATCTGTGTGCATCTTCTTGACACCTGGATGTGCCGAGCAAGGTGCACGATTGGCCTCAGTCATGATAAAAACATGAAGGCCCTCCAATGGAGGTATATAGATCTGTCCAAGATGACGAAGAAGTCCATCTGCCTCAAGGTTATATCCAAATAATCTACCCTCTAAAGGCCTTCCGGACTCTATCACTGCTCTAACATCCTGTTACCAAGAATCCTGAGGAAGAACTCCAAGAATCCTCCCTCTCAAGTCTATGCCAAGGGACAATGCTGAAACTTCATGCCACCTACAAATCAAAGCATCTGCCACCATTTTCTCTTTCCCCTTAATATAATGAACCTCAAAAGCATACTCGTAGAGGAATTCCATCCATCTTCATTGTCAAGCATTCAAGTTCGGCTGCGTGAAGATATACTGCAAACTGCGGTGATCACTATGCAGCTCAAACCAATGCCCTAACAGAAAATGTCACCATCTGACCAAAGCATGAACTACAACTACCAACTCTAAATCATGAACTAGATAGCTCAACTCATGGTTCTTGAGTTTGCAAGACTCATAAGCAACCACACATCCATCCTACATAAGCATTGCACCTATACCTTCCAAAGAGGCATCTGTGCATACCATAAAATCTTTAGATGGATCAGGAACTGCCAAAATTGGAGCACTGACAAGGAGTTCCTTCAAGGTATGAAAAGATGACTCACACTTCTCTGACCAAAAAAACTTCTTCCCTTTCCTCTAAAGAGAAGTCATTAGGTGTCCTATCCAGGAAAAGCCCTGAACAAAGAGATGGTAGTATCTAGCTAAACCCATAAAGCTCTGAACCTCTAAAACATTGGTCGGCACTGGCCAATCAACAATGGCTTGGATCTTTGAAGGATCCACTGATACACCTACTCCTGAAACCACATGACCAAGATAGTTCACCTTAGACTAGAAGAAGTCACACATTGCCAAATTGTCATAAAGTTGATTCTCCCTCAAGCACTGCAATACCTGACATAAGTGACCTTCATGCTCTTCCATAGATCTAGAATAAATTAGAATGTCATCCAAGAATACAATGATGAAATGATAAAGGTAGGTGCAAAAAACCCCATTCATGAGGCTCATAAAAATTGAAGGTGCATTTGTCAACCCAAATGGCACCATTGTGAACTCGTACTGACCATAACAAGTACGAAATGTTGTCTTATAAATATCCGCATCCTAATTGTGCAATTGATGGTATCTAGATTTTAGGTTAATCTTAGAGAACACCTTGGCTCCCTTAACCTGATAAAAAAGGTCATCTATACGAGGCAATGGATATCGATTCCATATGGTTACCTTTTTCAGTTGTCGTTAATCAATGCATAACCGAAGAGAAACATACTTCTTCTTAACAAAGATATTAGGTGGACCCCAAGGGGAAACACTAGGATGAATGAACCCCCTAGCAAACAATTCTTCTAGCTGCAACTTCAACTCACTCAACGCCTAAGTAGTCATCCTATATGGAGCTCTCAAAATAGGTTCTACACTAGGAACCAAGTCTATGTGAAAATCTATGTCTCTCTTTGGAGGCATACCAGGAATATCCAATGGAAACACATCAGCATACTCTTGAAGAATAGGGTGGCCATCAAGAGTGATTTCTTGACTCTTTCTCATCCACATCCTCAAGAGTAACTACAAAAAGCTGACAGCCCTCACGCATATACCTCTTAAGTTTCATAGCATAAATCATACGTAGGGATATCAGTCTCTGAACTCCCACAATCTCCACTTCTTTGCCAAGGTCATCTAAACACTCCACTATCTTCTTGTGATAGTCTACATGAGCATTGTGTGATGATAGCCAATTAATCCACAACACTACTCCATAAGAACCCAAAGGAACGAATCAAAGGTCAACTGAAGTGACAAGGAATCCTAGGTCCAACTCACAACTAGGAATAAAGGCATCTACAAAAATACAGACACATGTAGCCAACTCTACTTGCCACCTATCCGCCTGCTTAGTAGATACAAGTCCGCACTGCTCCATAATGGATGAAGAAATAAAAGAATCTGAAGTACCAGAATCAAAAAGTATAGAGATAGGAATTCCACACAACACACCTGCTACCTTAATAATTGTACCCTGATGATCAGCCTGGTGGTCATCCACCATTGCAAACACTCTATGGGATCTACCTACATCTCCTACTATAGGCTTTGATGCTACTGGCCTCTGACTACCTGTATGGTTTGAATGTTGAGTGCACTGCGCAACTATGTGACCAAACTGCCCACAAGAGAAGCAAGCTCCCCTACCTGGTCCTCTACTACTTGATAGCCCACTATACTGCTATAAACTTCCCCGACTGGGGGCATGAGATGCACTCCACGAGGACTGCCCTGAAGGTCCCTATCTACTCCTCTGCCAGTTCCTATTCTTCCTATACTAAGAGTTGCCACCTTGCTAGCCCTGGAACTGTTTCAGTCTCGACAGTTGGTGTTGTTGCTACTATCCACCCTTAGTGGGTGCCTAAGGAGTGCTAAATGGTGCAGCTGACTAGGACTGATTCCCACAAGCTTTGTTCCCACTTAAAGGTGCACTCCCTATCTGCACACCTGACTGACCACCTAGAGCACGGATAAGGTTTTGTTCAACTAATTTGGATTTTGCCATGGCTATCTCAACTATAGCTGGCTCAAACACCCTCACTCCTCCACTGATGCGGTCATTCAAACCCCTCAAGAAGTGTTGGACAAGCATAGCCTCATCATTACCAATTCCAATGTATTGTTTAAGCTCATAGAACCTATGCTCAAACTGATCCACTGACAAGCCATACTGACGCAAAGCATAGAACTAATCAGCTTGAGTCTGCCTCCACTGGGGTGAGAGAAATTGTGCCTTGAATCTCTCCAGAAATAACTCCCATGTTACAGTGTTAATGCACACACCGATCTTCTCCTCCTCTAACCTCCACTGGATCAAAGCAAAACCATTGAGAAGCATAATAGCACATCTCTCCTTGGTGTTGCTACTATATGGGAGCATAGAGAAACACCGATCTAGACTGATAAGCAAGGTCTCTACCTCGAGACCAGTACCCTTACCATCAAAGAAGGGAGGGTTGGACCTCATCAGGTCCTTTATGTGACCCAAGGAAGCTAGATCTCGGTCAGCTAGGATCTCCCTCCTCCTGGGTGATCTCTCCCTCTCTCTCTCCACTGAAATTGGCTGATGCAACTCCTCAGCCTAAACATGAATAAACAAATCAACCTTAGGCCTAGGGCCCAACCTAGTAAGAACCTTCTGAAACATCTATCTCAGCTCTTCCCTTTTAGGAACCTGCTCTCCTACATGCTATGAATCATGATGAACTGACTATTCTGGCTCAACACTCACATGAGTGGGTGGTCCAGTGAAGGACTATGATGGTTATAATGATGGCCCCATCCTCCACCTCTGCCTCTATTGCGACCACCCATACGGCCACCTCCCCTAGCTTTTCTAGCCATGACCTAGAACTACATAAGAGAAAATGGTTCAGATCTATGGCAAGGATAAAAAAAGGGAAACATAAACATTAATACCTAAGTAAAAAGGTCAAGTTGAATAGGCTCACTACAAACCCAGAGTACCCAGTGTTGAAACTTGGGCTCTGATACCAAATGTAATGCCCTGCCAAAAATCCTTAAGGAAAGAAACACAACTAGGCAACTAAAGGGGCAAATATTTTTTTCTTGAAAAGTTTAAGTGCATTACTTATAACAATAGCATGTTTAATAACACAACTAGAAGTATAACACAAGATTTCCTAAGGGTTACTAATGAAGGTTACTTCGCAAATTATATTAACACCACGGTTAATCCAATTGTTCATCTAATTAGGAAAATTAAATGCTTAAGTTAAATCCTACACCTACATCTAAATTCCATAATGAAAGAATTAAAGTAATCAAATGCATTTATTTATCCATAAATCATTTAATAATAAGAATCAATCCAATTGAATTAACATACATTCCAATCATCAAATATTACAATATCCAAAAATACATGGTTTCCAATAATACCACGAATTACAAAGTTACAATGTCAAGGTTACATAATTGTTTGATATAATTACCACATGGTCTCAAGTGAACAATGATCATGAAAAAGAGCCGGTACATGAGCCATGAACCAAGAAACACCAGCAAAGCCTTTTCTTGCCTGAAGATACAATCCAGAACATCCGATGGGAAGTGGCACTACCACCCGACTATGTGATTCTGAAAGGAAACCACCCCACCGTGCTATGAGATAGTAGAAGACCCTCAAGCAAGCAAAGAAAGACAAAATATGATAGTACATCATGACTCCACAAATCCATGTAACTCATCTCATAAATACTAGTGACTCTAAGGAGAGAGTTCATCGCATGGCTTAAGGTGGTTACCCTAGGTAGGCATCCATAGGTCCCAACCCCCATCCCGGGTTATCCTAGTAACCTCTCCCGAACCCCCGACTCCATCTAAGCATCACGGAAACCCTACCAATCCTTTCACGAAGACAAGTTGGTAGGTTTTCCATTTCAGGCCTTCTCACCACATCCTGAGCCTATACAAGCACTCAACCATGTGCGAGGCACATTATCTTAATTAATACTTTAGCTACCCACCCCCTAATCAATTATTAGGTTATCTCTTCTTAACTAACTTTCAAGGGGTTATCCTGCCATCCACTTTGGGCACGGCCCCCGCTCGAAAGCCACTCTCTCTCATAGGACACTAACATGAAGGGTCTTTCCCTATGAGAACACTATGGAAAAACTGACAACCATAACTAATCCTGACCAAATAACAAGTGAAAGGTACACTATCAATAAACCAGGATTGACCATAAGGAATAGAACACACTATGGCTCACACCGACAACTTTACACAATGACATCTGACCAAGGGGTATATCCATATATGACATGATGACAACTTAACCAAAATTGCACCGAAATAATGCATGACTAAAAATATCGTTAACACTAAGATTCTAAAACAAACAATCTTTTCATAAAAACAGTCAAAAGCATAAATAACTCGCAATTAAAGTTATTTCAGAAAATAAGACAATACACTCCATCATAAAGGAAATTCCAAGTTTCCATTGTATAAAAGCTAAATTTATCACATTGAATTAATTTTCCCCTAGTCATATGTTTGAGAACAATATTCAAATATTCCAATTAAATAGGTTCCCATATTCTAGAATTTAAAAAAAAAAAATAGAATATAAACCATGTAATTAAATCATACTTAAAATATATACACTAAAAGAATATTTAATTTTCAATAATAAAATTTACATACTAAATTTGAAGATATACATTCCAAAAACTAACATCTACACATTAATAGAAACTATAATTCCCAAATTCCACATAAAAAAATTACAAGAAAGTACATTTAACCCAAAGCATATTAAAAATGCTTTGAATGAATCTATCTTTATATATATATATATATATATAACCAACACCCTCTACTGGAAATAAAAAAATAAAGGCAAATCCAAATTGCCTAGTAGCTTTGCTACCATAGGGCACCATGTCATCGTATGATAGCACTGGTACCGTATGGTAGCAGCTGCTACCGCATGGTAGCACATTCTACTGTCGATAGCACTGCTACCACTGCTAATACTACTACCGTCGGTAGCATTACTACTGCACATGGTAGCATGCTACCAACCCCCCTGGTTTTAAAATAATATTTTTTTGTTTATATTTTTTTTTTCTTTTTTCTTTTTTTTTAAGTTAATTTGTCAAGTAAATATTTTCCAAAGACTATTAAAATCTTTGTTTTCTCCACTCTGAGAACAGAGTCTAAAACAAATTTCACAAAAAGGAAAATACAAGTTTTTTAAAAAGAAAAACTAGAATTAAAACTATAGCCCATAAATTAATCTGTGGCAAAAACATATGCTCGACTACTCCCAATCGAGAGATTGAAAAAGAAAAAACTCCAACCAAACAATTTTCTTTCATAAGCCATATAGGGTGAACATTTCAATAAATTTAAGAACCACAAGAAAGGGGAAAAGAATATAACTCTTTTTTCTTAATTTCATTCCAACAAATCTACCAGGAGCAATGCAAAGGCTGGAAGCACATGAGGAAATTCTAGCAAAATTTTGCTAGCATAACCCCTGTGATTCCAAACTAGAAAAACCAAACATTTTTTTTTTTTAAAACACAAATCTACAGAGAGAGAAATAAATTTATTAATCTAATGAAAACAAATTAGAAAGAAATAGGGTGATGCTCTCCAACCTTGGAAGCTTTCTTAGAAGATCTTGTTGCAGAGATTATATCCTTCAACAAGCTTCCAAATCCTGAAGTACGAGCCTCCTTCCCAACAACTCCAAAATCTTCACCTTCTCAAGAACAAGTACTCCAATTTTTTTTTTAAAAATTCCTTTCATGCACAGTTGCCTCCTTGTGAACTCCCAAAAAGAAAAAGATATAAACCATTTAACCTAAAATTTTAGGTTTGCACATTATTTTTCAGAATCTAATATTTTATTAGTAATAAAAAGAAATTTTCTTTTCTTTTCTTTTCTAATTCCCACCAAAAAGATAATTAAAATGAATAAGCAAAAATCCTAATTCCTTTCTTTTTTTTTTTCTTTTTTTTTTCTTTTCTTTTCTCATGCTAAATAATTAATTTTCTAAAAAGGAAATAAAGCAATACTTTAATTCCAATTTGTTCTTTCATTCATTTATTATTTAAAATTCTAGGAAACAATAAATCAAATAAATCTAATTTATTTTTCACTAAAATTTAAATAAGATATATTTCTAATACAATGCAATTTGCAACCTAATTTAATAATTTCTTTTAATTAATTAAATTTAAAATCTCAATGCAAAAATATATAATTCAAAAATACCAACTATGAGATAACTCCATAAATTTAATTAATTAATTAAAATAACTAAACACACAAATTGAGCAAACCCCAAGCAAAGACTCAGAAAAGTCAAATGACAAAATATGAAACCTGAACAAACTGACAGGACGACTAACTGACGACACTCACAAGAGTGTAACAGGGTAAAATAGGGTCAACTACTACCTCCTCCACTTCCATTGGACAAATATAAGGCACACTCAGACCTGTGAAGCTAGGTGGAGACGATACCCTGTACCTACCTGGTACTTGTACCTGCAATATCTTGCATCACCAAACAACACATGCATATATACAATATAGAAAACACGACACCCACACCAATGAAGGAGAATCATGACGTTCTCTATCTCACCAGAATGAGTGAAGGAAAATTGTCCCCACGTATCCAATACACTAGAAGACACAAAACATATAATTACACATTACATAGATAAAGTAAAGCATGAATACATAGCAATAATCCTTAAAATGCCATAAATCACAAGTACTGAAATACTGCAAATAAATTATGCATCTCATATCCAGATAAAGCATGAAATAATGTCATATAAGTCTAAATAACACATCATAGTAATGTATCCACTGAAAGTAACCAATAGTTAAATATGAGTCTGATAAGTTCAACTGAGGAGGGGTACTACACAAGGATGTAGGTCCCGACACTTCTACCGAGCAAGTAAACCTCATTGTAATTGTACAAATTAGATAGAAGCAAATTGTTACATTATTATGTTATTTTGTTGACTATTTTGGAGTAGTTTTGATAGTGTTAATAATATTCTTGTCATAGACAGATGTTCAGGGAAAGGGAAAGAAACCTCCCTTACATCAACACCTCAACATGGTATTAAGTGATGAGGACTACACAATTTCCACAAACCTTGTAGAAGTTATAAAAATGTCTATCACAAAAATTAATAAAGAGATTGTTGCTTTGGTATGCGTGACCCCTCAGATAGATGAGATAAAAGATAGGCTGAATCAATTGATGCAAGCAGTAGAAAACATGCGAGTAAGCAGTAATGAAAGCTTTAATTATAACAAAAGTTCAATAATGGTTTATATTTTATACTCTTTTATGTCACTAACTAAAATATGTACATGTTGATTTTACAGAATTTCATGTCTGATCATTAACCCCGGGGACATGATCAGGGTATTGCAAGTAGTGTAGGTGATGACCATGTTCTATACATTAAAACTACTCCTTATTTGGACTTGTCAACTTTCTTTTTTAATGCTAGTATTATTTACATGGGCCTTTCCCTGTCTATACTATTGCTCTCTCTTTAAAATGAAAATAATAAGTTTTGTGTATATATGATTGTAATAATAGATTATTAAACTGTTATTAAAGTATTTAGCTGCACAATTCTAAGTTCTCATTTGATTTGGTCTGATCACTTGTATTTTAATTTACTATTATTAAATTATATTTCAAAGTAGGGACATTACAAAGACCAATAAGACAATGTGAAGTTTGACAACATTAGATAGCACATTGAAACAATCTAAATAAATATATTCTATGGACTATCTTATGTAAGGACTATACTAGTTTATCACTTCTACTGCTCTCTTATCACAAATTTACATACCTTTGTACTACATCAAAACCTACCTTCCTTATTCTCCTTCATACTATTGTATCATTAAGATTAGTATCAAACACTTAATAAAGGTTCATATATCTTTACAACTCTTAATAAAGGTTCATACTTCTTTACAACTCTTAATAAAGGTTCATCCTTGTTTACAATTCTTGCAGTTTTTATATATTTAATGTATTATTCTTTAGGTGCTGCCAATGCTCCTATGGAAAGGCCACCTCATTCAAGGTTATTTCTAACTACAATGTCAGCAATAGGAAGCATGCAGTCATCCTCTACTGCTCGTCATATTGACCCACCCACTATTGGTAGATCCCTCATTTTCTCTCTCTTTTGTTATGTGTTTATTTCCCTGAAGTGTTCTTTCTTTGGGGCATTTCATAGTGGATTCATTTTTTGCAGCAGGAGCTGCACATGAGGATGCACCATAGGTGAATACTATTGATACCATACCATCATTTCCTAGATATTCCCATATTGCTAGTACAGGAATGTTGCAGACCACATTGGTGGTGAGCAATGAAGAATTGATTCCCTTGAAGATACAGAAGGTTCCAAGTACTTTAAAATTATTATTATATATAGTGTAATTGTAATTTACTTACTCATCACTCATTTTGGACTAATTATCCCATGATTTTGTTGTAGTAAATGATATTTTTATAAAAATCTTAATGACATTGCATTGCATATGTTTGGGCCCACCATATGTAAAAGCTAGAATATCATATGTGAACTAACCCTAATCCACTATTTTTATTTCACATCATTTCTAGAATAGTTTTTCTTTGATCCGTTTCTTGAACCATATTAAAGGTAGCTTCAGTTCATTTCTAAATCTAATAGGTTTGTTTTTTCTTAAAATATGGAATGACCAAGAAAACAGGTTAAAAGATGAACTCACAAACCATATGGTTGAGTTGTTTGGAAATGACACATTCGACAAAACCAAGCTCCTTGAAAAAAATGGCACATATCTAAAGTATGTGAGGGACCACTATAGGACATATTTAGAGAAGAATGTAAAGTATGAGAATCCCCCCATGATTCTAAAGAGGGAGTGGAAGGACCTAATTTTGGATGCGAAGGAGAGTGTTGAAAGGAAAAAAGGAAATCTACCACTAGACGCCAGAAGAAGGTATGTGATACTATTAAGAATCTAATGATGTACTAATTACTATTTATATTTATATATTCTAACATATTTGAAACTTTTCATAGACTAAGTTGCACATCAAAGGAAACCAAGGCAAGACAAAAAAAAAAGCATGGGCAACACAAACTTGGCTCTGATGGTTATATGAAACTTTCCACATGAATTGTAAGAATCAGTAAATGGAATATCGCATCAAAATATGTATTAAACTGTCAATAAAGTATTTAGTTGCACAATTAGAAGTTCTCATTTGATCTGATCTGATCACTTGTATTTTAATTTACTATTATTAAATTATATTTCAAAGTAGGGACATTACAAAGACCAATAATACATCGTGAAGTTTGACAACATGAGATAGCACATTGAAGCAATCTAAATAAATAGATTCCATGGACTATCTTCTGTAAGGACTATACTAGTTTATCACTTACACTACCCTCTTGTCACAAATTTACATACCTTTGTCTCTCATCATAACCTACCTTCCTTATTCTCCTTCATATTGTTGTATCATTAAGATTAGTATCAAACACTTAATAAAGGTTCATATTTCTTTACAACTCTTAATAAAGGTTCATCCTTGTTTACAATTCTTGCAGTTTTCATATATTTAATGTATTATTCTTCAGGTGCTACCAATGTTCCTATGGAAAGGCCACCTCATTCGAGGTTATTGCCGATTGCAATATTGACAACAAGTAGCACGCATATGTCCTCTACTGCTCATCATGTTGACTCGCTCACTGTTGGTAGATCCCTCTTTTTCTCTCCCTTTTGTTATGTGTTTATTTCCCTTGAAGTGTTCTTTATTGTGGGTATTTTATAGTGGATTCATTTTCTGTAGCAAGAGATGCACATGAGGATGCGCTAGAGATGAATACTACTGATACCATACCATCCTTTCCAAGATCTTCTTGTGTTACTGGTATGGGAATATTGCAGACCACATTAGCGGTGAGCGATGAAGAATTGATTCCCTTGAAGATAGAAAAGGTTCCAGGTACTTTAAAATTATTATTATATATAGTGTAATTATTATTTACTTACTGATCACTCATTTTGGACTAATTATCCCATGATTTTTTTGCAGGTAATGATATTTTTTATAAAAATCTTAATAACATTGCATTGCAGATGTTTGGGCCCACCATATGTAAAAGGTGGAACATCTTATGTGAACTAACCCTAATCCACTATTTTTATTATACATCATTTCGAGAATAGTTTTTCTTTGATCCATTTCTTGAACTATATTAAAGGTAGCTTCAATTCATTTCTAAATCTAATAGGTTTGTTTTTGCTTAAAATGTGGAATGACCAAGAAAACAGGTTAAAAGATGAACTCACAAACCGTATGGTTGAGTTGTTCGAAAATGACACATTTGACAAAACTGTGCTCCTTGAAAAAGCTAGCACATATCTAAAGTATGTGAGGGACCAGTATAGGACACATTTAGAGAATAATGTAAAGTATGAGCATCCCCCCATGATTCCAGAGAGGGAGTGGAAGGACCTAATTTTGGATGTGAAGGAGAGAGTTGAAAGGAAAAAAGGAAATCCACCACTAGATGCTAGAAGAAGGTATGTGATACTATTAAGAATATAATTATGTAATAATTACTCTTTATATTTATATAATCTAACATATTTCAAACTTTTCATAGACTGATTGACATGTCAAAGGAAAGCAAGGAAAGACAAGAAAAGCATGAGGTGGTTATATGAAACTTGCCGCATGAGAAATCTATATTTTTTGTGATTTTGACATTTATTTTTTGTTCTAGGTGGATGACTTGGAAGAGGTTAGTGATTACTATCAAAACAGGGGTCGCTTTGATGAACTCATATCTGTGTTTGTGATGAGAAACAACATTGGAAGGAACTTACATATTTATATATTCAAGATGATGA
Source organism: Cryptomeria japonica (assembly GCF_030272615.1). NCBI lineage: Eukaryota > Viridiplantae > Streptophyta > Pinopsida > Cupressales > Cupressaceae > Cryptomeria > Cryptomeria japonica. Next base: position 65,687,554 of record NC_081413.1, on the reverse strand, counting down.
ATATGATAATGCTGCCACTACTATCATGAACCATTCTCTAGAGGAAAGGGATCATATGCAATTGAAAGATGTTATAGTTAAAGTGGCCAAGGTTGAATTGTACTACAAAGTTGTACACTTTTATTTGCAAGAACACCCAGATCTTATTAATTACCTCTTGAATGTCCTTTCCCTTAGGGTAGACCACACACTAGTGGTTGACATCATGCGTAAGGTATGGCTCTAAAATCTTTTTTTATGTTACTATTTTAGGATTACCGAGATTCTTTTCACTTGGGTATTAAGTTTTTCTAGATGTTCTCTTTAGAAGCTATTTGGTTTGGAAAAATTTCATGACTGTCTTTTGTTCTGTTGTATTATTTATCCATGCTAGACATCTCCATCTTGTGAAGTCGTACATGGTCGCAGTACAGAGCAACAATGTAGCTAATGTTAATGAGGGTTTGAATGAAATTTATGTAGAAGATGAATATTATGATAGGTTTCTAGAATCTATAGATATGCACATAAATTTGATTAGATAGGGCTTTCTCATAGGGTGAGAGGAACTTCTCTATTGGTTCTTTCATTTAAGTTAAAGTGTAATGATCTTTCAATTTCAATAGTTTTGTAATGATCTTCAATTTCAATTAGGTTGAGAAACACAAACTTCTTGAATTCCTTGATGAATATTGCTTCTGAAAATACCTGCTTTAATTATATCAGATCAACAATAGACCAATGCCTTCATCCCTTACTGATTTCATACTATTTCAAATTGAAAGATCCTACATATAACCATGGAGACAATTTTAATAACTTGTTTTCAAAACAAGACCATCACATCAAAAGTATCTATATGGATTGTAACTGAAATATAAAATGTAGTTAGTCTTATTGAATTTTAACTCTTCTTTGAAAGACCAATAAGACAATTTGAAACTTACCAGCCAACCTTTCAAACTAATGCTCAAACTGAAAATTAGTCTCAATCACAATAGCATAAGATAGCACATTGATGAAATCTAATAAAATAGATTTATCACATGGAACTAATCAATCAATTGAAAAGCATATACCATTCAGAATGAAGAACACTTGAAATTTATATTGAAAATAGATAATCAAACCAATCGATTTCAATATGTATCATCCATAAAATTTGATATTTCTAGAAAACAAACTGCATAAGTGTTGTATAAAATTGTCTTGATAAGATAATAAAATTTGAGGTATCTCCCCCACTTGTTCTAAAAGATCCTCCATTTGTAAATGATGATTTAGTTTGAAAGTGATATGGCATACCCTTTGATTAAAAATAAAACTAACAAAAACTAACTTCCTAAAAATTGTTTTTACAATATGAACATATTAAAAAAACATAGAAAAACATGACTCTAGGCTCCAACTTAGACATCAGGTCTAGTCTCCCAAGATCTTGTTGTAGTTCTGGATATGCTCCAAGTACTTCTCTGACTTATATGTGTCTACATCATGGATGGTATCCTTGGAAATGAGTTCCAGCGTGACAAAGTTGTCCATCTGTTTCACAGTCTCTTTCAATTCAATTCCATCAATTTGGGCAATATCAAGGGCAGCATTGAGAAGACTATGACATTCTAAGATCCATGCATCTTTATCCTTTAGCTCACCCTTCTGATTAGTTAACTGTGGGAAACCATGTTTAACAGTGTCTTTGCATTCATCATATTCAAATTGTAATTTTTCATCAAATTTATTGTGTTTAGCTAGCAACATCTTTATTTTTTCAATTTCTTTTGTTTCCTCTTTGGCCATTGTTTTATCATGCAACCTTGTTCCCAATCTGTTTGAAATTTTGTTGTGTGAAACTACATTGTCCATGTTCTTTTGAAACAATGTTTAGAATTCTTTCAGAAAGCCTTGTAAAACCTCAAATCTTTTAGTTAGTAATACAACAGCAGTATCTGCCCTCATACTTTAGATCTGTTTTAATATCCTTTTATTTTCTTGTTGCAACTCCTCACATTTTTTTCCATTGAGATCTATCTGGAGTAAGAACCATTGGCACCTATTTCCCACTTCTCCTTAACATTTCTTCATACAATTCCTTGTATTGGTTCCTCTCCCTCAATACTCCAACCATCTGTGCTTTATTGAATTTTGAAATATCCACTTTGATATCAATAGAAACAATTGGATCAATTTCACCAACTTTTAGTTTCATCATATGGCCAAAGGCCTTGTCAACATCAATGATCTTTGGTCTCTTGGGAGGATACAAACCCCATAACCTCAAATATTCCTCATCCTGGTCAAATCTTGAACCAATAAATACATCATTTACACCTTGTATATCCAATTTAAATTCCTTGTTTTCTGAATGGAGTAAACTGTCAAAGATAAAAGAAGCACTGAGGTCCCATTTGGGAAACAAAATCACCCCAGCCTCTGTAAGAAGTTGCCTCCCCTTTTGAGGGGCCATTGTGGTTATCTCTGCATTAGTTTCCTCTTTTAATTTCTTTAACAACTCAACCTCATTATTAGGCGTTATTTTGGGAATAGAGTCCTTCAATTTCTTCCCTTTAAAATTGTACAAGAATGTTCTAAATTCTTTGGAATGAATAAAAACATCATAAACAACAAAAGTAGAAAAACCCCTCTAACTAAGAGTCAGCATGAACTTCTAATGCTATCTCTATTTTTCCCTGCATGTCTGTCTCTTCTTCCTTCTCTGACACTTTCCATCTAGAGACAATTACATTCTCATCAGATTTACTTTCTACCTCCTCCTAGGTTTCAATTTCCTCGAGTCTTCATCTCTTTTTTGCCAATTCATTATTCAGTTAATCAATTACCTCTTTGGTCTCTACATCCTCCATGTTCCTGAAGATATCTTCAGCCTCAATACTGACATGCAGATAACCTCTCAAGTTCTGCCTCTTCTTGCAAGACTTAATGTACCCTTCAGGATCATAGTTTTTCCTAGCATAACGCTCATACAAATTGTATTCTTCTATCAACTTCTTATAAATTATTTCATAATCTTTGGTTGAAACTATGGTGAAATCACCAAAACTCAGTGCCCTAGGAAGGAAGGCTTGCTTATGCATATCTATAAAATGTTTAGCATTGGACACACTCAATTGCCTCACAATCTCTAGATAAGCTATTATATCTGGTACTAGTTTTGGTAGCATGTAGGGGCTCCACTCAAATCCATATACTCTAAAACATGTAAAATCCTTATTCACAAACCAGTCCCCCCAGTTATGATCAATAATCTGTATTTCATCATAATCCCTGGGTCTTAGGAGCCTCTTTATCTCATCAAAGATAGACCCTTCACATGAAATCCCATACATTCGGTACAATGGAATCATGATACGTTCTTCAAACTTAATATAGTTGGACCTCATATATTGAGAATCCCATAGAGATGTCCACAATTGGATAGGTTGCTCCTCACCTTCCCTATTCTTGGTATTTAATGTTAGGCCCTCGGTCCAAAAAACCCTTTACATATCCATTAAATAACACTAGATGCATCAATAGTGAATACAATTTGAAATTAGGATGAGTATCATCCCTAAGGTTTAAAAAAAATTCGTGCAACCTCTCCACCGGATATGCTGCATAGTCAAAAGGCCAAGGTTCATATATTTGTATATCAGAGGCTAATACTAGTGACCCAGTGCTTGCCAGATTAGGCACCTCCACCCCTCCTATTTGACCACATGACATATATGTGTACTGCAAGTAGTGTCTAAACAAATCAATGTTGAATGGTGGCCCATCTTCTTCTGTTAATTTTCCTGCCTGCCTCTTGTGAATGGAAAACTTCCAGCTAGTATATGTAGTGTCCATTTTGAGGTATTCTTCCTCCAACTCCCCAAAGGACAAGGGCTTATTAGGACTGGGGTCTATATTGAAAACCTCATTTATGGTACCCACAGAAAATCTAATAAATGCTTCCCCATTTGGGAGCTGAATGCACCTCTTCACCAAATTATAATTCCTCACCAAAATATCTAGCAATCTTATGTTTACAAAAACATTGGGGACTGTTAGCTCACCTAAATTTGTCATCCAAGGATTGCAGAGCGACATCTCCTTGCTCCTTCTCAAATAGTGGAACATAAATAGTTCATGTCCCCTTACCTTGGCTCAGACATCTCCAACTTCTCTGTACTTGTCTTCTAGTTGGTCTCTCCCCGGAAAGTGTTGCTTTGACCTTCTGGATTTTGGGCCGAGTGCCTACATTTCATCTACATGTCTTGGTTTAACTTCTTTACTCAAGGCACCTCTTCAGTTTTTCCTTTCTCTGCCTTAGAGTCAGGACTCTTGGCCACCCTCTTCTTTCCTGTTGAAATCTAAGTTTCCATTTCTGCAATTATAATCCTCTGCTCTATTTTTCAAAGGCGCAATGTGTTCTATCTATGTATTCTTCTTTCACCAACATAGTATTTAGACAAGGCAATTTCTAGTTCCGTCATATTCTTTTGCAATAATGAACTTCTCATAAAATTTGCCTCGTGTGAACCATAGATGCATATCTACTGCAAGTATTAAATAGAAGACTTTTAAAAATTTTGGTTTTGAACTCTGATATGACAACGGCTTGTCAGCATATGTCTCCTCAATGAATATTTCCCTTTTGGCGCTCTCTGAATAACCCTTTATCTACTTTGACATCTTACTTTCTCTTATTGGGATACCCTAAGTCGATGACTCCTTTTCCTCCTCATCGGTATATCTCAAACCAATATTCTCATCGAGCATCGGGTGAGCTCATTTAGCATAATCATGATAGGAATTGTTTCCCTGATGGGCTTCACCATTAGCATAGATCTTCCCGATATAACTGGCTTCATCAACATGAGTCTTCCTGATAGTGTCTTTGCTCCACTCAATCAGTCTGCTCCTTCATCAGGTATCGGGGTAATCCTAAATGAAACATACCGATAAGAAAAGTCTTCCTGATAGAGTATGTTCCATCGGTATATGTTTCACCGATTATTTCTTCGGGTGTCAAGTGGCTCAAAGTAACACATACCGATCACTTTGGATATACCAATGCAACTGACTTCATCGCGATGAGTCTTCTCGATAGTGTCTTTGCTCCACTCAATCAGTACACTCCTTCATCAGGTATTAGGGTAATCCGAAATGAAACATACCAATAAGAAAAGTCTTCTCGATAGAGTATAGTCCATCGATATATGTTTCACTGATGATTTCTTTGGGTGTTGGGGTGGATCAAAGTAACACATATCGATCACTTTGGCTATATCGATGCAACCGACATCATCACCAAAAGTCTTCCCGATAGTGTCTTCGCTCCGCTCAATCAGTCCACTCCTTCATTGGGTATCGGGGTAATCTGAAATGAAGCATACCGATAAGCAAAGTCTTCCCGATAGAGTATGTTTCATTGGTATAAGTTTCACCGATGATTTCTTCACATATCAGGGTGACTCAAAGTAACACATACCAATCACTTTGATATACTGATGGACTCTTCTTATCGCCACTCTTATAGGTATAAGTCTTATTGATAGCCTCAGCGGCTATCAAAAAGACAATTCTCCACTGTTACCGCTAGTATTTACTATGTTGATGGGTCATATCGGTAAAGTTTTTTCTGATTCATCAATTCTCCTCAACTTTGCTCCTTGATTGGTATAACTTCTACCGATGAGTACAACTCTGGCTTGCTACACTCTCTCATAGGTATATGGTATCCTGATACCTCCTCACCTCAATCGGGTGATCATGAACTTACAGAGGAATTGGTGGTGTATTTTGTGGAACAGGTATATAATTGGTAAAATATATAGTTGGTTGTTCTCTCTCATGGGGTAAAATATATTTTGAATTTTCATTTTGGATTGGGGCATTGAAATGGGGCTTAATTTTTCAATTTGGAACTACAAGGCAAGAAAGAATGATTTGCTTCATGCTTGTTCATATGCCATGACTTGATAAGACCAAATGCGGCTTTGGAACTTGCCTGGATGAATAATATGAATGACTTTGTGTTTCCATACCTACTTCAGGTTCTTGATATACTCGGATGATTCTGTGAATATTTTAAGTTTCTCTTTAAATCTTCTCCACAATTAAATAGCTAATATTCAAATAATTTATTTTTCAAAGTTCATTCGAGAATACACTACAAAAGTTGATGAGCATGTTAAGGACAAGTTAGAGGTTGTCCAAGAAGAGAAATCCAAGGAGAAAGAAAAGAAAGATCTTGTTACTCAACAGGTATGCATTTTTCTTAATTGAGCCTCAAGGTGCACTTGTTCTACTCTACTAACGGTTTTTAAAAATTCAAATAAATATGTGCCTATTTTGTTTATAGAATATAGAATTTTAAGAGAATAATTAAGGAAATTATAGAAAATAGAATTCATATTTTTAAGAGCATAATTAAGGAAATTATATAAAAATAGCATTTTTAAGAAAATTATAGAAAAAATATGTGCTAACATATTGCATTGTCTAAAAAGGATAATCTTTACAAGGATGCAATGAAAACTAGTTCTCAATCGGGTGATCATGAAATTGCAGAGGAATTACTGGTGTATTTTGTGGAACACGTATTTTGTGGAATGAGTTAGAGGTTGTCCAAGAAGAGAAACCCAAGTAGAAAGAAGAGAAAGAGCTTGTTGCTCAACAGGTATGCATTTTTCTTAATTGAGCCTCAAGGAGCACTTATTCTACTCTACTCATGGTTTTTAAAAATTCAAATAAATATGTGCCTATTTTTTTTAGAGAATATAGCATTTTAAGAGCATAATTAAGGAAATTATAGAAAAATTATGTGCTAACATATTGCATTGTCTAAAAAGGATAATCTTTACAAGGATGCAATGGAAACTAGTTCTCAATTGGGTGATCGTGAACTTGCAGAGGAATTGCTGGTATATTTTGTGGAATGAGTTAGAGGTTGTCCAAGAAGAGAAATCCAAGGAAAAAGAAGAGAAAGATCTTGTTTCTCAACAGGTATGCATTTTTCTTAATTGAGCCTCAAGGAGCACTTGTTCTACTCTACTAACGGTTTTAAAAAATTCAAATAAATATGTGCCAATTTTGTTTACAGAATATAGAATTTTAAGAGCATAATTAAGGAAACTATAGAAAATAGCGTGCGCATTTTTAAGAGCATAATTAAGGAAATTATAGAAAAATAACATTTTTAAAGAAATTATAGAAAAATTATGTGCTAACATATTGTACTGTCAAAAAAGGATAATATTTACAAGGATGCAATGGAAACTAGTTCTCAATCAAGTGATCTTGAACTTGTAGAGGAATTGCTAGTGTATTTTGTGGAATGGGTATTTTGTGGAACAAGTTAGAGGTTGTCCAAGAAGAGAAATCCAAGGAGAAAGAAGAGAAAGATCTTGTTGCTCAATAGGTATGCATTTTTCTTAATTGAGGCTCAAGGATCACTTGTTCTACTCTACTGATGGTTTTAAAAAATTCAAATAAATATGTGCCTATTTTGTTTACAGAATATAGCATTTTAAGAGCAAAATCAAGAAAATTATAGAAAATAGCATGCGCATTTTTAAGAGCATAATTAAGGAAATTATAGAAAAATAACATTTTTAAAGAAATTATAGAAAAATTATGTGCTAACATATTGCACTGTCGAAAAAGGATAATATTTACAAGGATGAAATGGAAGCTAGTTCTCAATCGAGTGATCTTGAACTTGTAGAGGAATTGCTGGTGTATTTTGTGGAATGGGTATTTTGTGGAATGAGTTAGAGGTTGTCCAAGAAGAGAAATCCAAGGAGAAAGAAGAGAAAGATCTTGTTGCTCAATAGGTATGCATTTTTCTTAATTGAGGCTCAAGGATCACTTGTTCTACTCTACTGATGGTTTTAAAAAATTCAAATAAATATGTGCCTATTTTGTTTATAGAATATAGCATTTTAAGAGCAAAATCAAGAAAATTATAGAAAATAGCATGCACAATTTTAAGAGCATAATTAGGGAAATTATAGAAAAATAGCATTTTTCAGGAAATTATAGAAAAATTATGTGCTAACATATTGCACTATCTAAAAAGGATAATCTTAACAAGGATGCAATGGAAACTAGTTCTCAATTGGGTGATCGTGAACTTGCAGAGGAATTGGTGGTGTATTTTCTGGAACATGTATACAATTGGTAAAACATATAGTTGGTTGTTCTCTCTCACGGCCTAAAGTATATTTTTTTTTTTCATTTTGGATTAGGGCATTGAAATGGGGCTTACTTTTGCATTTGGAACTACAAGGCAAGAGAGAATGCTTTGCTTCATGCTTGTTCATATGTTATGACTTGATCAGACTAGATGTGGCTTTGGAACTTGCCTGGATGAATAATATGATTGAATTTGTGTTTCCATACCTACTTCAGGTTCTTTATATACTCTGATGATTCTATGAATATTTTAAATTTCTCTTTAATAAACATTTTGAATCTTCTACAAAAATAAATATGTGCCTATTTTGTTTACATAATATGTATTCTCAACTTCTTCCCCTTTGCATTGCCAGCACCTCCAATCCCTGGCATGGGAGTGGGCATGGGAGGTTTCTTTTAGCAAGGTATGAGTGGAATGGGAATGCCTCCCATACTAGCTTATGGTATGCCATCTATGGGTGGCTATTGATGGGATTGAAGAACTTAATGTGGGACACAATTCTTCAATCATACATGGTTTTTTGAGGCTGATCTTTGAGTGGAAAGATTCGATTGTCAAATTGTTTTTATTGTTGTTTGGTTAGTTGATACAAAATAATGAATCGTTAGTATTATTGTATTGGTCAATCAGTTCAAATCTTTCCATGCACCAAGCATTCGATGCCCGAACTGTCACATGATTATATTGTCAAATTTTTTTTATTGTCATTTGGTTGGCTGATACAGAATAATGAATCTTTAGTATTATCATATTGGTCAATAAGTGTAAACCTTTCCATCCACCAAGAATCTGACAAGGATGTTCTATGTCTGAGAACATCATCATCAGATAAGCAGTGAGAGGTCATCAGAATTCTGATGCCCACCCAATTTATTCTAATGGCTATCGAGTTTTGCCGATGGCTAAGAATTGAAGGGTCGTCGAAATTTTGATGCCCACCTAGTTTATTCTGATGACTTATCAAGTTTTGTCAATGCCCAGACTGTCGCACATACAACATCCTCATTGGTGCGGATGTCGTCATATTCATTGGATGTCCGATGGCTAAACCGTGACAGGGCCGTCTAAATTCAGATGCCTGAACCATCACACATACAACATCCTCATTAGTGTGGATGCCCTCGTGCCATCAAAATTCTGATGGCTACATAGTGACAGGGCCATCTAAATTTAGACACCTAAAGCGTCATACATGCAAAATACTCATCAGTGTGGATGCGCTAGTTGTTGTTGGAATTCTGATATCTTATCAATTTTTACTGATAGCTAAGAAGTGAGGGGGCTGTTGGAATTCCAATCTATTCTAACGCCTTAGTCATTGAACATTACCTACAAGGCGTTGGAATTCTGGTGACTTATCAAGTTTTACCGATGGCTAAGGGAAATCATGGTTGTCGTTGAAAGAGTCGTCACCTTCGTTGCAATTCCAACAGTCTTGAACACCATTAGAATGTTCAACTAAAAGTTTTTGATGGTGTTGGTTGTCAGCAGTCCAACAAATTTGAGTCAAAATCATAACGAACAGCCATAAGAATTTGAGGCCAAATATACTAGTGCAACCATAGAGAAAGTCTTTAAGTCTTTATCTACTTCAATAGAAGAGGCCTTTGTGTCATACCTTGTGGTTAACAATCTCAGAAACTTCTTGATAATAACTTCATTTGAGACATCCTCTCCAAGTCCCCTTATTGCATTTACAATTTCATCTACTCTTTGGATGTATTTAGCTATTTTCTCTTCTTCCTTCACTTTTGGTCCTTCAAATTGACCTCTAAGATTTTGCAGTTTGGCCTCCTTTACCTTGACATCTTCTTCATAGATTATTTTTAGCTTGTCTAATGTTTCTTTCATAGATGTGCAGTGTATAAATTTAACAAACTCAATATTAGGTAGGTCACTAAGGATGGCATTCTTGGCTCTCGAATTATTCTCATATTATTTTTTAGCATCAAGATCTATTGGAGGAACTTGATGGAAATTATAACCATTTTTCATAGACATCAAAACCTAAGGAGAATAAATAAGTTTCCATTCTTATACTCTAGAAGGCATAGTTTGTGCCATTAAATACAGGTTCTTTAAAAGAAGAGGATTCATTCCTAGCCATTGTGTTCACTAACCAAAATCTACCCAAGTTGGAGAAAGCTTTTTCAAATAGGGAACCTAGTGCTCTAATAGGTCATTGAAGAACACAAGTGATCACAAAGAGGGGGCTGAATCAGTGATATTCTAAACCTTTAAACCAAAGTGTGCAAATACAAATATATTAATAGCACACACCAAACACACAAAATAGATCACATAACACAACAATTTATGAGGAAAACCCAATGTGGGAAAAACCTCGGTGAGAATAGTTGTTGGAGTCTATTGCTCCTATCCAACCTCACAATAAAATCATTGATTAAAATATGTTTAGGGAGCCAACCCAAGGAGTCTACTATTCCACTCTCTATTCTTTTTCTCTATTTCCCACTTATGCTCTTTTCTCTTTCTACTCCATGTCTCACTCTCTGCAACTAAACTCTCTCCTATCTCTACCTTTAAGAGCTTTGCAATCCCATTTTTTTGTCTAAATACCCTTCTCCATTTTTTATCACCATCCACTTCTCTGCCTCTGCCAACTCAGCTACCTCATCTACCATTGTCAAATCTCTTCAACCACCACTTCATTTAGTCATCTCTCTCACACAAATAGATGCCCATATTAAATGCATTCTTTATGTCTTCTAATTGTTCTTTGTACTCATATTATTATATTTGGTGCAGGAGAACCCCTTCAAGCCCTTCATGATGATAAGTTAGACTCAGAGGAGGGAGGATAAGGAATCAAACATGTCTTTATAATGTATTGTATATGTTCCAATCATGCATTGTGTGTTTGTAATAAAGAACCCCATCTTGTGAGCCAAACTCCTATTTTGGCACTTCTATAAGCCAATTAGGACTTTTGGACAATAGGGGATCAAATGTGTGTAGGAAATAGTTATCCTAGTGGTTTTAATTCTTCTACAATGTTTTAGGAGGGGTTATACTTGACCCAAGGTATTAGGAGGCGAAAGATGACATTTTGACAGCTTTTGCAAAAGTTGTCATGAGCAACTTTTATACACTTTTTGCATTTTTGTTTATTTGAACTCCTCCAATGGATCTAACCTCTTGGTTTTAGTTGAGAGAAGTTGTGGAGTGGTTTATACATCTTTTGGATCCAATTCCCAAGGAGATATTTTATGGAGGAAATTTTTGGTGACAACAAACTAATAAAATTATGAGTTTTTCCTACAATTCTGGAGTTTTGGTACAAGGTACGGTACTGTACGGATTGGGATCAACCCCCAAGGATGTGAATTTGTTGGAGAGGAGATTTATATTTGTTTTTTATTTAGTTTGAAGTTTTAGTTGTGTGTTTTTGTCTTGATATTCAAATTTTATTGTAGGCGCTCAGAAAACCAGGGTTTACCTTGGGTTTTTTCTCCTCCATGGCCATAACTTGCACTTTATCAGTCTGAGACCCATGGGATTTGGTAAAAGGAGAGTATGGTCAATTTTTTTTAGGATTCCAAAAAATTTTTACAAGAGGAGAAAGGGAGAGGTATGCTTGAAGAGACCCCAGGTCGACATCTCTATGTGGCTACCTAGACCATGAACAACAAAGTTACCCTTGTGTGCAAATGATGATGATTCTAGGCATGAAACCCTATAATCCCTTATTTTTTATGGATCCTCACATACCCATGGTGTTTTAATTTCCCATTTTACTCATCTGGATATAGGTGCCTAATAAATTGAGGCCTAATTAGCCCTTTAGGATAGTCAACATCCTACTAGTTCACACCTTTGTTTTTTAGACTCTAACCCTTCCTTTTGGGGATTTGTGTAACTTCCAAAAGGGTACTTGAATCCATAAATTTTTTTCTAGGGTGTTTGATAAATTTTGAACTTAAGGTCCCTTTACCCGCTAAAAAGGGCTACAAGCAAATAGGCCTAATTGTGAGGGTACTATGGGGAATAGGGTTGAATCCTCAAAACTAGGGTTGGATCTAGTTCAAGTGAGTCATGTTTGACCCAAAATAAGTGTTCTAATGGTCCATAACCCTTGGGGGTCTCAAAGTGTATGTTGGAGCCATTTAACCAAGTTGAGTAGGTATGAGTCTTGATGATGGTGAAGGGATTGAACTAATGTTGTAGAGCCTTTTCTTGATAGGATCCCATTATTGTTTTGAGGGGTCAGTGTCATACATTTTGAGGTGTTTGGAAGGTCACAAGGAGGGCTCTGCATCAAGTGGTATCAAAGCTAGTAATAGCTTTGGTAAGGAGATTGAGAATTGAGAGATGTCAGAAGTACAAGAAGAAGAAGTCCCTAGAGGACCAATCACCAACATGGAATTGGAAAAGATTGTGAGAGAGAAGGCCACCACTTGCAAGGAAAATTATATGGGAAGGGATATGGAGCCACTGGTAGTGGTGAAGAAGGGGATGAGGATGAGATCCCTATGCCAGAGGAAGAAGCGATTCCTCCTTACTAGAAGAACTTCCTTAATGCCCTCAAATCCACGGAGACGAGAACCATGGAGTAGAAGATTGATTTGCCAACTTTCACTAGGAATATGGAACCAGATGTTGTGGTAGATTGGATAGACTCCCTGTCTAGTTTCTTTGAATGTGAAGACATTCCAAGACACCAAAAGGTGAAGATTGCTAAGTCCATGTTGAAGGGAGCAGCCCTAACTTGGTGGAACTTTGCCCAAGAGGAAAGATAGAAGGACAACAATCCCAAGGTTGTTTCTTGGAAGAGGATGGTTTCCTTAGTAAAAGAGGCCTATGTACCTAGAGACTATGAAATTCAACTCCATAAGAGGAGACAAAATCTCAAGAAGAAGGAGATGGATGTAAACTCATACGCTGAGGAGTTCCAAAGGATATGTAGGAAGTCTAAAATAAAAGAGGAAGAAAGTGAGAAAGTTGCCCAGTACCTTAATGGATTAAGGTACAACATTCAAGAAGAATTAAACCTTCTTAGCTTGGATACAATTGGTAGATTCCATCAACTTTCTATCAAGGTGGAAGAGAATATCAAAAGGAGACAAGAGCAGAAAAATAAAGGAATAGGAAGACAACAGAGGGGTGGAAGAAATTATTTTAGAAGTAAGGGAAATGGTTTTGGAAACCAAGGTGAAACTAGTCACGAAGGAACTAAAGGAGAGAGTAGTTCTAATAACAATGGAGGATACAATCAAAGAGGTAAATTCAGAGGAAGAAGACCACCATTTAGAGGGAGATCTCAAGGTACAAGTCCAATTAGATATTATAACTGCAATCAATAAGGACACATGGCCAATAGATGCCTTGATTAACGTACTAGTTCCATAGGAGAAAGGAGAAGTAACTTGATTTTAGAGGCTGATTGCCAAAGTGTGGCAAGTGCAAATACATACCAAAGTGTCAATACCCCCAATAGCTATGGCTACCCTAAAAGAGGTGAAGCTTTGATGATCAGAAGATCAGTAACTACTATGAAGATGTATGATAAAGAACCCCCACAAAGGAAGTCTCTATCCAAGACCACTTGCAAAGCAGGTGGAAAAGTATGCAATGTCCTAATAGAATCTGGTTCAACTAAGAACTTTGTGTCTCTAGAGATGGTGGAGAAACTAAAGTTGAGGAGACTGCCTCACCCTTGCCCCTACAAGGTCTCATGGCTCACACAAGGACAACAAGCTATTATGGAAGAGCAGGCTTGGGTAGAATTCCAGATTGGAAACTATAGAGATAGGTTGATGTTTTACATTGCAAAGATGGATGCTTTCCATCTCCTATTTGGGAGACCATGGAAATTCAATTTGAAGGCACAACATGATGGTTCTAGGAACACATATTCCATCACCAAAGATGGTAAGGTGATTGAGTTGCTACCTTTGATGGAGAATGAGGAGGAGACCAAACAAAAGGAGGCCAAGGTGTTGGTGTTAGGAGAGAAGCAGTTCATGAAGAACATGGCAAATGAAGGCATGATCTTTTATGCCCCTATCCCTAGTCCAATAGTAACAAAGGTGGAGAGGTTTGAAGACAAGAAAGAGGACAGATTGAGGTTGGTTGACCTTGGAGTGCAATAGCTACTAAACAAATACAAGGGTGTCATCTCTGATGGCATGCCAAGGTCACTACCTCCCATGAGTGACATAAACCATTGTATAGACCTTATACCTGGATCCACCTTGCCTAATAAAGCAGCATACAAGCTCACACTGGATTAGAATGTTGAGATGACAAAACAGGTTGAATAATTGTTGGAGTCCGAATTGATTGGCAAAAGTTTGAGCCCATGTGCAGCCCCTATAGTCTTGGCACCCAAAAAGGAAGGCACTTGGAGGCTTTCCATCGACTCAAGATCTATCAACAAGATTACTACTAGGTATAGGTTTCCAATTCCTAGGATTGAGGATTTGTTATATTGTTTGGGGGGTGCTAGGTATTTTACAAAGGTTGACTTAAAGAGTGGCTATCATCAGATTAGGATTAGGCCGGAAGATGAGTGGAAGACTACATTTAAAACAAATGAGGGGTTGTATGAGTGGAAAGTCATGCCCTTTGGCTTATCCAATGCACCTAGTACCTTTATAAGGTTAACGAATGAAGCCTTGAAGGATTTCATAGGGAAATTTGTTATAGTCTACCTAGACAACATTCTAGTTTTTAGTCAAACCAAAAGAGAGCATCTAAAACATGTAGACCTGGTCCTAAGAAGATTATATGAAGAACAATTAATGATCAACTTGGAAAAGTGTTTATTTATGTAGGAAGAGATCATTTACTTGGGGTTTGTAATCTCATATGGTGAGTTGAAAATGTATCAAGAAAAGGTGAGTGTCATATTGTCTTGGCCTACACCTAGAACAATGAATGATCTTAGAAATTTTCATGGCTTAGCTACCTTCTAAAGGAAGTTTATAAGAGGCTTTAGCCATATTTGTGCTCCTATGCTTGATACCATAAAGGGAGGATAAAAGTGTAGGTTTAGTTGAATAGAAGAAGCAGATAACTCTTTTGAAACATTGAAGAGAAAAGTTGTTGAGCAGCTGGTCCATACCCTACTTGATCTAAACAAGATCTTCTAAGTGGAGTGTGATTCTAGTCACATGGCTATTGGGGGAGTTCTCAATCAAGAGGGAAGACCTATTGAATTATTTAGTGAGAATTTGAATGAGGCAAAGAGAAGATATTCATCCTATGACCTAGAGATGTATGCTCTAGTACAATCCTTGAAAAAGTGGAGACACTACTTGCTACCAAAAGAATTCATAGTCTTCACAGACAATCAGACCCTTAGCTTTATAAATAGTCAAGAAAAGTTGAATCACTGACACATGAAGTGGGTAGAGACCCTACAAGCTTTCAATTTCATTCTTAAGCACAAGAAAGGGATCACGAATAAGGTGGCAGATGCTTTGAGTAGAAGAGTCCTAACTACAAAATAGATTCAGTTGGAGAGTGTTGGAATAGACACCTTGAAATCCATGTATGAGGGTGATGAAGACTTTGGAGAGTCTTATAGGCTATGTGCTTCATTTGATGAACAGTTTCATGTTGAGTATTCTCAATTTTTTATTTAAAATGGATTGTTGTTTAAGAGTGCACAACTATGCATACCCAAATGCTCTATGAGACTAAATATAATTAAGGAGAAACATTGTGGAGCAATGGCAGGCCATTTTGGTCTTGGCAAGACACTATTTTTTGCCCAAATTGCAGATAGATGTTAGGAGATTTGTGGAGACATGTGTGATCTTCCAAAAGGCAAAGGGAAAGTCCACCAATGTAGGCCTATACCAGCCTTTACCCATCCCTTCAAGACCATGGGAAAGCATAAGTATGGATTTTGTTTTAGGATTGCCTAGGACAAGGAAAGGATATGATATTATTTTTGTAGTGGTGGATAGGTTTAGTAAAATGGCACATTTTTTGCCATGCAAAACCACTTGTGATGCTTCTTATGTTATAGACTTGTTCTTCAAGGAGATTGTTTGGATACATGGTTTGCCTTTGACTATAGTCTCTGATAGGACTGTGAAATTTATTGGGTCACTTCTGGAGGACCCTTTGGAAGAAGCTTGGTAAAAAGTTATCCTTCTCCTCAGCCTACCATCCCCAAATGGATGGCCAAACTGAAGTTATAAATAGGTCACTAGGGAATCTGCTAAGTTGTTTGACTAGATAGCATGGAGAAAGGTGGGATAGTATATTGTCTCAAGAATAAGTCTCCTATAATGATATAGTGAATAGGAGTACTGGTAAGTCACCTATCCAGATTGTATATGGCATCCACCCAAGGGGTGTGATGTAGTTGAGAGAGCTACCTCAAGGAGAAGCCATTAGTACAGATGGGGAAACCTTTGCTACCGCCATAAAGGAAATCCATGACCAAGTTAAGACTCAACTTCAACAATCTATAGAAAGATATAAAGCTCATGCTGACAAAAAAAAGAGATATGTTCAATTCGATGTGAGACTTGGTGTGGGTTCACTTGAAGAAGGAAAGACTTCCAAAAGGTAGATATACAAACTTGATGCAAAGAAAGATTGGACCCTGCCCAATCTTGAAGAAATGTGGCCCAAATGCCTACGAACTTCAACTCCCACTTGATCTTGGTTTTTCACCTATCTTTAATGTTTGTGACTTGACTCTTTATAAATGTAGTGTTGGTGTAGGAGAAGACATAATTCAGGTTATTGTAGATGATGACATTCCCAAACATGAAACACCAAAGTTTACATGGAGTATTTGGTGGCTTGGAAAGGACAATTTGATTCTGAAGTAGTGTAGATGACAGAACAATAGATCAAAGACCATGGTGTAGACCTGCAGACTCTCATCTCAAGTGGACTTGAGATTTCTTCTTTTGGGGAGTATGGTGCAAGAGCACCCGTTCAAGCCCTTCAAGATGATAAGTCAGACTCAAAGGAGGGAGGATAAGGCATCAAACATGTCTTTAGAATGTTTTTTATATGTTTCAATCATACATTGTGTGTTTGGAATAAACAACCCATCTTGTGAGCCAAATTCCTATTTTGGCACTTCTATAAACCAATTAGGACTTTTGGACAATAGGGGATCAAATATGTGTAGGACATAATTATCCAAGTGTTTTTAATGCTTCTAGGATGTTTTAGGAGGGTTTATACTTGAACCAATGCATTAGGAGGCAAAAGATGACATTTTAAAAACTTTTGCAAAAGTTGTCAAAAGTTCTCATGAGCAACTTTTATGCACTTTTTACATTTTTGTTTATTTGAACTCCTCCAATGGCTCTAACATCTTAATATTGGTTGAGAGAAGTTTTGGACTGGTTTATACACCTTTTGGATCCAATTCCCAAGGGGAGACTGTATGGAGGAAAGTGTTGGTGACATCAAACTAATAAAATTCTGAGTTTTTCCTACAAATCTGGAGTTTTGGTACGGGGTACGGTACTGTATGGATTGGGATCAATCCCCAATGATGTGAATTGGTTGGAGAGGATAGTTATATTTGTTTTGGGTTTGGTTTAAATTTCTATTTGTGTGTTTTGCTTCTGATATTCAAATTTTACAGTAGGTGCCTAGAAAACTAGGGTTTACCTTGGGTTTTTCCTCCTCCATGGCAATAACTTGCACTTTATCAGTCTAAGACCCATGGGATTTGGTGAAAGGAAACTATGGTCAATTTATTTTAGGATTCCAGAATTGTTTTGCAGGAGTAGAAAGGGAGAGCTATGCTTGAAGTGACCCTAGGTAGACATCTCTATGTGGCTACCTAGACCTTGAACAACAAAGTTACCCTTGTGTGCAAATGACGATGATTCTAGGTGTGTAACCCTAGAATCCCTTATGGTTTATGGTTCCCCACATACCCATGGTGTTGTAATTTCCTAGTTTACTCATCTAGATATAGGTTCTTCATAAATGGAGGCCTAATTAGCCCTTTAGGATAGTCAACATCCTACTGGTTCAGATCTTTGTTTGTTAGACCCTAACCCTTCCTTTTGGGGATTTGTGTAAATTACAAAAGGGTACTTGAATCCATAATTTTTTTCCAGGGTTTTTGATAAAGTTTGAACTTAAGGTCCCTTTACTCGCTAAAAGGGGCTACAAGCAAATAGGCCAAATTGTGAGGGTACTATGGGGAATAGGGTTGAATCCTCAAAACCAGGGTTGGATCTGGTTCAAGTGAGTCATGTTTGACCAAAAACAAATGTTCTAATAGTCCATAACCCTTGGGCATCTCAAAGTGTATGTTGGAGCCATTTAACCAAGTTGAGTAGGTATGAGTCTTGAAGATGGTGAAGGGATTGAACTAATGTTGTAGAGCCTTGTCTTGATAGGATCCCATTATTATTTTGAGGGGTGAATGTCATAGATTTTGAGGTGTTTGGAAGGTTACAAGGAGGGCTCTGCATCAATATTTAGCAATCTCTATCTGCTTGTTAGATTTGATATCTTTCCTGATGATCCTCTTGAGTCACACACCAATCTGCAACAAATTCACCATTAATTCATTCTCCATCCTCGTAAACTGATTGGATCAACAATTGCTTCCTTTAAATGTATAATTTGTGTAATCACTGACTTTGGCATATCAATTTTTATATTCGACCACTTGAAAGCAACTTGTCTTCATTTTCGACATCAAAATCACTTGGTCAACTCGAGTCAATTACTATATTGAATTATCTTCCCTATCGACACGCAAGCATTGCTACAAAATCATCTATTTTGGTAAAAACCTAATTTGGGTTTATCAAAAACCCTATCACTAAATCTCTGGTAGCTAAAAACCTTTTGGCAATCTTCTCCATGAAATGATGAAAAAGTCGGCTAGTCGATAACACGTGTATTATGCTCTTCCATGCCAACCTAAAAACCCTTTGCTGAATCTCTGGCCTCCAAAATCCTTGCTAGTTGATTTTGTGAAATAGTGAAAATTATCATCCAATTTTGTAGTTTCTTAGGTGGCAAAAGTGATTTGTTGGTCGCCTTCGTGAAATAGTGAAAATCCTTAAGATTTTCACAATTCCACAATGGGTCGGGTTAACGAAAAGGTTTGACCCATGAACCAATGAAAAATTTTGCTGGTAGTCTACATTACTTCAGTGATCTCCTTGCGAAATGGAAAAAATACTTCCTCATGGGCCCCACTACTTAACCTTCACAGTCACCATGACATTTCGTAGTTTGGTATCTTTTTCACTATTTTTCCAAGGGATGGGTCAATAGATAGGTTTGACTAACGAATATCCCTTAAATATCTCTGTGGGCCCAAACTACTACCTCAAAAAATTGGATGATCAATAACATGCATGTTATACACTTTCACAATTTCTTAGGTGATCAAAACTCTTTGATAGTTAACTTAGTGAAATGAAAAAAATCAAATGCTATGTGTTGTATTCTTTTTCGTTGTTTTTCAGCCCTCATTAGTTAGTGCAGAGAATTGTCTACAAACCAATGATCATCCCAAACATGAGTGTTATATACACCTTCTATGTTTCACTATTTCCTTAATCTGCATGAAGTATTTCCCAATGAAATAGCGATGGCAATAACCCGGTGCGAACATTATCGACATCTCATTACAATAGTGTGCAACTAACATGACATGCTAGTCTAACTGCAACCATACTTTTTATGAATCAAACTATTTTTCCCAATGCTTTCACCATACTATGACCTATGTCATCCTTGTCCAATTACATGTCCCAATAACATACTTCATACTTTCCTTTTGTATCCCCTCGTGTGACTAACACGGTGTGTTATACATTTCTACAGCTACACTTTCTCTTTGTGGCACTTATCCTCTCTGCATCTTCTCAATTGTTGACATCAATAACAACCTCTGTCAATAATTAAATCTCAGTATAGTTCTATTCCTTGAGATCATAACCTTCATAATCCTCTCCAACTTGGCAATCCTCATATCAAATATGTTAAAATTTATCCTTGGTTCAATGTAACATCCTAATAAATTGTCTATATAGCATTCATTGACTTGTGACACATTCTCCAAAACTACAACAATCAACAAAAGTGCATTATCTTTGGTTTTCATGATAGGTACTTAAAGATGCCAATTGATGAACATCATCGGTAATGATGAAAATAATCCAACAACCTTTTGGAAGTCCCATCCTATTCCTCTCTACAAGTAACATATAATAGAAGGAAAAGGTGCCAATACACTAACACTTGCATATATGATGGGTACTAAAGTCTTGGGTTTATTTTTATGAAGCCACATTAATGATCCTAAAGCTTCTAGTGACATATTTAGTACCAAATTTGCATTTTCCTCTCACCCATGAAGATGGTAATCCAAGGTAAACTCTAGTCTCATTGCTTTAACCCAAATGGGTGCCAATATATTTAGTAGTGAATTGGGAAATGCCCAGCCAAGTCCAATTGCTTGGAATTTGTGATTTCGAGATACCTTTTTTTATGTGTCAATTGTTTGAGTGAAAAATTTAAACCAACCATATCGATGAATCCTCTTAATACCTTTAAAAACTCTTAGTAACGATCAAAGTTGACATTATCTGATACAAGATTAATCAAAATAGTGCCAAGTTAGACATGGGCAACTTTCAAGAAAGTTTTAACTGCATCATATTTAGATTTTAGAAGTGAACAAATTGGGTAAGATCTCATAACAAGGAGTAAAAATGTAGAATATTGATGTGATGACAAAATTTGACTTAACTCCATCATATTAGTGTGAGTGGAGATACTTCCACATCCTTCATTGATAATTTGAGGGGCCCTTCACTAGGAATGATAGAGAATAAAGAGAATTGCATGCTCACTCAAGTCCTCATATATATAACATCTTCCAGAACCTTGTCCATGGCTCTATGCTCTCCTACACCAAATAGTCCACTTCTAAAATGCTTAAATTCCCATTTTTTTGCAATCATTTCCAGTCCTAAATCGATTGCACTGGATTCCAATGAACCAATAAGTCTAGGTGAAACAATTGAAATAGGGGGAAAACTCTTATCATTTTTATCTATCGTAACATCCTATAATTTGGAATGTGTTGTATCTTCAACCTTCCTACCAAACTCTACATCTTCAAGATTCAATAAACCAAGCATTTCCCTTAACAAATTCACTATCTTGGTAGGTAGCAAGTTAATTGTAATATTTAGGTTGATGGCTGACAACAAAATAGGAACATTCTCCACATCTGAAACTATATCTTTTGCCTCACTATTCTCATTGGAAGAAGTCTTTCTTCTCTCGTGACCCCTACAAACATCTCTTACGTCAAGCATGGGATCTTTTGGAACCTGCAATACTTTCCCATTACATGGAAAATTATTCTCTTCTAAATCAATCTATAGATCACTTTCAAATCTTCCCTCATCTTTCAATGTAGATATTGAAGAATTTGTATCTTCTTTAATATTGGCAGCCACAACATTTTTCATTTCAAGCAATGAAGAACCGGTGCGGGATGAATAATTCCCACTTTAGCATGACCCTCCACTACATGTAAGGTGCCTAATTTATTGTCTAGAGCAATTATCATGGCCCCTTTTGTTCCTTTCCACCTATTTGATTCAAGACTAATTTTACATCCTTGAGAACTCAATTGACCAACAAAGATTAAACCTTGTTTGAAGTGGGGAACATATCTAACATCACACAACAGTCAACTATTTCTAATTTTTTAGTTATAATGAAATATCCCCTTTACCAATAATATCATAAGATCTATTGTTAGCAATAAAAACCCTACTGAAGTCACCCCTTTATAGATTTTTGAAATACTCCTGAATCAATCACCCAATCATGAGCTGCAATTTCATCTTTGGTTAAGATAAGAACACCTGCATCTTCTTGATATACTACAATGGCTTCTTCTTCTTTTGGTTGATTTACTATTTTCTTATAATTCCAACAATTCTTTTTGATGTGTCCCTTCTTTCCACAAAACTAGCAACCATCTATTCCTTTGGATTTTGATCTTCCTTGTGATTTCTTATAATCTCTTGGACTCTTCCCTCTTTCTTTTGATCTTCCCCTGTAATCTACAATCAAATCATTAACCCATGTTGGAGTCTCACTCATGCTCTTCCTTTTCATTTACTCGCTTAGAATTGTACAAACAACATCATCAACTTTCAAAGTATTTGAACTAGAAAAAAGTTACCAAATTTAATAAGAAAGATATCACAACTTTTTGGCAAAGAGGACAAAATTAATAGAACCAGAACTGCTTCATCAAAACTTATTTTATAGATACTAATTGAGTATTAATTTTTGTAAAATTATTTAAGCATTCTACTACAAAACCACCTTTAGCCATTTTCACATTAAACAACCACTTTATTAAAAATACCTTATTTGGTGTTGAAGGTTTTTCATATAGCTTATCCAAAATACTCATCAAATCAGTAGTTGTTGTTTCTTTAGATATGCTAAATGTCATAGATGGAGACAAGCACAACCAAATTGTTCCCAGTTCTTTTATGTCAAAATATCCCAATCTTCATCTAACATAGTTACAATTTTATTTTCTTTACCATGTAATAATCACCACAAATCTTTCTGGTATAAAAAATCCTCCATCTACATTTTCCACAATGAATAATTGTTGTTATTGAACCTTTCAACCTTTCCTTCTTCGGTCGATAATGCCCCCACTCAAAATTGAATCTCTCTTGCTCAAAATAACTAGCTCTAGTACCAATTTTCAAATAAATAAGAGAGAAGATTAACGAAATAAAAACAAAATTAAAGAATAAGATACAAGACACTATTTATATAGTGGTTCACCATAAAGGCTACATTTGGTCCCAAGAACAACAATATGATCTTCATTAACTATTTTCAGATTCATTACATACAATAATAATATTCCTTTATAAGTAATAGCATGAAGACTATCTAGAATGTGAAGGGACAACAATATATTGGAGGAAAAACATGGTTATTGAGTTTCACATTCAACATGAAGTTCTTAACAAGAAGGCTCTCAAATATGGGGGTGCTCATTTTACCCCATAGGATGGAGATATAAGAAAGTGCTAGCTATATTTGAAGGTTTGGGTTGATGGAGGCAACAAAAGTGGTAGATTTTCCAACAAAAGAAAGGAAAAATGGCTACCCCCCACAAGAAAGAGATTGAGGCTCTATTTTGATGTGGCTACGAAGGGAAAACTACGATAGGCCAAAATATGATGTATTTCTAGACTGACAAGGTTGTAGTGGTTTGGTTCATCACCAACAACATTGGGATGTCCACAAACAATGAGACTAAATTGGAAGTTGTGAATAATGGAATGATAGTTCTTAGAATACAATTTGTGTGTGGTGGACACCAAAAGTGATTCAGTGTTATTAATGATATTAAGAATAATTCTAATCCAAACTAGAAGTTGGAAAAAATCATACAAAAGGCTTTGGAGGTTTTTGGGAAACTAAATTTAATAATAAAGCACATATATAGGGAGACCAAAAAAGCAGTTGATTTTCTCACTAATGTGGATGTGGTTGAAGATAAGGAGGATATTATAGATTAGATCATGTAAGAGGTGGGATGGACTATCTTTGATTTTATAGGATGACTATTGTAAGGATCATTAAGAATGGATAAAGAAAAGAATTTACCTATCGATCATGTGGATGGGCATATTATATGTCATCTTTCACACTCTCCCCAATATCCTTTTCTCCATAGTGTAATTGATGCACGTAGGAAAAAGATTGGGAAGATGAGTGAAACTTTGATGTCTATTTGTATGGATCTATCCATTGTAGTATACAATCTTCTATAATAAAAAATCTAAGAATTAGAGGTGTTTAGTGCACAAAAACCTTTAAGAGGGGAAGGAGAAACATATTAGATAGTTTTTCTACCTTTGTGAAGAACCTATGCATAAGGAAGTGCTAAAGATAATCAGTGCAAGATTATGTGCAAATGAGAATGCACACAATAAAAGGGTCTATGAGGTATTTTTCTCCAATTTTGTCTAAGATTATATGATAAATTTAGTGTAGAATCTCTTGGGTTTCCAACATGCTGGCTAGGAACAAAAAAGATGTAATCATGTAGGCTATTTTATCCATCAACAATTGCTCATTCATTGGCTCCATTACAAAAAAATTCAAGGCCAGTGTTGTCTATATGAGTATGGTAGTTGATAAAGCCCTATATCTTTATAAAAAAGGCATTGAAATTAGGATTTATAAGAATTTCATTCTTATTCAAGCATAAGTGAGGACCTGTTCTTATCCCCAAATTCATAGTATTTATGAATATGTAGAAGGCATGATGTATATCATGCATATGCTAATGTGATTATACATATATATGTACATACATACATACATAAAACATACATACATACATACATACATACATACATACATACATTCATTCATGCATGCATGCATACATGCATATATGCATGCCTATATACACACATACATAATTTGATTTCATTAACACACACTCATATGTATATATATATATATATATATATATATATATATGTATATATATATGTATACATATATATATACATATATGTATATATATATGTATATATATATATATATGTATACATATATATATATACATATATATACATATATACATATATATATATATATATATATATATATATATATATATCTACCTTGTTGTATTTCTTCATCTTCCTAGACTTATACATCTATATTTATATGTACCTTTTTATCTCTCCATATTTATCCTTCTCTCTCTCTCTCCATCTTCCTCTCTTCATTTTCCTTTCTCTCTCTCCCTCTCCATCTCCTTCTCCATATTGTTGGTATTATGGATATGTTGCATTATTTTTGTCATTGATGTCAACACTTATCCTTCTAGAGATCTTTGGTTATGTTCATCGACAAGTTTAGTGACTTATGCACAGTCACCGGTATTTGGTTCATTGGAAGGTTATATTGTTCATCAGCACTGAGGATGACTTGTTATCATCTGGAGATCACTTGGTTATGTCACAGACATAGTCTGGACACTTGGTTTTGGTGATTTGGTTATTGGTCTAATCGGGTTGACATATTTGTTGGTATTGGTAAATTGGTCTAGGTTATGGACCGACATGAGTTATCTATTATAGATCAGCACGACGTGTTATGAAGATGATTTAATCAATTGGTATTAATGATTGAGCCAACATGATGCATCACATCTTGGCTTACCTGTAATTGATTTTATTGTAATATTCTTAGTGAGCCAACCTACACATTTGGTCTTAGGTTCTAGTATATATGTAAGATCTCATTTATGAGATAATGTATATAGGTAAAAAGATATGTAAGGTTATGGTATTTGTAACATGGTATGTGCGAATATTGAAGATCATATGAGAAGACCATAGAGAAGGTTCAAGGAAGGTTTGAAGGAGATAAGCAGAGCTTAACTTGTACTGAATCCAACATTGGAGATGCTACTTTGAGCAATACATTATCATTGGATTTAATCATCCAATTGTAGTCAGTGTGACTCCCTTCTTGTAATTGAGCAGTGAGCTCTAGGCAGCTGGCCTTTCTACATGTACAGACCCCATTTGTACACACATACTATCTGCAGTAGTATCACCTCATTGTGGGTAAGTTTTCCCAGCATGGTTTTTCCCCTTAAAGGGTTTCCACATACAAATCTCTATGTTATGTGTTGTTTCTCTTACTATTTCATGCATTAAGCTTTGTCGGTATTAATATTAAATATTAATCCATTAATTGGCATTAAGTTTGGATTACCGGTATTATGTATCAAAGTTTGATTAAGTTATAATTGGGTTGAAATAAATAGACAACTGATTCAGGCCCCCCCACCTCTCAGTTGCCTCTGGGTCCTAACACATATCTATCTTCCTCTATATCTACTTGTATCTCTATGAAAAACATAATGTTATTTCATTCACACACTCACATTAGGCCTCCAATGGATCAAAAAATCATTATCACTAATTTTTGGTCCCCCATATTTACACACAGATCAATATAAGAAATGTTAACCTTTTTCACACTATTGGTTGCATATAATCCCTAATATGTAATGCAATTCAATTCATATTAATACTTTTTTTTTATGCTCGTCGTTATGTCTCCATGCCCTTAGATGCTATAATAGGGGCATATAGTTGTCATAGTGTTGTATGTATTTCCATAGGTGTTTCCAACCATCAAATATTATTTTCCTATACTAGAGGTAAAGCTTCATTCCTTCATAGAGATATCTAGCCCAGGATATTACAACAACAATTACTCGACTTACCTTATTTAATTTTTGTGCACAATGCATTCATGTCAATGATTTATGCTACATGTTTTACATTAATTCTATGCTAGACTTACCTTTATATTCCATTTATAATTTTCCCCTCTCCTCCAATTCACTTCATCTAATGGATGTAAACATTTAAAAGAGGGTAACATTTCACTATTTCTCATTTGTTGGACTTATAAATAATTATATGTACCAATATAAGGATTCACCACTCTCTCTAGATATAATTATATCACATTGCTCAATATTTTCTAATATAAAATACCACTTTTCATATTAGTAGAATCATTCTAACCATATTCTCTCATCTCTTATTTTCAAGGAAGTTAAGTAACAAAACAACTTCCTCAACTAACCTTGAGAGGAGGGTAATGCAAAAACTTTTACATATCATTACAACAGTTCCAAAAAATTAACAGAAATTGACATAAATAACATGCATACCACAACACAATGATTTACATCAAGAAAACCCTTTCGAGAGAAAAACACCACACTCCAAAAGCCACCCAATATATTATTTAAAAATCATTAACATATTGTAATATACTTGCAAAGTAAGCTTCTTACATGAGTATCACTTATAGAGAGCCAAAGGCAACTCAACAACTATCAGAATCTTCAAACACATCACAATACTCAATCGTAATACAATTCCCTAATAAAATAGGGTTTCCTTTTGGGGAAAACAAAGTGCACAAAATATCCACTGCTAGATTTATGACCTAATGATAAATGGTCAAGATATACAATGACAAATTATAGATAAAATCTCACTTTGGCTACACTACCCCCAAAATTCCCTGGACCCCTCACCGAGGGGACCATCCCCCCAGAGCCTGCAAAGGGGGTACCCCCCCTTGCAAACCCTTGTGCTCATTTATCAGCAATAACTTTTTATTATTGCAAGGTTGAAGCACTAATTTCCTTACATTGTTGTCATTAAGATCAAATTTCACATGTAATTTTTTAAATGTATACTTACATGAAATAATGTATTCATTTCATATATTTTCTCAATTTTGTGGGTTCCTATTGAGGCAACATATTAGAGGATGAACATAAACAATAAAACTTTAATTACTAAATAGGAAACCTAATATATCCTTTTTATGTGTTACAATTTCCCTTATACTTCCAAATACATGTTCATTTAACAATCAAATTTCTACATCAAATTTTGACATCCATGGTAAGTTGCATGTTGTTGTGGGCTCATTTTAATGGAATGTATTAATACAATAACATACTAACAAATACCACACTCTTGTACAAATTCAGGATCATCCCCTGATGACGTATTCCTCTTCATTTAGTATTTATCACATATATGCTTGACCCTATCATGCACATATATCGACACATATTTATGCATAACATTTTATTTATTATACACCTATTGTTGCCTATAGAAATTCTTTTTTGGTAATCATATTGACACTTTCCTAGTTTGGATCAATTATGTAGCATACAATATTGATCTCATGCAATGTGCAGTTCACCTAAATTCAAAACATAGTATATTTTAAAGTATTTTTGGTTCTCATACATTCCACTAATTTCTATGAGACTTGATACATGTTTATACAATCAATTTCCATGTCTAGTGCTTACAAGAATTTAGTATATGCTTATTCACAATATAACTTCCTAAATATTACAAAGACAATCATTTTAGGAACACATCACTTTGGAGAAATAAAAGAAACCTAATTCTACAATAAATTATTTTGGGGTATTTGCATTATTGAAGAATATTGTATTAAATCATTTCTACAATCATAAATCTAGTTTCATGAAGGGGATTGACATATGGTCCTTATGATTTGGTGATTTTCCTAAAGTATACTTAATACTAGTGATCCTTGACAAAAATGCAAATATCACATTTGCTTAGCTATAAAGAACTTTCTCTTTTTAAAGTATAAAATCACTTCCAAACATTAAATCATTGTTTGTCTTTGTTAAGCCCTTGTTAACAAGTGTATTGTTCTCATTATGTCTCCATGCCCTTAGATGCTATAATAGGGGCATATAGTTGTCCTAGCGTTGTATGTGTAGACGTATAAAAATGACCATATTCCTAAATGAATATTTAATTTTCATTTTATTCTCATTCCTCTATTTAGTTAAATCTAATTTAATGAAATTATCCACATTCTTCTATTTAATTAAATAAATTATTCAATTTATTTATTTAAATTCACTTAAGCCTTTTATATCATTTAATTGAATAAATCATTTTATTTAACTAAATCCCTTCTCTCTACTTTTAATTAGATTCACATTTAATTAAATAGTTCACCACAATTAAATAAATCTAATTTATTTAAATCCCCCACTTACAACCAAATTAAAATAATGCAATTTATTTTAATTTAATCCTAATATTCCTCACCCACTTGCATTTTCCTACATCTCCCACTTGCCTCCTAAACCCCCTTCCTAAATTCTTCTAGAATCCCTGTAATCCTAATCAATTAACTTAAAACCCTTCAATTACCCCCTTTCCCTAAATTTGAGGAGGTCACTTCTCAAATTTGGAGTAAAGTCTTCCAAAGGCATTGAAGCCTTTATGCCTTCAACAAGATAACTTGTTGAAAACCCCCAAATTTGGAAGGACTCTTACAAATTTGTCCCCAATGTCTTCCAAATCATTAATGGTTAACTAGCCCTTAGTGGCATGGTTAGAGACTTTTTGCCTAACTCAACCCTCATCTAACCCAGGGTTATGATCAAGCATTCATTGCTTTGACCATGGTTATTCCTTTAACCCTTGCACAAGAGTTTACCCCTTTGGTAAAAGCTTTATCCAATGGATAACCCTAACCTAACCTTAACTCTTACCTCCTAGGGTAACCATGGGGTCTTCTCAAGCATTTAAGGCTTCTTACTTCTCCTCTCAAGCTATCTTATGTTGACAATTGTCACCATTTCACTGGTGAGAATTGTAAACTTGGATTGATAACTTTCAATCCTAACCATTGATTAGATCATTTAATCCTCACCATCCATTGCCCCATTTTTTCTATAAATAGAGCTCTCATCCCTCCTTTTAGCATCATACTTATACTTAATTTTAACAAGCATTTAGCCTCTCTTTGTAATATAAATAAATCTAATAATCATTTTAGAGTATTTCTATCATCTTAGATTATATCATATAGCTAGTATATCATGTTAGGATAGTATTTTTACTAGCTTTGTCATCTTATCATCTAGTTTAGTTCATTTTCTAGAATCATGCATAAATAGGATGCATTCATACTAAATTTGATCAAAAGCATCCCTCATTCTTGCATTTGTCATCCCTAAGTCACTTTTCTTAGTGGTCTAAGAGCAAAGGCATCGGCTTGAGGGGCCTTGTGAGATAGAGAACCATGGAACACTCCTTGGGAAGTTGAGCTATTCCTCATGGCTCCATAACTTGCATCAAGAGTCTCATAGGTGTGTGGGCAAGTCTTTGAATATTTTCATCATTTTGGATTTCATTGAACTGCTTTTCTTGCATACATTTCTGGTGCCCACCGTGGGGCATAACCCCATTAATAAAATCGGTTTTTGAATTTGATCAACTTTACAAATATGTTGGAAACAAGAATCGGTGTGTAGGGAACTTTTCTTAGCACATCCAATTAATTCTTCAATGCATCTGATATATTGTTTGGCACGTTGAACTCATTTCCTAGCATGTAGAAACGCTCCCTTAGCGTATAGAATTTTAAAAAAAATTTGTGTAGCTTTCAACGTGGGAATTTAACAGTCTAGCGCATTTGAAAAAATAGTTTAGCACGTAGGGTCTGTCGGATAGCGCATCTGGGGCTTTCTGTAGCATGTACAGTGTATTCTATAGTGCATCACAGATAGAAGACAAAAAATAATTTGTAACAGAGAACTCAAAAGTTAGACTTGTGGAAGTCCACAAAGCCATCATTTTGCTAACTGATTAACTATTTGTTTTGCAGGTTACTAATGGTTTAATTGTAGGTTTGGAGCTTATTTTTATTTAAGCTAGATTTAAAGTAATTGGAAGTTTTTACTAACTTAGCTAAGTTAGTTAAAAAATAATAATTTCTTTCATTTCTTGTTTAAAGCTAAAAATTGAACTCACACCTTATTTGGGTACCTAAAAAGAACCACAACAAAAATCTTTCTGGCTTTCCTAGGAGAAAACTTTCATTTGGGCATCTAAAAAGAACAAACAATCTTTCATTTTGCAAAAGGCTTTAAAAACAACCTCACCATCCTTTGGTGTTTAAAAGGATCAAATTTAATTTTTGCAAGGTAAAAGAACCACACTTGTCTAGTTTTATTCAAAGTTAAAGAGGGAAGTTCTTCCCCTTTGTCGATTTATTTTGTTAACCAAAATCAAAATTTTCCTTTGTTGACCAGGTTTCATTTTCTAGATTAGATAATCATTGATTTGATGGAATAAAATGAACACCATGTTTTTGTGGAGCAATATCTCCATATAGATTTTACCAAATCATTGAAATAAAAGGCTAAAAAGAACACTTTTGTTCTTCATTTCAAAAGTGGTAGGTATATGCTCTCCCCTTAACTGAGTGATCAAAAAGCCAAACCACTCTTACGCTTTCAGTGTTTTTAAACATTAAAACCTTTAGCAAGCCTGCCCTCCCGAGGAGTTGAACAACTCTTAAAGCCATTCTTTAGCCGGTGTGAGGGGAATGACCTAAGTGGGGAACAACTTTGATGCCAAGTGTCCCAACCCACTATAATCAAAAGTGGAAAGTGATGAAAGTCCTTTTCAACAGTTGCACGCAATGATTAACCTTCCCCCAATATCTTTAAGATAAGTAAAGACTTTTTTCTAAAGGTTGGGAAGCCTCCTGAGGGAGTTTATCACTAATGGTCGAACGGGAAGCTTGATTACAAACCTTAGCATTAGAAACTTTGAGCTGAGTCAATATCCAAACATTTGCAATATCATAGTGCAAGGGTGGTGGAGAATCCGCCCCCAAGATTGCTCACCATATATCTCCCAAGATAACTACTCAATTGTGAAGCAATTCACTTTGAGTTAATTTTTAGCAAAAGGCAAAAAATGGGCACCCCCTAGGGGGTGACAAGGTTGTTTGAGCTGACGAAGTATCAAGACTAGTGAGCTATGGTATTTTCAACGACCCTTGAATAAAGAGTTTGATTGAATTGCATTTTTTGTATCCAAATATGTTAAAACACTGGGGATTTGAAAACATCCTTGCAGAACATACACTCTGTGAGGCCCCACCCTGACTCATCATAGCATTTCAGTGTTTTTCATGTTGAGACTATTATGGATGCTTTATTTTTATGCATTATGGATTTACAACTTATATGATTCCATGATTTGGATAACTTTGATGTATATTGATGCTTCATTTCTATGCATTATAGATATAGAACTCTATATGATTCTAGAATAGGCTAACTTTGTGATGATGTATGTCATTATTGGATTTGCAGGACTTTACTATGATGATAGAAATAGGATGCATGTCTTATGTATGGATCAAAATTATGAGGATTATGATAATTAATTATGTGGATTTATTTGCATGTAAGATATATTGATTTGTTAATGTCAAATTGTATACAGAGTGTTTGATGTGTATTCTTATTCATGTGTTTAAATATTATATGAGGTTATTTGGAAGTACTAATGTGTAATTGAGATGCACAAGAAAATTATCCATGTGACCATGGAAACATTATGGAGAACCAAACCTAGACCTATGTATGTTCCTAAAACTAGGGGTTGTCTATTTAGAGAGACAACACCCCGTATGTATCATATTTTATTTGTGAAAGTAAATGTTGCATGTGTGTTAAATTGAATTATTAAATTGTGTAAATCCAACAAGAGACAAATTTCATGTGTAATTTTGTAATGTATTTTATTGTGTCACTTGACACGTGTTGATTTATGTCTTGAATTTTGACTTGTCTCTTGAAGGGAGTTGTTTCAACCATAGCCTTTTCAAACATTTGAATGTGGTTCTAAAGTTTCCTTGGGTAGAGAATCTTTGGAGTGGCCAACTCAGGTTTGACCCGAAAGTTAACTTCAGATGGGTTTATAAGGGGTCAAATGGACTCCTAGGGGTAGTTTAAAGGTGTTTCCTAAAGTCCATAAGGTATACCTATGGGTTAGGAGTATTTTTAGGCATGTGTCTACTCCCATGTGACTATTTAGTCACCTCAAAAAGTGAGTTTCCTAAGGTGAGAGAAAATTCAAAATTAGAAGGTGCCATCTAGGTCAGATAACCTTCCCTTTTGATGTGAGATCCTTTTTCCACTTTCTCTTACTTTTTCCTTTTTCACTTTTAGTAACCCATGAGAACTCTCATTGACGTCGTTTTAGGCAAGGATTAGAGATTTTGTGGGTAATCACCCACTCTCCCTTTTTGGAGATCATGAAATTTTGAAAAGCATAGTTTTGGGATAGAATTTTGGCTAAGTGTAGAAGAAAGGATTTGTGGAATTGGGCTGCTCATCCTCAAACTATTTCTAGCAAACCTTTGGGCATATTGAAGGTTGGTTCATCTTCTCCTTTTGTTCTTTTTACATTGCATGTTTATGTTGGAAATATTGTTTGTATGTAAAAGTTGTTTCCTTGTATTTTCTTTTGTGAAAATTATTATGCGCCCTATCTTTTATTCTTTTATGCATTCCTGTGATTTGGGAGAAACCAAGGCCTTCTACTCTTGGGAGAGTAGGATGGTCTTGCGGGTGGTAGGAGTTTGACAGCATTCGAGTGAGAGGCTCTCATTATGAGAGTGATCTCAAGGGGTGTATATGTGACCCTTGTTGCATGGCCATGTTTATGTATTTGGGGGTCATAAGGAGGGAAAGTATGGCATGAATGCCTTGGGGGGCATAAGGATGTGGGGTTAATGAACTTATGATATATCTTTGTTTGCCATGAGGTGGCTTTGTCATCTACCATTCTTGCAGTCTCCTCAGGGTATTTGGTCCACTACCACCCATGTAAAAACATCACATTTTGTGATGAAGTGTATCCTTGGTTGGGAAATTGTTTGATGTATGTTTTTCTCTTGCTTGTTGTGTTTGCATGTGTGTAACCTATCTAGGGCTTGGTTCTCCAAGCTCGGGGGTGGCTTCTAGTAAGCCTAGGCTAGGAGGTGAGCACTCCATGGTCAAAGCCTTATGATTTATTTGTAGGATTGCTTGGAAAGAAAAGAAAAAAAAGACAAGCTAGGAGTTGTTGTTTGTACTTGATTTGCAGAAAGAGAATAAGAAATGGGATACTATATTTTAGTTGCAGAAATGTAAATGAAAGGTTGCATGTTGTATTTATTTGTTTGAGCCTCCTTTGATAGTAAAGAGAGGCTAAGTGGGGTTTTCTTCCCTTTGTAAAAGTTACTATTTTGGAAATGATAACGGTTTTCTATTTCTTGTTTTATCAAAAAACATATTCTTCTATTAAGTTATTATTGCAAAAATGAAAAGTTTATATTTGGAAATATGTTCTTATAGTTATTGAAATAATGTTTGTGGTATTTATGTTTATTCTGAAGATAAAAGTCCATTTCATCTCTTATAAATAATGAAAATAGTGTAGATACATAAACTAGAATAGCATGTAAGTATTAAGCTAGAAATGCTCTCTTAACCCTATTTATTTAGTTTCAAGTGCAAATATAGTAACTAAGAGTTTAGTATGGATATAAATGTGGTATTCATCTTAGTAAAATAGTTTTACATGAAATTTTAAGTTGTATTAATGCTACTGTAAATTATCTAAATCAGCCATTTTATTCCTTACAATATTGCAGAAAACAAACCTAGATAAAATAAATAGTTTGTTTAAAGTAAATAAAAGGAAAAAAAAGATTTCCCTATTTCCATGATGTCCATACTTGGTTAATTTTTGCATAATTTTAGAAAGCAAAGAAAATAAATTCATATTTAGTTAAATCAGAAACTAAATCTATTCTTAATTAATATATATATATATATGGATCTACATATATTATTTAATAATGCTCTTTGCCTGTGGAACTATTTTTCTGAAAGCTTTAAAATCACAGAAAAATATATATATAAATAGATATGAATACATATATATATAAATAGATATATATACATATACATATATATATATATATATTTGGTATTTTTTTATATCAAAAAATAAAATAAAAAACAAAATTTTGGGGACCCTAACCCTACCCCCCAAGGGGACTCAAAGCTGAGGCTCCCATGGGCTCTCCCTGGGTGGTGCAGGCTCTCTATGAGCTACATCCCACAGAGACACCGCAAGCGCCACTGTGTGTCACGGTCCACAGAGGCTCCGTAGCACTGCTGCAGGCCCCGCCTCGCAAAGGCAACCATGGTCGCTGTTGCAGGCCGCGTCTCGTAGGGACGTTGCAGTGTCTCTGTGGGCCGCGACCCGCAGTGGCGCCAATGGCACTGCTGTAGCAGCTGCACCCTCTTACATCGGCCCCCTATGTATAACCTCCGCCCCACTACCGCTACTTGCAACACAAAACCCCCCATGCGGGCTCTCCTCCTACGCCTTGGCAAATTCGGCCCTCCTCCCTACACAAAAGAAAATATAAAACTCTAACCCAGTTCAGGTTAGGGTAGCATGAAAAATAATAAAAAAATTAAATGGAGGGTTAAGTTTATACAAAAAAAAAATTTAGGTTGTCATGGTTATATTATTATTAGGGTTAAGTTTTAAGGAACCCTATATCCTTATATATATATATATATATATGAATGTATAACTCTAACTTTAGAATTATTATTTTACGTTTGTATTTTATATGTTTATATAAACATTTAAATATGATGTTTCAAATTTTAATTCTTTTAAAACTTTATGTTTTAGGAAATTATAACAATTTCTTTTGTATGATTTTTTGCCATAGGGGATTAACTTTAGTCCACCTAAATTTAGGCTTGTCGAGAATAAACTTTATAGGGTAAATTTTATTATGGATTTATTTAGCCTTGTAGACGTCTAAAAATGGTCAATGCTTGTGGAATCATACTTTAACATTTGCGCATTGCCTTATTTTAGGGTTTTTGCATCGCATTAACATTTCTCCTATGATTTGCACTTGGTCTTTATCATTTGCAAGCATCGAGTCCTTCTTCTGCATTCTTCATTTATCTCGCTTTCGAATTTGGTCTTGTCGATAACAATATCAGTCATGATTTTGGTCAATCTTATCCTGTCGCATCTATCTGCGTATTCATTTGTCATCATTTTGGACATCGTCAATCCTAATTAGGGTTTTGTCCTCTTATCAATCTTGTCATCATGCGATCAATTTGTCATCAATCATTGTCATTTTCAATCTTATCATCATGCCATCGATTTGTCATCGATCGTTGTCATTTTCAATCTTGTCATCTTGTGATTGATTTGTCATCGATCATGGTCATTTTCAATCTTGTCATTTTGTAATCTATTTTGTCATCGATCGTTGTCATTTTTGTCATTTTGCAATCGATTTGTCATCAATCGTCGTCCTTCTCAATCCCATCAATTTGGATCAATTTGTCATTGTTCCTCGTCAATTGGCGCATTTGTCAATCAAAGCATTTATCAATCAAATCATTTATCAATTCAAAATCATGATCGAATCGACATCAAATTAATCTTACCTCAAGACCTAATTGTCATCCTTGCATTTCTAATTTATCTTCTAGGGTTTCATGATTTTATTCATTTAACCCTATTTGTCATTTCTCCCTCTAGGATAAATTATTTATTTATTTATCCTAGGTCTTCGTGTCACAATTAAATGTTTAATTTAATTGGCTAAGTAATTATTCTTCTTTGTGTGAATTAAATAATAAATGACAAATTATTAATTGATTTACCTAATTTCTCCTAATTCCTAATTTTCCTAGTTTTTCATCAATTTCTAAATTCCCTCTTTGTGAATTAATTAATAAATGAAAAATTATTAATTAATTCACTAAATTCCTAATTTCCTCATTTTCTAATTTCCTAATCCTATTTTCCATTTTTTCTAATTTTCCTAATTTCTAATTCAATTTTTGACATAGAAATTTGTCATAATTTTGTCATAAATTATCAATCAATCAATTTTGCATAGAAAGTGCAAATTTGCCATAAATTTGTCATAATTGACATTCTTGATTTGCAATTTCCATTTGAATCTCTTCATGCTAATTTGATCATCTCTCCAATTTGTCTATAAATTGGATGATTTTCTTCAATCCCAACTAATCACATTATCGAACGAATCACTTTTCAAATCGATTCTCAAATCAATCACGCTTCAAGTATTCTTGAGCAATCATCTTGTCTACTTGCTTTCATATCATGATCATGCACTAGTAGGTGAGATCCACAACAAAGCTATTTGAAGGAGAAACAAGGACAATGGAGCCACATGAAGGAGACATTCAAATCTGCACTTGGTTTGCTTAATTTTCAATCTTGAATGTTTTGTTTTCATGTCTTTATTGAGTTTGTTAGGATTGATCATTGCATTTGAGCTTTTGTGATTGAGCTAGATTACTAATATTGATATTTGCTTTGATGATTTCCAATTTCCTAGCTACATTAATTGGTGAACCCGATGTGAACTAACCACTTAACCATGCTTTTGAGTGCCTTTGAGTTGATTTGCAGGTTAAAAACCCAAGAAACAGGGTAATGCAGGACTTTCTGGGAACTTCTGTGCCTGTGTCAAGCATTCTGCACCTATGTTAAGCATTTTGTGCCTATGTCAAGGACAATGTGTGCCTGTGTCAAGCATTTTGCACCTGTTTCAAGACTTCTGCACCTATGTAGGGACAAAAATAGAGGTAAAAGGCAGTGTGTTTTTACTTGCAAATTGTTCTATTTTGCATGCTGTTTCTGCTTTTTGGTTTTTTTGGTACTGATTCTCTGTGCAGAACCTTGGCATATGCATGGCAAAGACAACAAATGAAACTACTAACATGTTTTTGTGCAGGTTCGATAGTCAAAGACTAAACATATCAAACTTCTGACTTGGGTTTTGTAGGTTGCCTTGGACTACAACTAAACTTTGTGTTTGAAATTAATATTTAGGCACCTAGTATGATTTCTAAATAGGATGGAATGAATATATGTTTGCTTTGATTGTTGAGTTTGATATTGGAGTAGGAGAGTATGCTCTCATCCTTCTTAGGGTGATCAGAAATCCAGATCTTCGATACCATGCTCATGTTTTTGATTGTATGTCACCTTTAGAGGGCCTGCCTTCCTGACCATTTGCTTTTGTAAGCAAGTGATAATCATGAGAAGGGAATGACCCAAAGTGAGTATGGCTAGAATACCTTGGCATTCTAACTCACTATAAACAAATACCTGATGGGCGAAAGCTTTGAAGGAAGGGTTACGTGGGAATTGCAGTTACTTGGGAAGTGATGACCCTTGAACTCTTTCTCATATTACCATCTAAGTAGGACCTCATGGTCTAAATTGTGCTTGCATGACTACATTTTTTTGGTATCTTGATGGGCTTAATGTCTCAATCACACTTGCATGACATCAAGGAGTAACGCTTAACAGAAATCCTTACTAAACACCTTGTATTTAGAGGCCAAAAATCCTTCTAGTTGCTTGAGAAGGACAAGTTTGGATACTTGGAAGAGATACTAAGTTCTCCATGGGGAGATTTCCATGGGGACTGATGCTTGGCTGCCCTGAGAAGTGAGTGTCATGGAGGGGAGCCCGTGGGGTCAAGCATCTATGTATTCTCCTTGAATCTCATAATGAGTCTACCTCTCAAGTACCTAATGTCCTTGCCTACCATAAGAAATGTGTTAATGAGCATGATTGTCTTGAGTCTAAGTTGAAATATCTTGTCTTCTTTGTTTGTCAAAAGTTGAATTGCATCTCAAGACAAATTGATTCAAAAAAAGGTTAAACACAAGAACATTTCATCCAACAAGGTTCAAAACATCTTCAAACATGGTTGTCAAATATTTTTCAAAATCTTGTCTAAACATTCATGTCACTTAGATTTAGGTTCATCCTAGGTTTGCATTTTGCAAAATCATTGTCAAGTACAAAGGTTAAGTTTTACCTAGGTCATACTCCTTTTTCATATCAATAAAAGTAATCCATTTACATGTGTCCTCTTGCATTAAGAGTAATACCATTGTCATACATTTGCATTTGCATACCCTAGGTCTCTTC
Source organism: Cryptomeria japonica (assembly GCF_030272615.1). Taxonomy (NCBI): domain Eukaryota; kingdom Viridiplantae; phylum Streptophyta; class Pinopsida; order Cupressales; family Cupressaceae; genus Cryptomeria; species Cryptomeria japonica. The sequence goes on along the minus strand of NC_081413.1, from coordinate 65,648,902 downwards.
ATCAAGCTTAGGTCATTATCATATCATATTAGGGTCATCTGCATAGTAATTGTCCCTTTGCATATAGTGTTAAAACTAGGTTTTGTCATACTTGAGTAATCCAAATCTTTGATAAACCCTAAGTCATTGTTAGGAAGTCTAGACCTTATCAAACCTTTTCTCTTTTTGTCATTATTGTCATTTGGTCAAACCTAGCTTAGTATCCAAGCATATAGGGGAGACATTGTCATTTGTCCTTTTGTCACTTGGTCCTTTTGTCCTTTGAGGTCTAGACATAATTTCAATTTCCTAAGGGTCTCTTTTAGATTTGCATTCCAAAAAGTTTGTCAAAATCTTGAAAAATAACCAAAAACATAGATTGCATTCTCATTTATTTAGTTTGCATTTAGTTGCATATCATATATTGTCCTTGAAAATTTTCAAAAATATTGCATTTGCATAAGTGACATGCCTGTTGAAACAAGATCAAAATCTAAAAAGATGGGTGAACCAATGTATCAACCCATTGACAACATATCAAATTCACAATTTCAAACTAGTCAAATAGTACAAATTGAAGGTTTATCAAACACATCACTACCACCATATGGAATAGTTCAACTTGGACCACCTCCCTTATATGAACCAGTGTTTGTACCTATGAAACCAGGACATGGGAGTGTTCCACCAACTCCAAGAGGAAATGCACCTTTCAATTGGAATCAACCAAACTTGCAACATGAAATTCAGACACTACATGAGGAACAAACTCTTTCACAAGGATTTGGTTCAGATCAAGGCATTCAACAAGAAACTAATCCAAATGTCCAACCAGATTCTTCATCAGATTCTGATGCTTTTGATGATGTTGATATGTTCCTTCAAGATCCAAAGTTGACAAAAAAGATGGATAAATTCTTAAACAAGGTCTTTAAGATGTTCCCACAAAAATATCTTAACATGATGAGTAATGTGACCTCCTCAAGTGAGCAAATCAATGTGCAAAAACAACAAGGCAATGAGCTGTTAAGTTTCTCTCCACATCCAAATGAAGGAAATATGCAACAAGAAACTCAACCTACTTTGATGAGTAAATGTGCTTCAAAGGCATTGACAATGACTATTCCTCAAAAGTCACCATTTGAGACAATAAATAATCCATTATTCAACACAACACCTATAACACAAGATCAAATGAAGACCACGCAAATATTGATAGCTATCCCTCAACAAGAAGTGGTTCCTTACATGCATACAATTGGATCAAAATCTAAGATGCAAGAAAGCTTCACGACTGGGATGCCTAATATCACCAATGTCCAAAACAATTCCATGATGCAACAAAGTTCTTATGTCCCATTAAGCTCAATATATTTGCCAAACAATATTGCAATAGATCCTTCGATAATGGTAACACAAAGAGCTATGGATAGTGGTTTGCACAAACAACACTTGTTCCAACAATTGAGTAATACACAAAAGGTACAATCGAATGTGCAAACAAGCAATGTACAACAACAACAATATCACATTCTACAACAAATTGCAGCACCTTCTGCCCCATTACAAGTTAATGCAAACTTGCAACCATCACAGTGGATTGGACAAACAACAAGCAAGTTAATGCAAGTGCCATACCCCATCTTAAGGAGAAACAACAAAAACCACCCAAACAAAGTTTATTGCAAATGATGGGATATACACCGCAACAACAATTGGCACAAAGTCAACAAATTCCGATTCATCAGCATCAACAACATGTGCCTCAATATGTGCCAAGGCAAATAAGCTATCATACTTCACAACCACAATTGGCATCTGTGCAATATCAACAACATCCTCAATTGCAATATCAACCTAGGCTACAAGAAGCACAGCAACAAGGTCAATATCAAGGCATGGCGCAACCACAACAACAAGAGATGTACCAAGAACATTATATGGGGGAGACACCAAAAACGGCCATTTCAGAGCATCAACAACCGATTGGAAACACGATGTATCGACAAAGAGTACCCACCAGGATTAATGATGAACCTCCAAAATCTGATACAATTGCGCAACAGCTTGAGAAGTTGCAATGACAAGTTAACGCATTAGAAACTAAAGGAACAAAGAAGTTGTATATAGAGTAGGATTTATGTCCTAATCCATTTGATAAGAGCTTATACATGCCTCCATTCCATAAACATTTTGAGGCACCTAATTTTGAGAAATATAAAGGGAATGGCAATCCAAAAGATCACATTCGAGATTTTTTCATGGCATGTACTGAAGTGAGTTATGAGGAAACATATTTAATGCGCTTATTTGCATGAAGTCTCACTAGACAAGCCATGGATTGGTATTCGCATCTGCCAGGAAATATAAAGACTTGGTCTGAATTGGCTCAAAATTTTATATCGCACTTCGCATTCAACATCGACAGTGATGTGACCATGTCAGATTTATGCAACACCAAGCAAAAGCAAGGCAAGCCATTAGTGACTTTCTTGCAACGATGGTGAAGCTTGTATAGTCGTTCTTCCCTAGATATACCTGAAGAACAACAAGTGAATCTGTTTATCCAAAATTTGGTCCCAGAAATGATGTATGAACTAAAATTGAAAAGTCCCAGTACTATAGAGAAACTCTTTAAGAAAGGGATGAACATTGAAACTGCTCTTGTAGCCAAGGGAATCATTAAGCTTAACAAAGACAGTGACAACACGACCAATTCAGGGGATAGAAATAGATTTTGGTATAAGAACAAGAATGTCACTAATGATGGAGTTGTTGATGCAAGAGCGGTAAATGCAAATCAACCCCCATTCACAATCAAGAAATTGAGTGTTCCTAATATGTCAACTATGGAACAAAATCAAACACCACTGAGCAATGTTACTCAACAGCCGCAATACCAACAACATACTCAACAATACACTCAACAATATAATCAACAACAAGGCCAACAACAAAGCTAGCAGCGCAAACCTTTCCGATCAAGGGATGGGCCTCCTTGACAATTTATGCCATTGGGAGAGCCTATTGAGTCAGTAATGAAACAATTAATACAAGCAAAATTTATTAAGCTACCAGATATCAAGGCAGAACCAGTGGTAAAACCACACTGGTGGAATGATAATGCATACTGCGAGTATCATCAGTCAAAAGGACATAAAACCACATCATGTTTTCAATTGAAACATATGATTCAAGACCTATTAGAGCAAGGAGTAATTGAGATAGATCTGCCCAACGCGACCTCTAACACTGATCATACCATTTTCAAAACTCCTTTGCTTGATCATGACAAGGTTAAAGCGTCTTCTTCAAACTCTACCCAAACAGCAAATTATGCAAATACTGGTTATAACAATGTCATCAATTATTTCCGAGCATCAAATGAGTATGTTTCCCCCATAAGAATAAAGGAACAAGATCCTTCTTGCATGGTCACCACTCGTCGATCCAAAATAGTCTTGAAAGGAGCCTCTACAGCTCCTCCCAAACCAACTCCTGCAAGTTAGTATAATCTCTTGGATCATCTAGGAAAGACACCTGCACAAATATCAATCCTTGAGTTGTTGAAAATGTCCGCCATGCATCGTGCAGTCCTAGATAAAGCTTTAATTGAGTCCACTATCCCGACAGACATTGATGTTGACCAGTTTCAAGCCCAAATTGGGCATCTAGCTGTTTCCCAAAATGTCACATTTTCTGATAATGATATCTCACCTGATAAGCTCCCTCATAATGATCCTTTACACCATGAAGTCTTTGTCCATAATTGCAAAATTCGATGAGTCTTGATAGATGGTGGAGCGGGTCTTAATATTTGTACCTTGAGAGTGGTCATTGGCCTTGGATATACAGAAAATGACATTGATGCTTCCAGAAGAATAACAATCAAAGCATATGATGATGCTGAGCGCCAATCTAAAGGGATAATTACATTGCCTATCAGAGTCGGTCGAGTGACAGAAAACACTTTCTTGCAGGTCTTGGACCTTGATCTCCCTTACAATATGATTCTTGGCCATCCATGGATCCATGCAATGAAAGCAGTTCCATCCACCTATCATCAATGTTTAAAATATCCTTACAATGGAACTGAGATAACAATTCCAGGAGATCCTAATCCATTTCAATTTTGTGCTACCCTAAAGGATTCTCCACAGCAGCAAGTCCCAGTCAATAGAGAGGCCAAATCACATAGTTATGTGGATCCTAATGAATTGTTAGATGCTGTCAAAGGAAAATTGAAGATACAGGACCAAGGATGCAGAAAATATTCAATAGATCAAACATTCCTCATTGGGAATTTACCAATATCTCCAAAATCATATGGCAAACCACATTTATTGCAAAAGGAACCTAAGGTCGTTATTCAATATCAGCCTCCCACTACATTTACAAGATGGGGTGAACTTGACAAAGAAACTTTAGATGATGATGTCATAGATTGGCTTTATAAGGATCCAACTGAGACCCCACCTGTCAGTTTGCCAGTGGAACGATACGGCAAAGGATTTACTATGCTACAAAAGAAAGCATATGATGGCTGCAGTGGCTTAGGCCTAAACAACAATGGAAGGCTAGAACCTGTTATACCCAAGATGCGACCTCCAACTTTAGGGTTAGGTTTTGTACCATTGCGAATTGGACCCTCATCTTCCAAAGTGACCATGTGTGGAAAAGGGCATGACTCTGATGATGGAATAACACCTGAGGATACCCGACCTGAAACTGATTCCAATGAATGGGAGTGGAGTTCTTTTTCTTCTATCTCCTATGCCCTTGACAATATTTTCCTTGACCCTGATAATTTGCCTATGGAAGACAAACATGAAATAACTCCTCTTCCTAAAACATGTCCTAATGCTTGGATAGAGTCATTCTGGGACCCCAGCTCTGAATCAAATACAAGTAGTTTGGATAGTGATACCACAGATGTTTACATCTTTACTATATCAGCCCTCTCTCTCCTTAAAACCGATGATGACATGCCCCTCATCTATCCCCAGCTTATCCAACATGACCAACAAGAACCACTCACATTGGATTGTTTTCAAAATGACGAAGCAATTGCAGAATTCCTTAGACTACGGGAAGGCATACCACAAGGTGATCATAAGGCAGGATTTTCTATTGACCTAGATTCCACAACATATTTTGGGGAGTCAACTCCATCTTCCAGTCATCAAAATGAAAAAAGAAAAGAAAAAGTGAAAAATCAAAAGAATAGATCTTTGAGTGAAAACCGTAAGGCACTCTCTGATCATGCAAAAGTAAAAATATAAGACGTACCTACGGGTGAAAACCTCTCTGAGGCGCCCAAAGGTGGAAGAGTAGACATACCCATATCAAGTCAGGATAAATCAACATTGCCTATGGAAATGACTGAGGAATCAATTTGGGTACACCTGCCAACCCTAAGGTCATTCATTTTGCTGCTTCTTTATCAAAACAGGAAAAGATAGATTTTGTCAATTTCTTTCTTGAGAAGAAGATCAACTTTGTATGGTCCTATGTAGATATGCCTGGCCTCGATCCAGAATTAGTCCTTCATTATTTTCCATTAAAAGTAGATGCCAAGCCTGTCAAATAGAAACTTAGAAAGATGCATCCCCAGGTGGCTCTTTTGGTCAAGGTAGAACTGAAAAAATTACTGGATGTGGGCTTCATCAGATCCATCGATTATGCAGATTGGATTTCAAATTTGGTACCAGTTAGCAAAGTAACTGGGGGCATCAGAATCTGTATAGATTTCAGGGATCTTAATAAAGAATGCCCTAAAGATGATTTTCCACTGCCAAATATCAACATCATAGTTGACATGACTGCTGGATATGAGATGCTCTCATTGATGGATGGTTTCTCTGGCTATAACCAAATTCGCATTGCTCCTGAAGACCAACATAAGACTACATTCACATGTGCTTGGGGTACCTACTATTGGAATGTGATGCCCTTTGGCCTTAAAAATGTAGGTGCAACATATCAAAGAGCGATGACGACAATTTTCCATGATTTCATGCATACTTTGATGGAGGACTATGTTGATGACTTATTATGCAAATCTGTCACAAGAGATAGTCATTTAGCCATCCTGGGCCCAATCTTTGACCGAATGGAGACTTAAAACCTCAGACTCAATCCAAAGAAGTGTGTCTTTGGTGTCACAGCCGGCAAATTACTAGGGTACATTGTTTCTCACAGAGGCATTGAAGTCGACCTAGCCAAGGTTAAAGCAATAATGGACATGCCTCCTCCTTCTAAACTCCATCAACTACACAGTCTGCAAGGAAAGCTACAGTCAATCCGCCACTTCATAGCTTAGTTGGCTGACAAATGTCATCCATTCTAGCATCTATTGCATAAAGGTGTCACTTTTAAATGGACTGAGCAATGTCAATCAACCTTTCAAGCTCTCAAAGACTATTTGTTGTCGCCGCCTATTCTAATGCCTCCTATAGTAGGAAAGCCATTCATATTGTATATTTTTGCAACTGAAATGGCACTAGGAGTTCTCTTGGCCCAACAAGATGAGAATGACAAAGAGCGAGCTATTTATTATATCAGCCGGACACTAGTAGGCTATGAGCTGAATTATTCAACTATTGAACAGGCATGCTTAGCAGTGGTATTTGCAACACAGAAGCTTCGACACTATATGTTAAATCACCAAACATTGTTGGTTGCAAAAATTGATCCTCTAAAATACTTGCTTAGCAGAGCAGCTTTGACGGGTCACCTAGCAAAGTGGGTTATGATCCTCAGTGAATTTGATATTCAATATATGGAGTGAAAGGCGATAAAAGGACAAGTCATAGCAAATCAACTTGCAGAGGCTCGTATTTATAATGATCATCCCATGTGGACTGATTTTCCAGATGAATCAGTCTTTTCTCTCACATCTTCTAATGAATGGAAGTTATACTTTGATGGATCCCATACCAAGTTCGGGTCTGGAGCAGGCATCTTGTTTGTCACCCCTCAAGGTGATGCTATTCCCAAGTCCTACAGAATAACTTTTCATTGTACCAATAACATAGCAGAGTATGAAGCACTGGTCACAGGACTCCGAGTAATGGTCCACTAGAATATCACACATTTGCAAGTCTATGGAGATTCTCAATTAGTCATCCAACAAGTGAATGATGACTATGAAACAAAAGATGAAAAGCTTATTCCCTATAAGCATATGGTAGATATCTTCAAGAGAAAATTCACGGCTATCCATTTCAATCAAGTTCCAAGAATGCAAAATAAGTAGGTAGATGCGATGGCTACGATTGCTTCCATGTTGAATATGCCCCACAATATGGACAAATGTGAATTTTTAGTCGAACAGTTGCTGGTTCCTTCTTTTGACATTCCGACAACAGATGTGATGTGCGTTCTTGTTGGTCTCAACTCTCCATGGCACAATGATGTATATCAATATTTGAAATCCCAAACCTTACCACCTAACCTTTTCGCTAACCAATGCCGAGCCTTCATCCGACAGACAGCCAAATATGTCATCATCGCCGACACCCTTTACCATCATTCCTTTGACCATACCCTCCTCAAGTGTTTGGATTCTGATGAAGCACAAATGGCTTTACACAAGGTTCACGATGGTATATGTGGGGGCCATTTCAATGGTCTGAGCTTAGACAAAAAGTTGATTCGTTTATTGGCCCACTCTGGAAAAAGATGTTCACAATTTTGTTAAGAAGTGCTACAAATGCCAGATCTATGGAAACTAAATTCATGCACCAGCCCAAGAGCTTCGTTCTATCATATCTTTGTGGCCCTTTTCTCAATGGGGATTGGATCTTATTGGCAAGATTCACCCGACATCTGCAAATGGACACAAGTTTATCATTACAGCCACAGAGTATTTTACAAAATGGATCGAGGCTATCCCCATGACCTATATCACTGGTGTGCAAATTTCAAAATTCCTACTAAATTATATCATATGCAGATATGGGGTTCCCCTTTCCATAGTCACAGATAATGGTCATCCCTTCAAGAATAAAGATGTCAAGGAGCTCTGTGAAAAGTTTTGTATCCAACACCGTTTCTCCAGTCCATACTATCCACAGGGGAATGGTCAAGCTGAAGCATCAAATAAAACCATTATCAAGATCCTGAAAAAGGTTGTCAATGACATTGGTCAAGATTGGCATGTACAATTGAATCCACCACTATGGGCTTATCGCACTTCTATCCGCACACCTACTGGCGCAACACCTTATTCCTTAGTGTATGGTGTAGAAGCCATTTTACCCTTGGAAGTGGAGATTCCTTCCCTGCATGTTTCCTTGCAACATCTGATTGATGATGAGATGCACAGCGCCTCTCGGTTGCATTAGCTTGAGATGTTAGATGAGAAACGTCAGACAACCTTGACACATTTGCAAGCATATCAAAACCGTCTCCGTCACTCTTATAATAAGAAGGTCAAAGGGTGACACTTCAAAGTGGGAGATCTGGTTTTAAAGGCAAACCCTAAGAATGCATAGTCTACTGACATCATCAAAGGTAAGTTTGAACCTAATTGGGTTGGGCCTTTCATAGTGATTGCAACCTATGGCTCAGGGGCATATCAGCTTGCCACTCTAGAAGGTGAACCTTTGTCTAATCCTGTCAACAGCATGCACCTTCGTAAATACTGGGCATAATTTTTTGTCAGCCCTTCTTTAAGTATGATCCTGAAAAAATGCAAAAAAATCAAAAAAGCAAAAAAATACAAAAAAAAGCAAAAGAGAAAAAGAGTAAAAAAAAAGTAAAGAAAAATGATTCGCCCTCTAGTGAAAACCTGGCAAACAGGTGCTTTGGGCAAGTACCATGGTGAAAACCTGGCAATCAGGTGCCATGTGTAAGCGAGATCATCGCTCTGTCATCTGTCATGACCTCTAGCTAAAGATTTATTCTATATATCTTTGTCTTGACCCAATGTTCGGATCCAGGCCTGTGATTGGTCAACATCATTGTCTTGCATACTTTAGTTTCTTGTACACATGTCTTTCAAATGTGCATTGGGTGCATTCCCCTTGTCATGATCAATCACTGGAACTTTTGCATCTAAAATGTCTTGAAATAACTTTTAAAAATTTGAAAAATGTCCTGAAATAATCCAAACAAAAAATTGAAAAATGTCCTGAAATAATTCATAAAAATTTGAAAAATGTCTTGAAATAATCCAAAAAAATTGAAAAATGTCCTAAAAAAAATCATAAAAAATCAAATAATGTCCTGAAAAAATATAAAAAAATCAAAGAATGTCCTGAAAAAATCCCTAAAAATCGAATAATGTCCTGAAAAAAATCCCTAAAAAATCATATAAAGTCCTAAAAAAAATGAACACAAAAAAATTGTAAAAACTCGAAAAGCAAAACAAAACAAAATAAATATCCCTTTTGTGCATAAGACAGATCACTGAGCATCCCTCCGATGATACGCAATCATACATCATGCTTTAATGAAATCATACCTTAATAGATAAACTTTTTCAATCAAACCAGACATTCAAACTGATCACAATTGTCCTATCAATCGATCAACATCAATATCATTCATCCTTGGCACACTATCAAGGGTCTTATACAGGGTGTGGTATACTTGAAACCAGACTGTGTCCTATCTTATACGGGGTACCGTATTCCCTGAAACCAGACAGCATGATTATCCTATCAGCATTTTCAACTTTTGACAATGAAGATCAAGATGTTTGTTTGACTTGTTGGAATTAGTGAGTCTTATCCTTTTATTGATTTATCTTCGATCATGTTCGTATGTTGCTTGATGATGTCACTGAGTGATTTAGAGTGACCGGGATGGTTCATGGTCCCTTTCTTTTTTGTTGTGATTGTTGTTTGTCTATGATATGTCTATTTTTTGCAAAAAGGGTTGCATTTCAGCTCTGGCCTTCAATGCCATGATGCTACGCTTCCATTTTGCTACATTAAAATAAAGGTTCTCACCTACAAAGTGCATTACTGAAAGAAAGTTTTTCTTCGTCTCTAACTGTCCTCTATTTCATTTCTTCTTACTAACATTTCTTTCATCCAGATGGTCAGTTCGGTCTAGTGCTCCGATTTCCCCAAACACATATGCTGCATCCTGCATCCATTTGGTTAGTACACTTGCATTACATTAAGCATCACATCAAGCATTTTATCCATTTCATATTATAAATGCATTAAAAACACATAAAAAAAAAACTATATCCATACATGTTCCATAATCATACATCAACAGTGCATAATTCATCCATACATGGAAAATAACATATGTCATAACATATTGCATTCCATCATATCGATGCATATCATATCATATATCACCATAATATCGGAGTACAAAATTGGACTGTCTATCCTAAGTATGGCCCCAAGGCTGACTACATAATGTCAAAATACATCTGTCTCTATCCTAAGGAGCATGTGCCTCTATCATTGGGTGCTCCCTCTATCCTCCTCATCCCTGCCATGTCTCATGGATGATGTCCCTCCTGGTCCTGGCTGTGGTGGTCTCATAGGTCCACTCACCCCCATGCTAATTAATGACCTCCGGGAGTGTGCCCTGCTCTCTATCCTCGATCGTGCCCGATATGAAGCTGCTCTCTGCTCTAGTGGGATTGCTCTCTCATATAGTGTCCTCTGATGGCATATCTCCTCTCCGGTCTGTACCATCATCTATGCCATCTCACATGCACTGGCATCCCTGATCGACCCAATATACTCAGTGACTCTCTGTTCTTCTCGCTGTGCCTGAGCTATGGCTGTATCGCGAGCCACTGTAAGTCTGGCTATCTATGCTCTGAGTTGATCCTGCTCTGTCCTCAAGATGGCATTCTGTCTCTCTAATGTCACAATGTGATCATGCTGACTCGCTATGGTAGCCCTACACATCTCCATCTCCTCTATGCTAGCTATCTCCGGCTCTATGGTTATATCTTGCAATGCCTCTTGCTCACTTGAATCTGGCTCATCCTCATCATCCCCATCCTCATCATCCCCATCCTCATCACCGCCCTCATCCTCCTTGTCCTCATCATCTCCCTCCTCCTCTCCTATGAGTGGGAAGTCCTCCTATCTCCTCGGTACTGGAATGTCCGGATCTATCAATGGCACCGGCCGCCATCGTGCAAACCATCTCTCATACTCCTTTGTCATCCTGGCATCCTCCACATCTGATCTCCACTCCCACTGTCTCTGTTGTAGCTATGTGAAGTCAGCATATGCTATGTGTGGCTGAATCATACTCCCCCACTGACTCATCTCTCTGTGAGATCGGGCAAAGTGTGCAATCCTCCTAGGTACATCCTGCCTCTCTCCAAACTGTCAGCTGACTCTCTCTGGTAGGTACATCTCAATCACTCTTTGGTGATTCACTGGTTGCCCAATCAGGTACCTCTCCTATCTACAATATGGTAGCTCATCACTATCATCTGACCATCCAGGGCAATCACGATACGGTCTCCATGTGAACTCTCTTAGTCTGTCTAGCTCATGTCGCCAATACAATATGTATCCAAACGGACCCTGTCTCAGTGCTTCACCATAGCAATACACATATGCTCGATGTGGTAATACCTATCTCTCTGCAATCGGTCGACATATGGCTATGTGCTCAAATGCCCATACCTGTAACAATGTGACTCCACAGCTCAAAGTCTGCACTCCCTGATATGCTATCTGATGCAACTGAAAATATAGCATCGCTAGTACACATGGTCCCCATGCATACACCGTCCCCTCTATCGCCATCCACTCTAGCACTCTTCCCCATCCAATAGGGAATCCATGTCCTCATCTGTCCCCTGCTAGTAGGCATGCTATCACCACTGCTATCACCACATATCATCGATCATACTCTGATGCCATGGTCTCCTAGCCAATCTCCCTCTCTACAATATCCAGATCATCTGCGTCGCACTCAAATAATCTGCACAAAGTGTCTCTCCCTATCACTGGGTCATACTCTACCATCTCTCCATGAATCAGAATGCGGAGGATAAGCCATATGTCCTCTAGTGTCAGAGTCACCTCTCCAGTCGCCAGATGGAAAGAGGAGGTCTCCGAATGCCATCACTCTGCCAATGCGATAAGTAGTCCTGTGTTTACCCTAATCTCAGGCATGAATGTGATATAGTATATTCCAAGTCCTACTAATGTATCTCTATTCGTGCTCCATAGTCTATGTCGTAACATGAAGCAGTCTGGTCGATTCTCTCATGTGATCAATGGATACTATCGACTCTGCATCACAATAGGGGCATATTTTGTCAGTTTTAGGGTTTGCTCCTATGGGTTGCATTTCCTCAGTTCATGTCTAAATCAGGGTGTTTTTCATCTATTCTGACCTATCCTACCCTTATCCCCCCTTTCCGGATCATTTGCATGCTGTCTTTGACCTAAATTGAGTTCCCAGGGCACAACTACGCCTGTGTTGTGTATCCTACGCCTGTGTCACATATCTTGTGCCTGTGTCCCCCTACACAAGTGCATAAGACATTACACAAGCATAGGATTCACCCTACACAAGCACAAAAGTTAGTTTTTGCCTTTTCTATGGGCCCCACAATGTCTCGCAAGCAAGTCAAATTCATCAAATTGACAATATGGGTTTTTGAGATACATACCGCTACTCCCACGTCATCCAGTCATCTATATGTGCATACACATTATCCGAGGTGATCTGCCATTGGAATGTTTGCCATCTCTCTGCACGTGTCCTTTTCCAGAGCAACAAATCCTTCTCTTTGGCTAGTGCAAATGAGCCATTTTTCACTCTCTTTGTCTCATTTATATATCTTTGTCAATGCATAGATGGACGTGCACCCTCTCCATCTCATGTTGGTTGTGGTCTTTTGCACCTTTAATTGCTTGTCCTTCATGCATCCGGTCTCTGATTGTCGGTCTATTTGTTCCTATCATTTTCTATCATTCTTATCGATCAATTGGCCTCTTTTCTGGACATTTTCGGCGAATTCCTCGAGGGGGCATCCATATGTCATTGTCATTGTCTGGGGCATTTTCATTATTGTTCTTTGAAACAATGCTTAAAATTGCATTATCTCAAAGAGGGGCAAAATGTAGACGTCTAAAAATGGTCAATGCTTGCGGAATCATACTTTAACATTTGCGCATTGCCTTATTTTAGGGTTTTTGCATCGCATTAACATTTCTCCTATGATTCGCACTTGGTCTTTATCATTTGCGAGCATCGAGTCCTTCTTTTGCATTCTTTATTTATCTCGCTTTCGAATTTGGTCTTGTCGATAACAATATCAGTCATGATTTTGGTCAATCTTATCCTGTCACATCTATCTGTGTATTCATTTGTCATCATTTTGGACATCGTCAATCCTAATTAGGGTTTTGTCCTCTTATCAATCTTGTCATCATGCAATAGATTTGTCATCAATCATTGTCATTTTCAATCTTATCATCATGCGATCGATTTGTCATTGATCGTTGTCATTTTCAATCTTGTCATCTTGCGATCGATTTGTCATCGATCATGGTCATTTTCAATCTTGTCGTTTTGCAATCTATTTTGTCATTTTTGTCATTTTGCAATCGATTTGTCATTGATCATCATCCTTCTCAATCGTGTCAATTTGGATCAATTTGTCATTGTTCCTCATCAATTGGCGCATTTGTCAATCAAAGCATTTATCAATCAAATCATTTATCAATTCAAAATCATGATCGAATCGACATCAAATTAATCTTACATCAAGACCTAATTGTCATCCTTGCATTTCTAATTTATCTTCTAGGGTTTCATGATTTTATAAATTTAACCTTGTTTGTCATTTCTCCCTCTAGGATAAATAATTTATTTATTTATCCTAGGTCTTCGTGTCACAATTAAATGTTTAATTTAATTGGCTAACTAATTATTCTTCTTTTTGTGAGTTAATTAATAAATGACAAATTATTAATTGATTTACCTAATTTCTCCTAATTCCTAATTTTCCTAGTTTTTCATCAATTTCTAAATTCCCTCTTTGTGAATTAATTAATAAATGACAAATTATCAATTAATTCACTAAATTCCTAATTTCCTCATTTTCTAATTTCCTAATTCCTATTTTCCAATTTTTCTAATTTTCCTAATTTCTAATTCAATTTCCTCCTATTTTTCTCCTAATTTCATGGGAATGACATTTCAATTTGTCATAATTTGTCATAATTTGTCATAATTGACAATCAATCAATTTTTGACATAGGAATTTGTCATAATTTTGTCATAAATTATCAATCAATCAATTTTGCATAGAAAGTGCAAATTTGTCATAAATTTGTCATAATTGACATTCTTGATTTGCAATTTCCATTTGAATCTCTTCATGCTAATTTGATCATCTCTCCAATTTGTCTATAAATTGGATGATTTTCTTCAATCCCAACTAATCACATTATCGAACGAATCACTTTTCAAATTGATTCCCAAATCAATCATGCTTCAAGTATTCTTGAGCAATCATCTTGTCTACTTGCTTTCATATCATGATCATGCACTAGTAGGTGAGATCCACAACAAAGCTATTTGAAGGAGAAAGAATGTTTTGTTTTCATTGATATGTTTTGTTTTCATGTCTTTTTTGAGTGTGTTAGGATTGATCATTGCATTTGAGATTTTGTGATTGAGCTAGATTACTAATATTGATATTTGCTTTGATGATTTCCGATTTCCTAGCTACAAGCCCTTTAGTCAAATTTAATACACATTATAATTATTGTTAAATTGAAATATAGGTGTTTTAAAAATCTAAATGCTAGAGTTAATTTAATTAATTCCTACAACGATTAAAAGATAAATTGAGACTGATAATATCTCTTGTCAATTTAATTAGAGATTTTTTCTTAAATGAATTTTATTATTTATTAATTGATGAGATAATTATAAATTCTTTGGGGAGTTAATTTTCCACATGTAATTTTAGATTATCCCGCTCACTTAATATAGTTGTTTAAATTAACTTTAGTTGAAGAAGAATTCAAACGTAGTTAAGACAACACTTGATACTATGTTACTTTAATAAACTTAGCTTCATTAGGTTATGTTTTAAAAAAAAAAATTAAAAAAAAAATTATTCCGTTCATGCCCAAAAGTTTGGGCATGACATTTTGGTATTAGAGCAAGGTTTCCAACACTAGGAAGCTTTCTCCATTATGTTTTGCTTTAATTAGGTAATTTATTTTATTTTATTATATTTATTTTTAATTAATTAAATTTTTTCTCCGAAAAAAAATTAAATTATTTATTTTATTCATTTTATTTTATTTTTCATAAGGATGCCTCCGACTATGCGACAAGCTCACAGACGTGGCAGAGGTCCTAGGCGTGAAAACATGGCACACGAAGAGGTCAATAGAGAGGAATCAGTTCTAGAAGGGAACCTAGAGGCTCCTCCCGAACAGCCAGTTGACCCAAACTGAGACATCTTAGTAGCTCTCCAGAACCTGATTGGTATAGTCTAGGATAGGCTTCCAGCAGGGGATCATCATGTTGAAAACTAAAACTAAGGGAACCATAGATCGATAGATAGGGAACGGAGTAGGAGTCCACCTCCTAATCCCATAGAGAGTCAGGTTGGGCATGAGCCCGAGTCCATTCACCTACCAGGACCACCTCTAGTAGTAGAGCTAGTATATTATGAGAGATCACATCAGGATCCAAGGGATCTAATCAGAGAGGTTATGCGTCTCTAGCCACCATCTTTTGAGGGATCTACTAACAGGGTAGAAGATGAGGCTTGGCTTTTGAACCTAGATAGGTGCTTTGCATTGTGCTCCTTTGAGAGCAATCTAAAGGCATGTGTAGTAGTCCACCTATTGAGAGGAACAACCTCCACATGATGGAGAGAGGAGGATTACAAGTGTAGTTTAGTTGCTGATACCCTTACATGGGAGATTTTTATAGAGAGGTTCAGGGAGAGGTACTTGTCAGAGCATTATAGATAGCATAGGATAGATGAGTTCCATGACCTCTAGCAGAAGGGTCTCTCAGTGACCTAGTATGAGAGCAAGTTCTTCGAGCTCTTGTCATACATGGACTACCTGAAAGATAAGAAGCTTCTCATCAACCATTTTATCAGAGGGCTGAATGTTGGCATAGCAAGACTAGTGAGGATGGCCACTCCAGGGGGCCTTCGGGTTGCCATGGAGAAGGCCTTGATAGCAGAGGAGATTCAAGTCAGGCCACAAGATACAAGGGATCGGTTCCAGAACCAAAACCCTATACCCCAGACATACGGTTTTCAGAAACCCCATTGGAAGGGTAATAATAGACACACATCAGGGTTCTCCAAACCCCCTCCTCCATAACTATCACAATAGAACCAGAGGCAGAGGCCTCTGTAGAGTCCGCAGGGTGCAAAGCCCAAGCAGTGGCAGTCTCAGAGTCAAAGGCGAGATCAATGATCCCAGGTTCCTTACACACCTCCAGCGAGGACTCAATAGTCCTCCAGGGGTGGGTAAAGTGGTTCTAGTAGGACAAGGGGACAACCTTTCTCTAGACCTCAAGGCGTCCAGTTTTAGGCATGCGGTGCTTGTTTCACATGTGGAGCCATGGGGCACATGGTGAGAGAGTGTCCTCGGGATCAGATGGTAGGGAATCAAAGGATGGCAGCATCAGAGCCTACAGTTGGAGATATGGGCAGGTCCCATAGAGTCTCTGCAGTGGTTGACAACCGCCAGGCAGAGCACCAGGCCATAGTCATTAAGGCTACAGGTATGATCAGAGGTAGCAATGTATCTATATTATTTGATTCAAGAGCTACTGACTCCTTTATATCTTCATTGGTTGTGGAGCATTGTGGGCTAGTGGCAACTAGACAAGGTGTTAGTTGGGAAGTGGAGTTAGCTTCAAGGGCTAGAGTGTCAGTGGAATTAGAGGTTAGGGCATGTCAACTTCAGATTGGCAATACAACCATCTTAGTAGACCTTAGAGTTACACCACTTGGATCATATGGCATCGTACTTGGCATGGATTGGCTTTATACCCATAGAGCCAAGATGGATTGCTTTTTGAAATAAATCAAGTGTGAGGATGATCATGGTTCGCCCATAGTAATCACTAGGATTTAGAGGCCCGTGTCTCTTCGTATGATTTCCACAATGTAGCTTAAGCGGAGCATGCAAAAGGGATGTCAATTATTTTCCATCACCATTAGTGATAGAGAGGAAGAGGATGAAAAGGAAATGTCAATTGACGACCATCCTATTCTTAAGGGATATTCAAACATGTTTCCTTCAAAGCTACCTGGAATGCCACCCCATAGAGAGATTGATTTCCATATAGACCTTGTACTAAGAGTTGAGCTAGTTTTAAGAGCACCTTATAGGATGACCACAAATAAGCTTAATGAGCTGACGATGCAGCTTGAGGAACTCCTAGAGAAGGGTCACATTCATCGTAGCGTATCCCCTTGTGGTGCACCAGTCCTCTTCATGAAGAAGAAGGATGGATCTCTTCAGTTATGCATGGATTATCATCAGTTGAACAAAATAACCATCAAGAATCGATATCCCTTGCCCATGATCGATGATTTATTTGACCAACTTTAGGGTGCCTAAGTATTTTCCAAGATTGATATGAAGTCAGGATACCATCAGTTGAGAATAAGGGAAAGCAATATCCACAAGACTGCATTTCGCATTAGATATGGCCACTATGAGTTCACCGTGGTTCCATTCGATCTTACGAATGCTCCAGTTGTTTTCATGAGTCTCATGAATGGGGTATTCTACACATTTCTTGACTATTTTGTGATTGTGTTCCTTGATGACATATTGATATATTCTCGGAATGAGAAGGAGCATGAGGAGTACCTGAGGCAGGTTTTGCAGTGTTTGAGGGACAATCAATTGTTTGGCAATTTGTCAAAGTGTGCCTTCTTTCGTTAAGAGGTCAAGTACCTTGGGCACATTATTTCTAGTGATGGGATCTTAGTTGACCCATCAAAGATCAAAGCTATTACAGATTGGCCAGCGCCAACCAGTGTGACAGAGGTCAGGAGCTTCATGGGCTTAGTAGGTTATTACCGATGCTTTGTTGAGGGATTCTCTAGAGTCGCACATCCTATTACTTCTCTTCAGCATAAAGGGAAGAAATTTGAGTGGACAGAGAAGTGTGAGAGGGCCTTTCAGGAGATCAAAAAGGCACTTACTAGAGCACCTATCCTTGTAGGGCCAGATCCCTCAACTGACTTCACAGATACTTCCCTAGAAGGTTTAGGAGCAGTCCTTATGCAAGATGGTAGGGCTATAGATTTTGAGTCTAGGAAACTTAAGACTCATTAGCTTAACTACCCTACTCATGACCTTGAGCTTGCAGCAGTAGTGCATGCACTTGTGAGGTGGAGACACTTCCTTTTGGGTCATCATTTAGAGCTTCATTCAGACCATCACAACCTTCAATACATATTCACACAGCCGAACCTTAATGCACGTCAGAGGAGATGGATGGAGTTCTTGTGCGAGTATGATTTTGATGTCCACTACATCAAAGGGAAAGAAAATGTAGTTGCAGATGCCTTGAGCAGGAGGCGTCATGAGGTATACACCATATCTATGGGCACAGATTTGAGAGATCGTATACTGCAGTAGTTGCCAGAGGATGAATGGTATTTAGAGGTTTGTTAGGTGATATGATCTTAGGAGACTCTAGAAGGGAAATATGTGGATTATTCCTTGGAGGCCGATGGACTATTATGCCATAGAGGGTTCATCTATGTACCATCTTCTAAGGGATTGTGAGAGTTCATTATCACGAAGGCTCATAGAGCTCCTTATGCAGCACATCCTAGACTTAAGAAGATGCATGCTGACTTGAGATAGTTATATCATTGGCCAGGAATGCGGCAGCTCATTGTTGAGTTAGTAGCCCGATGACTCGAGTGTCAGAGAGTCAAGGTGAAGCACCACCATCCAGGTGGGTTTCTCCAATCTCATGCTATACCAAAGTGGAAGTGGGATACTATATCCATGTATTTCATCATTGGTCTCCCTCGCCATGATGACATCTTGGTGACAGTTGACAAGTTGACCAAAGTGGCCCACTTTTCACCAGTTCAGACTACCTTCATAGCACGAGTAGTAGCACAAGTGTTCTTGTGAGACATTGTCAGACTTCATGGTGTTCCATGCAAGATTAATTCTAATAGGGATTCCCTCTTCACTTCTTCTTTTTGGAAGGCATTACAGGAAGCTATGGGCACCAAGCTCAATTTCAGTACAGCCTATCATTCGGAAATGGATGGTCAGATAGAGAGGGTTAACTAGGTGTTAGAGGATATGCTTTGCATGTACATCATGGATCATCAGACCAGATGGGAAGAGTACCTTCCCTTAGTGGATTTTTCCTATAACAATGGCCATCACACTTCATTGGGGATGCCACCCTATCAGGCATTATACAACAGGCCTTGTAGGACACTATTGAGTTGGGACTGCATAGAGGATAGAGTTGCTATTGGTCCTGAGATAGTTTGGGATATGGAGTAGCAGGTGGATTTGATTAGGCAGTGTCTTAGAGGCACAAGATAGATGGAAGAAGTATGGAAATGCAAAGAGGATAGATCGTAGATACTTGGTTGGAGATAGTCTTCTTGAGAGTACAACCGCATAAGAGTCCAATTTGATATAGAAAGGGTTCTAAGCTCGCACCTCACTTTGTAGTACCATTTGACATCCTTGAGAGGATAGGACCAGTTGCCTATCGTTTAGCATTGCCACCTAGCCTATCATGCATCCATGATGTGTTTCACATATCATTTTTGGGGAAGTATATCTATGATGAGTCTCATATTTTAGATTGGGATGCCTTGTAGGTGGAGTCAGATCGATAGCTAGCTTTGGGGCCCATTCGCATTTTGGCATGCTCGACGCTGGCCCTTCGACGTTGAGAGTTGGACCAGGTTAGGGTCCAGTGGGATTTCCATGATGAGGTTATGGCTTCATGGGAGGATACAGCACGTATGAGATCACCGTACCCCCATCTTTTTGATGAACTCCAGGAGGAAGTTCACGCCTAGAGGGGGAGGGTGTGAGGCCCTACCCCGACTCATCCTAGCATTTCAGTGTTTTTCATGTTGAGACTATTATGGATGCTTTATTTTTATGCATTATGGATTTAGAACTTATATGATTCCATGATTTGGATAACTTTGATGTATATTGATGCTTTATTTCTATGCATTATAGATATAGAACTCTATATGATTCTAGAATAGGCTAACTTTGTGATGATGTATGTCATTATTGGATTTGCAGAACTTTACTATGATGATAGAAATACGATGCATGTCTTAGGTATGGATCAAAATTATGAGGATTATGATAATTAATTATGTGGATTTATTTGGATGTAATCTTTGTTGGTAACCCTTTAGGATGTCATTGTTAGACTTTCGCTTGTGTTATTAAACGTGCTTTATTATAATGAATGTACTTAATCTTTTTTTTATAAAAATTGTTGTACCCTTTAGTTGTCTTGTAGTGTGGTTTTCCTTTAGGGTTTCTGGTGGGGCATTACACTTGGTATCTGAGCCCATATTTCAACACTGGGTACTCTGGGATTGTAGTGAGCCCATTCAGTTTGACTTTGTGTGTAGGTCTTAATGATTGTATTGTTCCCTTGTTATCCTCACCATTGATCTAAACCTTTCTCTCTTTTATAGGGTTAGGTCATGGCTAGGAGAGCTAGGGGAGGTGGTCATGCAGGAGGCCACAATAGAGGTAGAGGTGGGGGACAAGGTCGGTGTTCCATTCGCCGTAGTCCTTCCCCACCACCCACTCATGTGAGTGTGGAGAAGGAATAGTCAGTTCATGGTGCAGGAGCACCCTTCAAAGGGCTCCCACCATTTTCTTTTGATTGTGTTCTTGTTTCTTTATTGAGCCATTGTATATAAATAAAGAGCCAAGTGCTCATTGGTCCTAGTTGAGGTCTTAGGGTCATAAGTCAAAATTGAGTATTATTTGGAAATAGAGGGTATGTGTGCCTTTGAAGTGTTTAGGGGTCCCTCATAGCATGGTGGTGTCTTTAGGTTTGCCCAATATGGGTCTACGAGTCAAGAAAAGCAACATTGAGAAAGTTGCTCAAAAGTTGCAAAAGTTGCATGACAACTTTTAATAGTTGTCAAGCAACTTTTCCACCATGAGGTCAAAATCTATAATGTAGCATGGAAAACCCTAATATGGGCACACAGACTAAGGCAAAGGTGCTATAAGTAATTTCAAACCCTAAGTTAAGGGGTTGGATATCAAATATTGTACAGCCCAAGAAAAGTGACTTGACTGTGATTGCAATTTTGTTGCCAGTCGGCACAAATGGAGTAAAGGAAGATTGTTAATGGATTGATTTTTGTACAAAACTATGTGGAGTGTCTTGTATGGTGTGTTCACTTTCATTTTGAGAATTTATATTAGGTTTTGTTTTATAAGTGAGGTGTGTTTGTAAATATTTTGTAAATTGCATTCTCTTTGTCTAGTTTTGGACTGGTTTGTGTCAATGGGCCCATAACTTCATTCCCCATTCTGGAATCGCCATGAAACCATGGGGAATGAGAGTATAGTCCCTATACTATAATTCACTATAGGAAGGGCCCTTGAAAATGCAAGGAGGCCATTTGAAGACCAACTCCTAGGCGAGACTGGACAATGCCAGGCTAGGAAGGGTTAAGTTACAGAGGTCTTGGAGAGAAAGGAAGGTCAGAGGAGGAGGCACCCTTTGGAGGAGTTGTAGAGGGGTGAGTGAAGAACTATTGGTGTGAAGGAGGAGCTTCCACCAATCCAGACAAGGTGGAAAGAGCACCAAACCTACACTATGACCCTGGCAGGCCTAAAAACCCTCCTAAAAACCCTTAAAAATCTTAAAATCCACCTAGGGCAGTGTACGGACACTTGGAGGCCTAAAACCTGAAAAAATCCTTGAGTCCTTGCCAAATGAATAGTAGGTCTTTTTGGAAGTTTCACAAGCAAGTGCATCATTTGTGAGAGGGAGCCCTAAAGGACCGGGTAGGAGGCCTAATTGGTCATAATCCTTATAGCCCTATTTTGTAGGCAAAACACAAAATAGTGAAATCGGTAAGGGGTTGGAAGCTTGAAACCTCTTGGGGGCACATGAATGGGTGGAAAAACCATGAATTGGACTTGACCTAACCTTTCTAAGACCTAGGAAGGTGTGGAACAATCCTAACCCTTATTGGCCTAAGTAAGGGTTTCTTGAATCTCATGAGTAGGTGGGAGTAGGTGAGACCTTAGGAGTAGTTTTTCAACTTGTTGGTGGGTGGATTGGGCAAGGTCAAGGGATTCCACAAGAAGGGGGAGTCCTAGAGACCCTAGGGTGTGGTTAGAACACCTGGTGATCCAAGGAAAGGATCTAAGAGCATAAACTAGGCTAGTCTATCCCAGACCCCAACCCATCAGATTGGTATCAGAGCAAGTAAAAGGTTTGGTGGACCGTGTATGTCTCTGTATTCTGGTGAATCATTAGGGGAAAGCAAAATGGTCACTAATGCAGAGCTGGCTAGGGAGATAGAAGAGAAGAAGGAGAAGAATAGACTCCTTGAAGAAGCTATGAGCGAGATAAGGGATAAGCTGCAGGAAGTGGTGGATCAAAGGACAGAAGGACCTTGGGGTGAAGACACCAAAGATAAAGGAAAGAAAACCATTGACATAGATGACATTATACCTGAACAAGATCCCTTGTTTAATGAAGAACCATTTGTAAAGGCTATTAAGGATTTGAACACCAAAGCTTTTGAAGGATTCCCACATTTCAGTGGAAGGATGGACATTGACACTATCATGGAATGGATTGAGGGTATGGAAAACCACTTTGAGTGTGAGGGAGTGATAGAGGCTCAAAAGGTTAAGGTTGCCAAATCAAGATTAAGGGGAGCAACTTTAACATGGTGGAAGTACCTACAAGAAGAGAGAGTTAGCATGGGGAAGTTACCTATTGCCAATTGGAAGGCCATGGTGAGTAAGATCAAGGAGAAATACTTACCAGAGAATTATGAAGTTCAACTTCATAAGAACAGACAGGGATTGAAGCAAAAATACCTTGATGTGACCTCCTACACCGAAGAATTTCAAAAACTTTTTCTTAGATCCAAAGTCCAAGAAGATGAATCTATTAAGGTGGCTAGGTATCTAAGCGGGCTAAAGTGGAACATTCAAGAAGAGATAAGCCTATGGACTCCTACTACTATTCAAAAATGTCATCAGCTTGTTGTCAAGGTGGAAGAGAGGAACAAAAGGAAAGGAGACTCTAATACCAGGGGTAAAGGCAGAGGTAGAGAACAAATGAATCACTGAGGTGGTTACCAAAGCAAGGCAAATGAGCAGAGGAACCAAGGAGAAGCCAAGTTGATTGAACATGGAAGTGAAACAATCTCAGAGAGGGCCAGTCTAGAGGAAGAGGTGCACAAGGTGGTCCAAGTAGGGGTAGAGGTACCGGCAGGGGTAACTCCTACTTTGCAACCATGAAATGTTACAATTGTTGACAATTAGGACACCTGACATATAGATGCCCTAACAAGCCTACATCATCTAATAGTGGAAAGAGGGTTGATTATGCACATGAAGACTATTCAAGAAGCAAGACACCTAAGGTGGACCATATTGAATCAGAGATTGGAGAAAATCTGATGTTCAATAGGGTCTTGATAAGACAGCCAATCAAGAATGAACCTAAGCATATGAGAGCATTGTTTAGGGTGAGATGCAAGATCCTTGGTAAAGTTTGCAAGGTGATAGTTGATTCAGGGTCAACTAATAACATAATATCAAAGGAGGCAACCAAGAATTTGAAACTCATAAGGATACCCCACACTAACCCATATAAGGTGACATGGTTGAATCATGAGTAGAGTGTGCTTGTCAATGAATAGACTTGGGTAGAGTTTTCAATTGGAGGATACAAGGATAAGATCCTTTTTGATGTGTTACCCATGGATGCATGTCACCTATTGCTAGGTAGACCCTAGCAATTTGATAGGAAGGTGATCTATGATGGAGAGGAGAACTCCATTTCCTTCAAGAAGGATAGCAAGACTTTTAAGATTCAGTCTTTGACAGAGAATGAAGAGGGAACTTCAAGAACACCTAGTGTCTTATTGGCTACTGGTAAAGAGTTCTTACACTTGCTACATGAGGAGGAGATAGTGAAGTGTTCCATCTTTGTGAAGCCAAAGGAGGTGAAAGACAAGTTGCAGGCAGAGGTACCCAAGGAGGTGAAGAAAATGTTGCAAGAGTATAAGGACATAGTGAGTGATGGAGTACCTGCAACACTCCCACCAAGAAGGTCTATAAGCCATCAAATAGATTTTGTTCTCGAAGCATCCCTACCTAACAAAGTTGCATATAAGCTCACACCTGATCAAAACAAGGAGGTGGCAAGGCAAGTGTAGGAGTTATTGGAACAATGACTGATTAAGAAGAGCATCAGCCCATGTGCAGTCCCGATAGTGCTAGCATCAAAGAAGGGAGGCACGTGGAGATTTTGCACTAACTCAAGGGCAATCAATAGGATCACCATAAGGTATAGGTTTCCTATTCCTAGAATAGAGGATTTGATGGACTGTTTAGGAGGTGCTATGTATTTTACCAAGTTGGTCCTTAAAAGTGGTTATCACTAGATTAGGATCAAGGAGGGTGATGAGTGGAAGACTACTTTGGAGACCACAGAAGGATTGTATGAATGACTTGTGATGCCATTTGGACTCACCAATGCCCCAAGCACCTTCATGAGGTTGATGAATAAGGTGTTAAAAGATTTCATAGGCAGGTTTGTGGTGGTGTACCTAGATGGCATTCTCATCTATAGCAGAACCAAAGAGGAGCACCTTGAGCATTTGAGGTTAGTTTTAGAGAGGTTGCATGAAGAGAAGTTGTCCATCAACCTAGAGAAGTGTGACTTCTTGAAGCAAGAGCCGGTCTACTTAGGATTTGTGGTGTCTAAGGGAACCTTGAAGATGGATCCAAGCAAAGTGGAGGCAATCTTCAATTGGCCTACACCTAGAACAGGGACTGAAGTTAGGAGTTTCCATGGTTTAGCCCAATTCTATAGAAAGTTTGTGAGGAACTTCAATGGCATATGTGCACCAATCCTTGACAGCATAAAAGGAGGCCTTAAAACTAAGTTTAAATTGACTGAGCAGGCTAACAAAGCATTTCAATTGTTGAAGCAAGAAGTAGCCACAAAACCTATCCTACTCCTACCTACTTTTGATAAGCTATTCACATTAGAGTGTGATGCAAGTGGAATTGTAGTAGGGGGTGTATTGAGTCAAGAGGGAAGACGTATGGCATTTTTCAGTGAGAAACTCAATGAAGCAAAGAGGTAATCAGCCTAAGACCTAGAGTTGTATGCATTAGTGCAGTCTCTTAAATAATGGAAGCATTACCTACTTCCAAAGGAATTTGTGGTGTTCACAGACAACCAAGCATTGAGTTACATTAACACTCAAGAGAAGCTTAGAAATAGACATTTTAAATGAGTGGAATACCTCCAATCCTTCACCTTCACCATCAAGCATAAGAAGGGGCAATTCAATAAGGTGGCAGATGCCCTAAGTAGGAAGTTGTTGACAGTTCAAGAGTTACAGTTGCAAAGCATAGGAATCGAAGGTTTCAAGGACCTCTATGAAGGAGATGAAGACTTATCATTGGCTTACAAGGTTTGCAAGGAGTTTGAGAGCCATTTCCATGGTGAGCATGTAGATTACACTCTCCAAAATGGTCTCTTGTTCAAGGGTAATCAGTTGTGTCTACCAAGAGGATCCATGAGGGAAAACCTCATCCAACAGAAACACAATGGTAGTTTAAGTGGACACTTTGGAGTCAACAAAACCTTAGATCTAGTACAGAGGTACTACTATTGGCCAAAGTTGCCAAGAGATGTAAAGAGGTATGTGGAGCAATGTGGTGTGTGTCAAAGAGAAAAAGGAGGATCAAGCAATGCTGGTCTCTATCAACCATTACCAGTCCCAAATAGGCCCTAGGAATGTATAAGCATGGACTTTGTAGTAGGACTTCCCAAGACAAAGACAGGTATGGACAACATCTATGTGGTAGTAGATAGATTTTCCAGGATGAGACATTTCATTCCATGTAAGACTACACATGATGCTAGCTATGTTGCACATCTCTTCTTTAAGGAGATTGTTAGGATTCATGGACTCCCTTTAAGCATTGTTTTAGACAGGGATAGAAAGTTCATGGGCCATTTTTGGCAAACTCTATGGAGAAGACTTGGAACTAATCTCTCATTTTGCTTAGCTTACCATCCACAAACTGATGGTCAAACTGAAGTCATCAATAGGGTGTTAGGCAACTTGTTGAGGTGTTTAACTAAGGAATATGGATAGACATGGGATCTAATCATTCCTCAAGCAGAGTATGCATATAATGACAGTGTAAATAGGACCACTAGAAGAAGTCCTTTTGAGGTTGTCTATGGTAGACATCCAAGAGGGGTGTGTGAACTTAGGGAACTTAGTTCCATGGAGATGAAGAGTGGGAAAGCAGAGGACTTCACTCAAACCATCAAGGAAGTTCAAGAGCAAGTCAAGAAAGCCATCCTTGAATCCACTCAAAAATTGAAGGTCAAAATGGATGAGAAAAGGAGAGAGGTTTAGTTCAAAGTGGGTGACTATGTGATGGTCCATTTGAGCAAAGCTAGGATGCAAAGTGGTAAGCCTACCAAACTACAAATGAAGAGGGTAGGACCTTGTAGAATTCTAGAAAAATATGGTGAGAATGCCTATAAGATTGAACTTCCTTCAGACTTAGCCATTTCTCCAGTCTTTAATGTTGTTGATCTAATCATGTATAAGGGTGAGATAGAAGGGCAAATTGAGAACCAAGCCAAGGTACTGCAAGACTTGGATGTGAATGCCTTACCTCAAGTGAAGTAGCCTATAGCAGAGGAGATCTTGGAGTCAAGGGTGAAGAAGTCTACTAGACACTAGATCTACATGGAGCACTTAGTGAAGTGGGCAGGTCAACCTCTATTTGAAGCTACTTGGGTGGAGGAGAGCAAGTTCAAGAAGCTTGGCATTGATCCGACTCTTCTCACTCCCCTTATCCCTTAGTTTGTTGCAGAGGGGGAGTATGGTGCAGGTGCACCCTTCAAAGGGCTCCCACCATTTTCTTTTGATTGTGTTCTTGCTTCTTTATGAAGCCAATGTATATAAAATAAAGAGCCAAGTGCTCATTGGTCCTAGTTAGGGTCCTAGTTGAGGTCTTAGGGTCATAAGTCAAGATTGAGTATTCTTTGGAAATAGAGGGTATGTGTGCCTTTGAGGTGTTTAGGGGTCTCTCATAGCATGGTGGTGTCTTTAGGTTTTCCCAATATGGGTCTAGGAGTCAAGAAAAGAAACATTGAGTTGCTCAAAAGTTGCATGACAACTTTTAAAAGTTGTCAAGCAACTTTTCCACCATGAGGTAAAAATATATAATGTAGCATGGACAACCCTAATATGGGCACACAGACCAAGGAAAAGGTGCTATAAGTAATTTAAAACCCTAAGTTAAGGGGTTGGATGTCAGATATTGTGTGGCCCAAGAAAAGTGACTTGACTATGACTGCAATTTTGTTGCCAGTCAGCACAAATGGAGTAAAGGAAGATTGTTAATGGATTGATTTTCATGCAAAAATATGTAGAGTGTCTTGTATGGTGTGTTCACTTTAATTTTGAGCATTTAGATTAGGTTTTGGTTTGTAAGTGAGGTGTGTTTGTAAATATTTTGTAAATTGCATTCTCTCTATCCAGTTTTGGACTGGTTTGTGTCAATGGGCCCATAACTCCATTCCCCATTGTGGAATCACCATGAAACCATGGGGAATGAGAGTACACACCCTATACTATACTTCATGGTAGGAAGGGCCCTTGAAAATTCAAGGAGGCCATTTGAAGACCCACTCCTAGGCAAGACCAGACAGTGCCCGACTAGGAAGGGTTAAGTTGCAGAGGTCTTGGAGAGCAAGGAAGGTCAGAGGAGGAGGCACCCTTTAGAGGAGTTGTAGAGAGGTGAGTGAAGCACTATTGGTGTGAAGGAGGAGATTCCACCAATCTAGATAAGGTGGCAAGAGCACCAAACCTACACTATGACCCTAGCAGGCATGAAAACCCTTAAAAACCTTAAAATCCACCTAGGGCAGTGTACAGACACTTGGAGGCCTAAAACCTAAAAAATCCTTCAGTCCCTGCCAAATGAATAGTAGGTATTTTTGGAAGTTTCACAAGAAAGTGCATCATTTGTGAGAGGAATCCCTAAAGGACCGGGTAGGAGGCCTAATTGGTCATAATCCTTGTAGCCCTATTTTGTAGGCAAAACACAAAATAGTGAAATCGGTAAGGGGTTGGAAGCTTGAAACCTCTTGGGGGCACATGAATGGGTGGAAAAATTATGAATTGGACCTGACCTAACCTTGCTAATACCTAGGAAGGTGTGGAACAAGCCTAACCCTTATTGGCCTACGTAAGGGTTTCTTGAATCTCATGAGTAGGTGAGACCTTAGGAGTAGTTTTTCAACTTGTTGGTGGGTGGATTGGGCAAGGTCAGGGGATTCCACAAGTAGGGGGAGTCCTAGAGACCCTAGGGTGTGGTTAGAACACCTGGTGATCCAAGGAAAGGATTCAAGAGCATAGACTAGGCTAGTCTATCCCAGACCCCAACCCATCAATTCAGCAGGATGAACCACGTGCAGAAGAGTAGGTTCCCAAAAGGGAAAAGCTAAGACAAATGTTCCAAGAGGTTCTAGCCAGGCTAGGCCCTAGGCCTAAGGGTGAGCAGCCTAGTCATGCTCAGGTCGGGGAATCGCATCACCTAATTTCAAAGGAAAGAGAGAGAGAGAGAGGTCTCCTAGAAGGAGGGAAGTCCCTGTTGTTCCGGATCCAACTCCCGTGGGTCACATTAGGGACTTAATGAGAACTAACCCTCCCTTATTCGATGGTTGAGGCATAGGCCTCGAGGCAGAGACTTGGTTGATTATTTTGGATAGATGTTTCCCTATGTTTCCTTATAGCAGCAAAACGAGAGCGAGATGTGCCATCATGCATGTAGATGATTTTGCATCAATTTGGTGGAGGTTAGAGGAGGAAAAGATCAGCCTAAGTATCAATACCATTTTAGGTCATGGTTTCTCTCACCGCAGTGGAGGCAGACTCGGGTAGACGAGTTCTACGCTTTGTGGTAGTTTGGTATGTTAGTTGACTAGTTCGACCACAAATTCTATGAGCTGAAAAAGTATGCTGGGATTGGCAACAATGAGGCTATGCTCGTACAACATTTTTTGAGAGGCCTTAATGATCGTATCAGTGGAGGGGTGAGAGTTTTCGAGCTAGCTTCAGTTGAGATAGACATGACAAAAGCCAGATTGGTTGAGCAGAACCTTAGCCAAGCACTAGGTGGTCACTCAAGTGTGTAGATTGGGAGTGCACCGTTCAGTGGGAATAGAGCATGTGGGAATCAGTCCCAGTCAGCTACACCATTTAGGAATCCTCAGGGACCTGCTAAGGGTGGACAACAATAGCAGTAGCAGCCACCGAGACTGAAATAGTCACAGGGCCAACAGGGTGGCAATTCTCAGCATAGGAGAAATAGGAATTGGTAGTGGAGCAAACAGGATTTTCCATGATAGTCTTCTCAGAGTGCATCTCAGGCCCCTAGCAAGGGAAGCTTTCAGTAGTCCGGCGGGCCAATTGGAGGTAGAGGACCAGGTAGAGGAGCTTGCTACTCTTGTGGGTGATTTGGCCATATAGCTGCACAGTGTCCCCACCATTCCCACCAGATGGGAAGTCAGAGGCTAGCTACATCAGAGCCTATAGTAGGGGATGCTGGTAGATCCCATAGAGTGTTTGCAATGGTTGATGACCACCAAGCTGAGCATCAGGGGATAGTTATTGAGACCACAGATGTGTTGTGTGATATCCCTATTTTAGTACTATTTGACTTCAGTGCTTTGGATTCCTTTATTTCCTTGTCCATTATGGAGCGGTGTGGACTTGCGTCTACTAAGAAGATGGATAGGTGGCAAGTAGAGTTGGCTATTGGGGTGTGAGTGTCCATAGATTCTTATGTTCCTAGTTGTGAGTTGGACCTAGGACCATTTGTTACTTCTGTTGACCTTTGTGTCATTCCTTTGGGTTCCTATGGAGTAGTGTTGGGGATGGATTGGCTATCTTCTCACAGTGCTTGTGTAGACTGCCATTAGAAAATGATTGAGTGTTTAGATGACCATGACAGGAAAGAGGGGATTGTTGGAGTTCAAAGATCGGTATCCTTACGTATGATTTTTGCTATGCAACTTAAGCGGCGTATGCGTCAGGGGTGCCAGCTTTTTGTAGTTGTGCTTGAGGATGTGGATGAGGAAGAGAGTTGAGAAATTTCTCTTGGTGCTCACCCTATTCTTTGAGAGTATGCTGATCTGTTTTCGTTGGATATTCCTGGTATGCCTCCGAAGCGAGACATAGACTTTCACATTGACTTGGTTCCTGGTGCGGAACCTAGTTCAAAAGCTCCATATAGGATGACCACTCAGGATCTAAGTGAGTTGAAGTTGCAGATGGAGGGATTGCTTGCAAAGGGATTCATTCATCCTAGTGTCTCTCCTTGGGGTGCGCCTGTTATATTTGTCAAGAAAAAGGATGGTTCTATTTGTTTGTACATTGATTACCGATAGCTGAATAAACTAACCATCCATAATTGATATCCATTGCCTTGTATAGATGATCTTTTCGATTAGGTGAAGGGAGCCAAGGTGTTCTCTAAGATTGATTTGAAATTTGGGTATCATCAGTTGTGCATTCAGGATGCAGACATTCATAAGATGACGTTTCATACGCGCTATGGTCACTATGAGTTCACAATAGTGCCATTTGGGTTGACGAACCCTCCTTCAGTTTTCATGTGCCTAATGAATGGGGTGTTTCGTACCTACCTTGATCATTTTTTCCTGGTGTTCTTAGATGACATATTGATTTATTCTAGAACTATGGAAGAGCATGAGGGTCACCTATGATAGGTATTGCAGTGCTTGAGGGAGAATCAACTTTATGCCAATTTGGCGATTTGTGATTTCTTCCAGACCAAGGTGAAGTACCTTGGGCTTGTGGTTTCGGGAGAGGGTATATCCGTGGATCCTTCAAAGTTCCAAGCCATTGTGGATTGGCCAGCACCGACCAATGTTTCAAAGATTCAGAGTTTTATGAGCTTGGTAGGATACTACCATCATTTTGTTCAAGGCTTCTCTTAGATAGGGCACTCGATCACTTCTCTTTAGAGGAAAGGGAAGAAGTTTATTTGGTCAAAGAAGTGCGAAGCATCTTTTCGTACCTTGAAGGAACTCCTTGTCAGTGCTCCAATTTTGGCAGTTCCTGATCCATCCAAAGACTTTATGGTATGCACAGATGCCTCTTTAGAAGGTGTAGGTGTAGTGCTGATGCAAGAGGGATGTGTGGTTGCCTATGAGTCTCGCAAACTCAAGGACCATGAGTTGAACTACCCAGTTCATGATCTGGAGATGGCAGCCGTAGTGCATGCATTGGTTAGGTGGCGACATTTCCTATTAGGGCATCGGTTTTAGCTGCATAGTGATCACCACAGTTTGCAATATATCTTGACGCAACCAAACTTGAATGCTCGATAGTGAAGGTGGATGGAATTCCTCTGCGAGTATGATTTTGAGGTTCACTATATTCAAGGGAAGGAGAATGTTGTGGCTGATGCCTTGAGTCATAGGCGGCATGAAGTGTCAGCATTGTTCCTTGGAGTAGGCTTGAGAGAGAGGATTCTTGGAGTTCTTCCCTAGGATACTTGGTATCAGGATGTCAGAGCCGTGTTGGAATCCGGAAGGCCGTTGGAGGGTTGGTTTTCTGGTTATAATCTTGAGGTGGACGGTCTTCTTTGTCATCTTGGTCAGATCTATGTACCTCCTTTAGAAGGTCTTCGCAGTTTGATCATGACTGAGGCCCATCGTGCACCTTATTCAGCACATCCTGGTGTCAAGAAGATGCACGCGGATCTCAAGCAGATTTATCATTGGGCCAACATGAAGCATGACATTGCTGATTTTGTGTCGATGTGTTTAGAATGCCAATGGGTGAAGGTAGAGCACTAGCACCCAACGGGGCTTTTGCAGCCTAATTTGGTACCAGATTGGAAATGGGACATCATTTCCATGGACTTCATTATTGGATTGTCTGTCTCTTCACGTCGACATGATGCCATCATGGTGATTGTTGACAGATTGACCAAGGTCGCTCACTTTGTACCTATTCGAGCTTCCTATATGGCAGCAATAGTGGCACGTGTCTTCTTGGAAGATGTTGTGAGATTGCATGGAATTCCAAGGCGGATCATTTTTGCTAGAGATCCCGTCTTTACCTCAGCATTATGGACCTCACTTCAGCATGCTTTAGGGACACAGATGAACTTTAGTTTAGCTTACCATCCAGAGACCAACGGTTAGACTGAGCGTGTGAATCAGGTGTTGGTGGACATGCTCCGCATGTATGTTATGGACTAGCAGTTGTGTTGGGAGGACTACATTTACCTAGTGGAGTTTGCTTACAACAATGGATACCATAGCTCCATAGGTATGTCTCCATTTTAGGCATTGTATAGTCATCCTTACCATACTCCTTTTAGTTGGGATCGGCTTGAGGACAAGGTGCTTATAGGACCAGATATTCTTCGAGAGATGGAGCAGTAGGTTGAGCAGATTTGAGAGCATTTGGTAGCTACCTAGGATAGGTAGAATAAGTATGTAGATGCTCATAGGATAGATCGTCAGTTTTCTATTGGTGACCGTGTGTTTTTTAGAGTGCATCCATGAAAGAGTCTGATCCATTATGGAAAGGGTTCTAAGTTGGTGCCTTGTTTTGTTGGTCCTTTTGAGATCCTCGAGAGGATAGGACTTGTAGCCTACCATCTTGCCTTGCCACCAAGTCTATCCTGCATCCATGATGTCTTCCATGTTTCTATTCTTTGACCTTATCACCCTGATGTGACTCATGTTCTTGATTGGAACTCTTTGCAGGTCAAGGACGGGCAGCTTTCTATGGAGCCCGTGCTAATTCTTCAGCGTCGGGACAAGACCCTCAGGGGTCGAACCATCGACTAGGTAAGGGTCCTATGGGACCCAAATGATGAGACCTCGGTGACTTGGGAGGATGTAGTGAAGATGAGAGAGCTTTATTCTTATCTATTTTAGGCTTCCAGGAGTAAGCCTAGTTTTGGGGGGGAGGATGTAGTACCCCTCCTCGACTGAGCTTGTCAGATTCATTTTTCTCTATGGTGTACTTTCAGTGGATACATTGCTTTTATGTGTTATTCAGACTTATGGACTTTATTACATGCTTTATCTGAATATCGAATGCATACTTTATTTACAATATTTCAGTACTTGTGATTGTAGAATTTATGGACTATTACATTTCACTGACATTTTACTTTATCTATGCGATGTGTCATATATTTGTTGCATGTTTGCAAATGTATTGGATGCAAGGGGATGATTTTCCTTCACTCACTCTGGTGAGACATAGAATGTCGTGATTCTCCTTCATTAGTGTGTATGCCATGTATTTTATATGTATATATGTGCATGTGTGGTTCGATGATGCAGGATATTGCAGGTACAAGTACTGGTTAGGTACAGGGTATCGTCTCGACCTGGTTTCACAAGTCTGAGCGTGCCATATTTATCTGATGGGACTGGAGGAGATAGTGGTTGACCCTAGTTCTACCCCTGTTACACTCTTGTGAGTGTCACGAGTGAGTTGTCCTTTCTTTGGTTCGGTCTTCAGGTTTTCCTTGGTTGACCCATTTTCAGAGTCTTTGTTTGGGGTTGCTCTATTTGCGTGTAATTATGGATTAATTAATTTATTTAAGTTCATAATGTTATTGCATAGTTAGAAGAATTAAATTATGTGTTATTATGCATTTGTAATTATGAATTTAATTAAATAAAGGAAGTAATTAAATTTGGTTGTGATTGCATTATTATAAAAATATAATTCTATTTACATATTAGCAGAATATGAATTAAATCAATTGCATTTAATGATATCTAATTTTCAAAAAAAATAATAAATAAAAAGAATTAAATGATTGCCTTATATTCTCTTTGGGAAAAGTTAATTAGCTAGGCATGAGAAAAAAGAAAAGAAAAACAAATTGTTTGCTAATTCTTTCTATTTATGTGTTTTTG
Organism: Cryptomeria japonica; assembly: GCF_030272615.1. Lineage (NCBI taxonomy): Eukaryota > Viridiplantae > Streptophyta > Pinopsida > Cupressales > Cupressaceae > Cryptomeria > Cryptomeria japonica. The sequence goes on along the minus strand of NC_081413.1, from coordinate 65,614,705 downwards.
GAAACTAGGAAAGAAAAAGAATATTTCTTTATTAATAAAACTTAAGACTATGTTTTAGAGGAAGATTTTTTTCAAACTAGAAGTAGAGGTAAAAGTTTATTTTAATTTTTGGGGATTTTCTTGGGGAGTTCATGGGAAGAGGATGAGAATTTGGGGAGACAAAAAAAAAAAAATTATTTTGGAGGCAAGATTTGGAGGTGAAGAAATTGTACCAGACGATTTGCTGGTAGGAGCAAATAGCTTGGAAACCGGTTGCAAGATTGAGCTCATCCTAGAGAATCTTCCAGGAAAGCTTCTCAAGTTGGGATCTTGTCTGGTTTTCTTTCATTCCTTAAATCTCATTAGTTTATTGTTGAATCTCTTATCTCTGTTGAGGAGATTCTCTTGTTTTTTGTTGTTGTTCTCTCCTTTACATTTTAGTTGTAGTTTTGTGGAAATCGTAGAGAGTTATGCTAGCGAAATTATGCTAGATTCATCTTCTCTATACATGAAGGTTTATTCTGTGTTATGCATATTGTATTTTTGTTGAAAGTATTCTCAAAAAAAAAATTATAGATTAAAGGGCCTGGTAAATTTTTAATCTGTGTTTTCACCTCAGGCAAAAAAAATTAAAATTTATTTGGGAAATTTTACCTTTGTTTCCAAATCTAGCTATTTTCAAATTTTAAAAAAAAAATATAGGAGGAAAAACATATGTTGTGCAGAGAGATTCATCTTTGAGAATTCATTTTTTTTAATGAATTGAAAGATTTAGAAAAATTCATTTTAGACATTTCATTTTAAATAGAATTGAAAAATTAAAAACAAAAATTTACAAAAAAAATATTAAACAAAAATTGGGGGAGGCGGAGCCTCTACCCCACGGTAGTAATGCTACCGTAAGGTAGTAGCTGCTACCCCATGATAGTAATGCTATCGTAAGGTAGCAGCTGCTACCCCACGACAGCCGTACTATCGTATGGTAGTACCTGATACCGTGCGGTAGCAATGATACCCTGTGGTAGCACCTACTACCGTTGGTAGCAGTGATACCGTAAGGTAGCATTCTCTACCTTCGGTAGCAGCTGACGTCGTTAAACCTCCACAGTGCCTCCTCCCAGTGGCCGAAAATAATGAATTTGACATTATTTGGTGTGGTTTCTTAAAGTTAGAAAAAAAATATAATAAATAGTTTTTATAATAATAGTATTAATAAATAATATATATATATATATATATATATATATAATTATTATTATTATTATTATTTTGTTATTCTTCTATTCAATTATATATATTTTGGAAAATAGAAGTATTGCATAAATTTTGGAAGAAAAGTGTTATTTCTAAAATTAAATTTATTAATTTTTGGAAATAGAAGTATTGCTTAAATTTAGGAGAAAGATGTTATTTCTAAAAAATAAATCTAGTATTTTGAAGACTAGAAGACATTATATAATTTTTTGCAAAATAAATGTTATTTCTAAAAATAAATTTAGTATTTTGGAGAAAAGAAGACATTGCATAATTTTTAGGAAATATATGTTATTTCTAAAAATAGATCTTCATTTTTATATATATTTTAATATAATATAATTATATAAAATTACATTCAAGGAATATATAATTATATTGAAATTATATTATATTATAGTATCTATAGGTTTAACTTAGAATTAAAATTAGATTATAGTTATAGTCTAATCGGCTTCATTTGTAAATTAATCATGATCATATGACTAGGGAATTAATTTTAATGTGGTTTTAATCAACCTTATTGGACATGTGATTTCATAGTTTCCATATATTAATATAGAATTAAATTCTTTATTTCTAGAAAATCTCTATTGCAAGTATCTATGCTTTTTGCTACTTTAAGAAAAGATTGTCTGTTGGAGCTTGTGTTTTTTAATTATTGTGGTTAAGTTAGATATTGTTGCAATTTTGGTGAGTTATCATTTTGTCGTATGTGGTATATTTCCTTAGTCAGGCATCATTGTTAAATCCTGTGGATGTGAACCATTGTGTATTATGTTTCCAAATGGTCAATCCTGAGTAGTGGTTGTAAATTCTTCACCTGCATTATGTCAGGAGTAGGTATGGCTGTCAGTTCACCATAGAGTCTCTTAGAGAGATCCTTCCAGTTAGTGTCCTAGGTGAGAGAGTGGCTTTCGGGCAGGGGCTGCACCCAAAGAGGATGGCAAGATAACCCCTCAAAAGTCAGATAATAAGTGATAATCTAACAATTGATTAGGGGGTGGATAGTTAATAAATTAATTAAGATATTGTAACCAGCACATGGTTGAGTGCTTGTAAAGGCTCAAGGTGTGTGGGAAGGCCTGGAATGGAAAACCTACCACCTTATCTTCATGAAAGGTTGTTAGGGTCGGCATGATGCTTAGATGGAGCCAGGGATTTGGGAGAGGTTACCAGGATAACCCAAGATGGGGGTCGGGACCTATGGAGACCTACCTAGGGTAACTGTCTCAAGCCATGTGATGACACTCTCTCTTTAGGGTCACTAGTATTTTGTGAGTTGAGTCACTTGAGTTCTGCGGAGTCATCTGTACTATCATACTTGTCTTATTGCTTGCTTGAGGGTCTCTACAATCTCCTAGCACAGTGGGGTGGTTCCATTATGGGATGACATGGTCGGGTGGTAGTGCCACTTCCCATCGAATATATTGGTTCTTACCTTCTTGCGAGGATCGGCTTCGCTGGTGGATCTTAGTTCATGACTCTTGATCTGGCTCATGTTCCAGATTATTGTACAGTTGTGACATGTGGTCATTGTATTATTAAACTTGTAACCTTGGCATTGTCACCTATGTACTTTATTTATCCTATTGAAGTTATGTAATTTATGGAATGTTGTAATTTAAGAATCAATGGAATGTATGCTATTTTAGTTATCCTCTCTTTGGTGTAAATGAATCATTGGAAGTAAATACATTGTAACTCTTTAAACCTATCTAGTTGGATTTTAGTTTTTGGAGTTGAGTTAATTAATCGTATTTGATTTTCCCTAAATTAGATGGATAATTGGATTAACATTGTGATTTACTATTAATTCAAAGTAATCTTCATTGGTAACCCTTTACGATGTCATTGTTAGACTTCTGCTTGTGTTATTAAACGTGCTTTATTATAATGAATGCACTTAATTTAAAAAAAATAAAAATTGTTGTACTCTTTAGTTGTCTTGTAGTGTGGTTTTCCTTTAAGGTTTCTGGTGGGGCATTACAGTTCATCTTCTCCTTTTGTTCTTTTTACGTTGCATGTTTATGTTGGAAAGATTTTTTGTATGTAAAAGTTGTTTCCTTGTATTTTCTTTTATGAAAATTATTATGCAACCTATCTTTTATTCTTTTATGCATTCTTGTGATTTGGGAGTAACCAAG